>NC_056733.1:322093355-322203355 GCF_019279795.1 Protopterus annectens
ACCCAGGTGTGGGCTATTGCTATAGTGTTTGTGTCTAAATGAGGAAAAAAATCCTAAAAGAACATTTTCACAAGAATACTTTAGAAGAATGTTATGGAAAAGAACAATACAATGCTTAAACATGCAAGTTGCAATTTGTGTGACAGGATATTGCTAACAACTAGGGATTATGAAATTAAATAATTTGATGAGTACTATTGTAAATCCAAATTTGTTGTTCATATAGCATAATGTATGCTGTGTCCTGCATTTTGTGTTGACAGAATGATTAGAGTTTAATATGAGAATTTACGACCATGTATGAGCAATGGAAAAAATTTGATTTAAGTAATACACTAGCAAAGCATGTGAAGCAAATCCATATGAAAGAAGCGAACAAAGTGCTTTTCAAATTTCAGTTATTGATCATGTTTTTAATTTTGTTTCAAGACTGAATACTGAATATGAATTGAGTTGGAAGAAGTATTGTTGGCAAGTAAGGTTAAATGCTTGTACTTACACAAGAATTAATGATAGAGAGAATTTTAAAATTGTTTCTGAGGAGCAAAGGGTAATTCACTAAAGCAGCAGTCATGTGATTTTCAGAAATGTATTTAATTGTGTCCTGAACAGGAAGCAACTTGGTCTGATGAAGTTCTAAGTATGAAATGAAATCTGTTGTTTATTTTATGCTTTAAGTCTTTTAATGTTTTAGGCGTTTTAAGTTGTTAATTTTTTTATTTACTATTTTATTGTTGCAACTTGACATTATATTTATATATATGTGTGCGTGTGTGTGTGTGTGTGTGTGTGTGTGTGTGTGTGTGTGTGTGTGTGTGTGTGTGTTTATACTGAAAGATATTGAACTGAAGTCATTGTGGAACCATTATGAGAGTGGAAGGAAATGAATGTTGGTGTACTCTTTTTCATACAGGGTATCCCCTGTTTTCAGTGTTTAATGTCATCAGATCTTTTGCCAAATGTGTTTCCCTTATATTCCTATTTCTTACTCTTATCATTGACTTATGTCTGTCTACTCCAATCTCCTATAAGTTCTGAGGTTATTTACTTTTAACATACTACTCTGCATTTTATTTCTCCCTCCTGTTTTTAATAAGAACTTACTTCCCACCTTTCAAAAAATAACAACCAAACCTCACTGACCATTTATTCTTGTGTTTTACCCCACAAAGCAAAGATGATGAGTTTATAGTATTTCATTAGTAAAATCTGAAAAAATATTACAGAAGACCAAATTCTTTACTAATAAATAGAAAACACTCCACAAATGGTGATCTATTTTGTATTAGAGCAAAAAGCATAACTTTTATTTAAACAAATAAGTGAATTAGTGCACTGGTTGTCAGCTTTCTTTTCATTCATTCTTCATCCATATTTTTCTGAAAATGCATGTTGATGCCAAGCATGTTATTCTATTAACATTTTAGTGAATTGGAGTAATATTATGCCTCCCACCTACCTTCCTTTCTTTTTACAGTCAACCATTGTCCTGTCTGTCCTTTCTCTGGGTTATCCCATATATTCATATCTAACAATCCTAGAATGACTACTCCTTTCATTCTGTCTTTCTCCAATTCAGATTCAGTTCTAAAATTCCCCTTGGTTTTGCTGTCTGTCCTATATTTCATAACCTCCGGTTCCTCTCTTTCTGGTCCTTTCCTTTCCTCCAGACTAAATGAAGTGAATGCTGCCAGTGGATATATCTTAAGATCTGACATAAACAATCCTCCTTTTTTATTCTGCAGTCTTAACTTTCTTTTGAAATCTAACCTTCTTTGTCCTTGCAAACAATTCCATGTCAGCAAACTTGACCTTTTTTTTTTAACCATGTGCTTATTCATTATTACTCTCAAAATGTCTAAACAGATGCAATGCTTATCCTTCTAACAAGTCTATATATATTGTGACCTTGTGTATTCCACACCCTACAGATATTACACAGCTTGGGACATTGTTAGATATAATCACAATTGTGAAGTGCAATAAATTATAGTCATAATGGGGGATGCTTTTCAACACTTCCAAGGCTCCTTAGAAAGCAAAAGAGACATTTCATATACTAGTCAACTAAATATATTTCTTCTATCAGCACCTGTTATTACATAGGCATCTTACACAAGTGGCCACTGCAGGGACTAGACACAGTGCGTACACTAATAAGACTAGGCTCCCAAATATTATTCTCAATAACTTCCTGATACATCTCTCAAATTACAACTGCTACCTAACTTATTGAGTAACCACTGCCCTGTCGTAACTACTTGGCGGCTGAGATCACCCATACTGCAACCTAACTACATAACTAACAGAGAAGAATCTGAAGCCTCTATGGATGCAGATACTAAGTGGAATTGATTGGCTTCTACTCTTTGTTTTGCAGAGAGGGTCTGTCCATATTTTATCCACAGTTTTACATTCTGGACACATCTTATCCTTTATCAGCTAGAAGGCCGAATGCCAACCAAGTACCATCGTGAACCAGACTGCACAGTTTTTAATACGCACAAACACATAAAGAAGAAAATGGAAACAAGAGCCAACCATGCTGATGAACACAAGCACTGTCTTATGTTGAGAAAACAACATAAAACTGTAGGCCCACATCCAAACTAGAACTCCTGTCCAGGTGGTTTTAAAATATATTATATATAAAAAATCCCGAAATACATTTAAGAAATAATCAACATAGCTGCAGACCTAGATACAATATCTCTGCTGCTATAATCTTACTAACTAATGCCATCTAGAAAATGTTGAGGAAGGTAAACATACAGGGGCCATTTTTGTATAAATCAAAAGAAAACTGAACGTGTTGGCCATAATGTTCTTGTACAAAAATATAGGAAATGCCATTATTTATGGTATGCAACTAGTTTTAGAGCTACCTGCCCAGTAGAACCTTTATTATGACTACTGATATTGTCATTCCCAATCCCTATAAGAACATAGGAACATACTACACAAGGGATCATGGGGATCATAAGATACCTCGGCTTACATACCATTAAGCAATTAAGCAATAACCCACATCTGGGTGTCAGTAATGCTGGATTTACCCACGGTTGGTGTAGTTTGGTCATGAGGGCAAAGCCCAAGTGACAAAACAAAGACAACTGTGGGTAAATCCAGCATTCCAAACACTCAGACATGGGTTATTGCTATTATATAATGACATTATTTAAGAAATTAAATACTTACTTTTCTTAAATAATCCCCCGGATTTACTAATCTTCTGTGTAAGACTAGATTAGTCTTACACGGCAGCACCAGTGTAAGAGTATGCATATTAATGAGGGCACGCTGCCTCAACTCTAAAGCTTACTCGGAGCATGGACTAGTGTAGGGGGCATGTCAGACTGCCAAGCAGTCCAAAAATCCATGCCCCTGCAAAGAAGAAATGTCACAATTTCGAGTTACATGAGCGAGTCCACTCACATGTGTACAATGTAACACTACACTCCCCCATATGTTAAGCAACTTACAAAATTAAAAATAAAAAGAATTTTTTTTCTTCCAATATAGCTGCCCGTAGTTGCGCGGGTTTGCGCGGGTTTGTGCGGGTTTGCCCATTGCTTAGCTACAGTTAGCAGCTTAGACACCAGAAGAGGATAATAAGAAAAATATATGCAAATTAAGCAACATAGTGATAGCGTAGTGCTTAGAGCCTTCACACAAAGAGGAAGCATTCCCGGTTCGAGTCCCACTACTGCACGTTCCATTTTCTGTGGGAAATCTGTATACAAAAATATTTCCTGACATTTTTTATATATGAAAGTGAAATGGTTATGCATTCTGAGGCATGAGTAACCTATGTTAAGCAATATAAAGCACTGCTAAGCACATTCTACCATACAATTGTGCATAGCTGTGCACCGCGCTAACCAGCGCAACCACAACATATTTGCGTGTAGCTGCGTGCCGCGCTAACCAGCGCAACATCAGGCAACGTCGGGCAATGTCGATCAACGTCGAGCAACGTTGAGCAATGTTGGGCAAAGTCGGGCAAAGTAGAGCAAAGTCGGGCAAACACGCTCACACCTGCTTTACTGTTCCTTAACCAGTCAGATCTGCCCAGCAGGAAAATAAAAAGCAGTGACAGGGCTCGAACTCAGGATACTGTGCATTATAGTCACAGTACTTAACCACTAAGCCATGACAGCATTTCACAAACATGCACTTTCAACAGACACATATTTATCAAAGGAATTTTAAACATTGCCAACATCAGCTTAGCAAATAAGTGTGGGAAATGAAGCATATTTAAGCTCCACAGATGGGAATACTTGCAATAACTAGTTGTAGCTGCTTCCTTCTGCAGTCAGCATGGCTGGTGTTGGTGAAGGCACTTGATTTAGAGCACAACGCTGGGGTATCCAGGAGTCCAAAATAATGGTTTGGCTCCTTGTCCACAATCATGAGGAAAGACTCCTGCAGTGCCAGTACTATGGTACCCAATATAAAACAGAGGCCTGGAACAGTCTTGCCCATGATCTCACCAGTGCCACTGGTGTTCCTCAGACTGGTGAGCAAGTCAGGCACCATTATTCTGACCTGAAGTGACATAGGGAGGATCAACTGGACCAGTGGATCCAGGAATCCCGCACAATGCATAATGCCCCAGTACTAAGTAGCCATTGTATTAAGTAGTTAAGAATTGCTATGCTTGTCTATACTATGGATAGGTATGTCTCAATATCACTGCGTTTACTTCACAGCTGCAGGTGGCCGGGCTATGAACCAGCAAGCCCATGAAGATAGGCTGCAAAGGCTGCATCATGTGGCAGGTTAGTAATTAGTCTGCATGTACTGTTATATAAAATAAATGAGAGAGCCTTCAAAAAGTCTTTTAACCCAATAAATAAAGGTGTAATAATCCTTTAATAAATGTATGATTCATGGAGTGCATCTGTGTCATTTTTTTGATATGATGTTGTACTGTTGCATTCTACAAATAGTAGTGTTGTATTAAGCAGTGTCAATTACACTTGGGTAGGCCCATATAACGTGGATGAAGGGAGTGCCAGTAGCTTGTATGCATATGTACAGCCCTCAACTGTTGGTTCATGGCCAGTATGTACAGGTTAATCTGGCACATGAGTAGCTTGGTATAGAGTTCCCCAGAAATGTCAGCATGCTGCCAGAAATGTGGGGAGCTGTTAACATATAACTGATACTTTCACCTGAACATATCTAGATAATTATATGAATGTAGATCTGTCAGTGTACCATCTTAGCAGTGGTGTGCATGATCAACTCTCAAAATATGTTGCAGTAACATCTGCATCTTGGACAGTTTGTATGTAAGACACAGCTCTTGTTTATAATTATATAGCAACATCCAATTGCACAATATAATGACATTGGGTAGTGTAATAATACATGTAAGGGACATATAACTGCAGTTAATAGGAATGTAGTGAAAACTAGAAGGATATATAAGTTGTTAATTGAGCTATCTTTTCCCATCCTACTGTATGTGCATAAAAAATGCAATTCCACACCTTAATTGGTATGTCTAATCTCAAAACATTTGTTGGGACATATGTCCTTTTGGTTTATAAATATTTGCATTTATTTCTATGCATGTGCCCTGTTAAAATACCACAATATTGGTGGCCTGTTGCCATCAATTCAACCTGCATGCTGTTGTAATGTTCACTATTGCTCTATATATGCATGTGTTATGCTTGCTTTTCAACTGTTGAAAATCTGGTGGGTTGGTTTAATGGGAATACTTCTGCATGCTGTTATAACTAACTGGGAATGCTGTTGACTGTTACTAACCCATGTCTTTATTAAACTCTCCAAAACATAGTTCATATGGGAAGGCCAGTCCCAGCGGACCCAACTGTCCCACCTCAGTTGGCCATGTCACCTGGCACCAGCAGATCTGGTGCCCAGCCTGGGACCTCCTCCTCCATTGGCTCTGTGCCACCTTTGAGTGGAAGCACTGCAGGGGATGGGGCTCAGCCCCCCTGTGCAAGCATGGGCGGAGGGGTACCTATCACCCTTCGAACGATCCTGGCTATGGTGCGTAGAGATATTGAACATTCTGTTGCAGACCTCTATGCCAGCTTGAGGCCCGAGTGGTGCAACTCCTGGGTCATTCTGCCCCTCCTACACAGCCCCCAACACAGCCACCCTCTGGGCCGTGAAGATGCAGTGGTGACTACCAATGGGTGGGGACCTCAGCTCACTGTTTCCATCTGGGGGCTCATAGGCTTGCGATTTCCAAACATCCCTCCCCGTCAAAGGTGTTCACCCACCACATGTGTCATATACCGCCCCTGTATGCATCTTGTTTGTCTTGTCTGTTTACCTCCCCAACCTACCTCCCCAAATATACCTACTTCCCCTACCCCACATTCCACTTTCACCTGAAAAAAAAGGCAATCTGCTCCCAAAAAAAAAATTACGCCCCATACATAGCTGCCCATTTTGCACATATGTCCACTGGACACATGAAATGTTATTTAATTGGAATTACAACATACTTTGTTGTCCTCACCCCTCTCTCAGGGGTTGAAAGGTTCATATCTACCTCCAAATTTATTGCATATGCACAGCTCTTACTGTTGAAGAAATGGACAGCTATGGACCTTCCCTACACCCATCCTGCACATCCCAAGCTATTTTCCATACTGTCTTTCCCTCTTTGTGCACCTTTTTCACCACTTTCCTATCTCCCCATTTTTATTTTCTTTCAAAGAAATTAGCGCAGAGGTGTGTGGGAGTAAGCACTATTAAGCATTAGTTAGCGGGTTTACGTAGGTTTGCTCTTGTTTGCGCTTGGCTAAGCAATGCGCAGCATTGCACAAACCCACGCAAATCCAATTACAACTGCTTAAAAGTGCCTTAGTCTCTCTGTATATGAGGGCCCTTGTTCTGCTCAGGAGAAAAATAAAACATCTCTTTAAGTCTCAAACCCTGGACCTTGCACACACTACACAACATGAAGTGCCATTAAGCCACTGTAGACATACATCAAATTGGTGTTTAAATAATTATATCATGCATCAGAATGAGTTAATGTAAAGGAAAATTAGGAATACCATACCACACAACTTGTTCTGTGGATGTTGACCAACAGTTGTTGTGGGATTACATTACATGACTGTGATAAGAGAAGCAGCCATTCTAGCAAGAAATAATGTTACACCATCACTTTACAACCCCACACAGTATCACAGCAGGACAACCACTGGCATATCTGTTTAGGGCAGAGGCCATACCTCTCAACCGTCCCTAATTTTCCGGTATGTCCCTAATTTTGATACAAATTTTAAATCTGTCCCTCTGAATCCCTCCTAAAACTACTGACTTTGGGCAGAAAGGTGGTGAATTACACTTAAGGAATAATGACAATAATTAAGAGTTAGACACTTCTTTGACTTCAGAAAAGGTGTATCAATTCATATGCTCTGATTCTCTCAATGTTAAAACTTAATGGCACTAATATTATAAAGGTGTCCCTGATTGTCGGTGACTTTTTCTTGAAGTTTCCCTGATTCTGTTCAAATATGTACCTGATTGGTTGAGAGGTCTGGCAGAGGCAGAAACACAGAGGCATATTAGCCTTTCTGCTGTTACACACTGTGCAAATAGCTTTGGAAAGCGTTTCGGAAGCATACCCTTATGTAGGAATACAACACTGAAATACAAATGGATGTAGCCATGTAATGGCAGCAACCAACTGTAGGAATGCCATTGCTCTATCGCTGAAAAGACCTGTGTGGTGCACAGACAAAAATTAACAGACTATTCTCTGGCTATCATGTAGATAGGTCCACAGTTGGGAGTTATGCAGACAGATTACTTGCCTTGATAAACTAACATGTACACAGCAACCCTGTAAGTCCAGCAAGATAAAATCCACACAATACTACTTACGCTCTCTGTACTTCTGCAACCCTACCCAAATGTAGAATATACCTGTGTGTGCAGGGTCTGATATAAGAACTATACAAACCTTCTGTCTTAAACAATGATCTCCACACCAAACAAGGATGATCTCCATCTTGGAAAGCTGAAATGGCCACACCTACATAAGTCAGCAATTTATAGTACTGGGTTGCTATGACAGTGATTACTGCAGTTACTACACAGCAGACTGCATGCAATTAGCAAATGGTGGCCACTAATTAGTGCAGAAGCTATCACATGCTCATGTGCATATTCCTACAAAAGCAGGCTGCAATCTCTGCCAACAAACTCAATCACTCTAATGCAGAGACTGACAGAGAGAGAGAGACAGAAAGAGAGAGAGAGAGAAAAGGAAAAAAAATATTACCAAATTATACAAAGGAAAGGTATGTGACATATATGTATTTATTGGCATGTAGTAGATGTTATTGAAGAATAGTCTACATAATGTGAAACATTCATATGTGGCAGCAGTACTTATTTATGCACAGATGTTCTGCTTAACTACTGTTATGGACAATACTGTGTGTACCTGTGGTCAGTGGGACATAACTGTGAAATGTGTAGCTCAGCATTAAATGTCAAAGATCTGATCCATGTTATTTGTGTTTTGTACAGTAGTGTGGCCAATGGCTTTATGGAGATTAGTGCTGACATTATATAAACATGGGTGTGACAGAACAACACATGCATGATAGTCATATTAAAGTGTAGCTTAGCATTAGCAACTGCTGTAGCAGTCTAGTATGCTTATCTAGCATCTGTTGCCATATATACCCTCCCTAATGTTGGTCTGTGTTCATATGTGACAGTTCATCTGTGAGGTCCAGGGACTTACAACAGTGTGGACCATGTGTGTGTATGCCACACACATACAGAGAAGTATATATGTGTCATATATGTTCACATCTGTATATGTGCATAGAGCAGGGGACATATTGCAACTGTTTGCGAAGGGGGAGATATATATATATATATATATATATATATATATATATATATATATGTTGGTGAAGGATAGTATGCGCATATTTGTATGCAGGTTTTAGTGTGTGACAAACAAGACAGCATACAGTGCTGGTATACATGTATACATGTGGTGGTTAAACACTGTGGGTGGTTTGTTCAGTTTGCAATGTTGAAGCCAGTAAGGCCTACTAAAGCTACCTGGGCTGTGAACACCTTCAATGCATTTATCCCAACACTGTGCGATTTTATTACATTACTGTACACCTTACATCCTTTGTATAATTGATATTCTCACTAAGAAAGGTGGAATGTATATGTGCCTATATATATATATATATATATATATATATATATATATATATATATATATATATATATATATATATATATAGACAAATGGATATGTATATGTATATATATGTATATATACACACACACATATATATATATATATATATATATATATATATATATATATATATATATATATATACTCATACACACCTACATCTACGTGTTGCGATAGATTCTCTGTACTGTTGACTGACTGTGATGGTCAATATGTTTGTGAATACTTCAAAGATATGTATCTGTGGGATAGCTTAGTGGGAAACTGTTTATGTTATGGTATTATGGGTCCTTGCTTTGATCCTAGCAAAAGCTGTGTATTCTGTTGCAAGGCAGAACAAGTGCTATTGCATACAGTGTGATTAAGTCCCTTGGTTTTAACTAGGGTTTGTCAATGGAGGCTAAAGCACTACATCTATAATTATTGATCGGTACCGATGTTGAATGCAAATCCTGTGTGTACTGTAGTACTAACTGAAGCTCTGGGCCTGTACAGCAAAGTATGGTGTATGTCCACATTGCTTGCTTCCACTGTTTTCTGTGATCCGTGTATTCATCACAGATTACATTTCTCAAAATTAAGGTTGTATAAGTACTGACACACAGTACTGTATAGTACACACTGAAAGCTTATCTGGGTTGTCATACCTTTGTGTCCTGTAATTATGTCTGATGTGTGTGTGGGTATGTCTGTAACATGTCCTTTGACATATGTGTGGCAATACATATAACTGCATATTTAGCAACATTCATAGTGTACTACAGCAGTATGTGACCTATATTCCCAATTGTGCACATATTTTGGCCACAGATTTGGCATTAAGAAGTTGTGTGGTATAATAGTAATACATTTACTGGACCTTACACTGATTGTGATGGATGATATATTTCTTTACACATCCACTTGATGTATATCTGCTGTGGCTAGGTGGTGCATCATGTTGCATACAGTGTGCCAGGTACTCTTGTATAGTCTTATATAGTGATTTTATTTTGTTGCTGTGCAGAACATGGTTCATTAGATAGAGAGTGAGCAAGGCACTTTCAAGCAGTTGTGGGGTGAGCAGTGATAAGTGGCAGTTACAGTGTTTCACTCTCAGTTAGCTTATAGGTTGCTATATATGGCAGTTCAGTGATATCTATACTGTATAATGTTAAATGTGCCATATGACTTGCTCAGACGTATTTATGTCTTCCAGGGATCATGGCCCACCACAGAAACCCGAGGTACAGTAATGCTGAAGATGATATCATTACTAGCAGCATGATTCAGCACTACCATCTCATGTTTGCATGAACCAGCCAGGACCAGCAGGAGCATACTGCAATGTGGCAAGATGTTGTGTGCAGGGTCAATGAGGTAGGCCTGCATAACCAGACATATGAGCAGGTATGCCACCACTGCAGTGATCTTCTCAGACATGTCTGTTAGCATGCTGCTGATGTGCATAGACAACAGCTTGTTACAGGGGGTGGTGTTAATATCCACCCCCCTCACCAGAGTGGAGGAGCTGCTCATGAGCCTGGTGGCACCTGCCCAACAACAACAGCAGCAGACATATACCATGATGGAGGTTGGAGCCACCCAGCAAGCACATGGAACATGCAGGTAACATGGTATATCTGTAGACTACTGTTATCTATATTGGTAGATCATGCATTTGTGAGATGTGGAGTGTGTTGTTCAAAGATGTGGAGCCTGTTGTTGTGCAATACTGGTCATTTGGAACATAATCTGTAGCCCTGCGAATGTAAACTGTTGTTGTACTGTAAGATTGCAAACACACAGTAGCAATGCCACAGTTGTGGCCATTGACAAACTATCTCATCTCTATGTAGGTACCTCTGGGGTGACATCAATGCAGCGGACAGATGCTGGTGAGTGTGTTCTACATTTATTATTGTAAATAAAAAGTGCATGTCATAGTTAAGGTGTAGGCTATGTACACATGTAACACACCTACCTATAATGTATGTTGTGCATGTTTGGTGTAAGAGCACGCACATCTCACTAATGTGATTAGCTGACTCAAGCACATGCAATACCCAGACCATCTCAAACAAATGTGGCTAGACTGTAGTGGCCATTTGATAGGCACAGTTGATACTCAACATGCACATAACATATACATCTATGTCATACACAAAGCATTTTAACATGCTACATATAAATGATTCCCAAACCCTCTGTAAAGACACACTCCAGTATCCAAAATCCCATCCACACATTACACATAATATACTTGAGCGGTAGAGGCCTATCCTGGGGCATTTAAACACTCTGCAACACACTACACATTCATGACAGGGAATGCTCCTTATTGGCCACCTTACAAACTCATGTAACAACTGGTTGTGAAATGGTGAATTTAGCAATGGTAGTACAGTTCCAGCACAGCATTATTTGTGCTTGTTTGTGAAACATTTGTAGCCTTCAGTGACCACCTGATGCTTCATGATGATGGCCTATGGTACTATACCCCATCCAGTTATTGTAACCACAGTACTACACATAGCTGTCACTGCTACACACCATAATGATGAATGTGTGCACACATATGCACCTCTAAACAGTATGCATACCAATCACCATTTGCACAACTGACATATATATGTCTTGTGATGCTATTGAGTGGCTAGGTCATATCACACATATTGGGTATGTGTAGTGTTTAAATATGCAGTTGTGTTTTAGCATGCCATGTCATGGATGAGACTGGCATGTCCACAATATGATCTACACGCACCATAAGTACCGTACATTGGGTATGTGGACAAATGGTATTCCATCAATTATCCATGCACCACTGATGATGCTGTGTGAATACTCATCATGCATGTGCTAAACATGTGTTCACAATTATTTGCTAAAGACACAGAGGCTGTAATCAGCATTGGATACCTATCTGACACACAGATACACATCCAGCAATGGTATGTACACCTGTGAGTTATGGTGCACAGTACATCAGAGGGTTATGAATACCTGCACAGCAATGTTGTGTCCATGTATGCATTGTGTTCCAAGGAGAGGGCCATCACCTAATAAAAAAACACATGCATCAAAGCCATGTATACTGTTAGTAACAAGGACTGACTACACTTGCACTGCATGCTGTTGAGCAACACATGTCCTGCATGCTGACATGTGTGATATGACTGTTTTGCTTGTGATACTGTACCCCACCATTACCTGCTATTGTGTATGTTCTGTGATTGCTGGTGTTGTGTGTGTCTGCTTTCGGGAGGAGTGTAGTTTTGTGTGTGTGCATATGTGCATGTGCGCATGTGTGCATGTGGTCTGAAGTCATGTTCAGGTCTTAAAGTGTGTTCAGTACAGCAATGAACCTGATGTCACTGAGACAGACAGTGATCATGAGGATAGGTGTGTTGAGGCACAGGCAGGTTTGTCAGGGTCTGTTGTTGGGCCAACAATTCACAGTACACAAGTTTCCACCCCATCTATGCACACAGTCATACCTCCTGTACATCCATCATCACCATTGCCCTTAGCTGAGGGACAGTCTACGGTTGGCACTGGCCAGGACAGTGTGGTATCTATGGCACATGTATCAGGACACAGCAGCCATAGCCAGAGGTCTGGAATGGTACCACATAGGCAGATGTCCAGGGGTTCTCGTCAGAGCACTGCTGGTCATCATGCCCCTGGCAGATGTGCCACACCTCTTTCTACTACACGCATGTTCCAGGCTATCATGGAGGCACAGGCATGAATGGAGTGGTACACCAGACAGGGGCTAAGGGCACAGAGGGCTCATTACACCTCTGTAAATGACAGTAAACATGACCTAGCAGGTGGCATACGTAACTACACTGAGGTCATTGATAGACGTTGGGGTGAGACATTGGATGTCCTCCACAATGTTATGTCCATGTGTCAGGACAGTGCAGGACGGTTGAGACGTCAACGTGGACATATGCCAGCAACATCACAAGCTGGAGGTCACCATGGACATCTAGCAAGTCACAGCTTCTCCTGTAGTGCCAGTACCAGCCCCAGCAATGTTGGGGGGGCCTGTCCATAGACCATCCTGGCAGACCACGTGCATCTGGCTCTGGCCAGTCCCAGCAGGGACCTGGATCCAGTGGACATTTGTCAACCTCTTCGGATAGTACCCAATCTGCATTAGTACCTGATACTGTCTGTAGCACCCCTGCCAGGCACAGGTTCCATATCCGTGGCCAGAGATGGTGATTCATAAAGCCTGCCAGGTACAGTCTGTACCTGTTTCACAAATCCCAGTATTTGGCCCATAACAGTACTCATAACCCTCACACACACACTCACACACACATGTCGATTGTATGGCTCAGTGTAGACCTCTGGCAAACCAACAACACATCCTGTGCATATGATGAAACCTGTGCCACCTCCTGTCGTCAGTAACATTGATGCAAGAACAGGCTAACATGGTGCTGATGCACAGGGTGACTTTAATAAAGTATAGCAATGGTTGGATGTGTAGCATGTTGTCAGCAGTAAAGTGTAATGATATCCTAGAAGGTGTAGCTGAGCAGGCATGATGCATTAAAGCTGTAATTAGAAATGTTGTATTGTTTTCACCAGTGTTTATTCCAATTGTGTTTTGTTTGCCCATGTGCCACTTGGCTGATGTGTGTAGTTGCGTCAACATGCGTTATACAGTGGACAGTAAGTGTGGGGTTTGTGCAACACACGTTTGCACGTGTCCATTTGTGAACATGGTGGAGGTGCATTGTCTGCATGTACATGCATATTGGACACATGGGCAAGGTGACATGCCCTGTATTGGCCAGTGTTAACACTCCATAGTTTGTATTGGTGGCCAGTATGCATTGTACTACACACATTTTGGAACTTGAGTACACATGTGTGTGTATGACATGGGTTGACACTGTACTGTGGGTGATGCTGTTGTTGCTATCTGACATTGGTTTGCATTACTAAGGTTAACACTGTCCCAGCTGCATAATCCTTTAGTAATGCACACTGTTCACCTACAGGGTTTCATGGACCGTGCTATCACAAATACAAGAAATTCTCACTTATACAGTAAAAGTGCATTAGTCTCATGGACCCCTGCCATAAACTAAATATATAATAGAAGGTGTGAAGTTGTACCAAAAAAGAGTTACATACCAAGAAGGGATAACATCTCTGGTCAGTATCATTGGGAAAATACAAGTCCTAATTAAACATACAAGGCAAGCTTCAAAATACAAAATGGTAAGGATTCCAAAGACAACACTAAAGCTTTCTTTAGTGTTACTTATAATCTACAGGGGAAATCTCAGATTGGGTCACAGTTAATGTAAATGGTCACAAAGTACACTTATCTGACTGATATTACCAATTTCTTGTCAAACAGTTTGAATGCGGATTTCACCACCCTGTCATTACACAAGGGCCACATTTCCAGACCTGAAGAATGTAAAACCTGATGATTCACAGACACTCTAGTTAAAACATCTCTTTACCAAAGTCCAAACCACAGTGGCAATGGTGCTGGACGGTGTCCCTGGCTGTGTCATACACAAGCTGACATATGAAGTCACCACTCACCTAAACACTCTGTCCAGATGCAGCCTCTATACAGGTTACATACTTGTGGAATGACGCATGGTAATGGTGTTCACAGTCTGCAAGCATTGAGCTACAATGTCTTCTTCTCCTTTCGGATGCTCCCATTAGGGGTCACCACAGTAGAACATCTGTTTCCATTTCTTCCTGCCCTCTGCATCTTGCGCTGTCACACCATCCACCTGCATGTCCTCTCTCACCACAGCCATAAACCTCATCTTAGGCATTCCTCTTTTTCCTGTTACCTGGCGACTTCATCCTTAGCATCTGTTTCACAATATACTCTACATCCCTCCTCAGCACATGTACAAACCAACTTAATCCTGCCTATCTGGCTTGGTCTACTAACCTTCAAACCTGGGCTGACCCTCTAATATGCTTATTCCTAATCCTGTCCACTCTCATCCCATCCAGTGCAAATGTTAACATAAATTGATTAAGGGTAGAACTACAACAGATCCTGGAAATTCTCACCCCATAAGTTAGACAAATGCTATCTGGAAGGCTATGGAGCACAGCATTATGGAACACATTAACAGAGACATTATGAACCTGCAAACACTGCACCATACCCACTTAGGTTCTCTAAAGGCCAGATCATGGCTCCTACACCTAGTAGACTTCAAGCCAGTTAACACGGCTATAGGGGAGGGGAGGTCCACACAGCCAAGCTATAGCTCACCACAATTCATACCCATCCCACATTCTGGTATTATACATAACCTCAACAGACTGACCATAAATGATTGTTAGATGATGGATTGACAACTGACACACAGATGTAGGACACACAGTAACATTTGTAGCCTCCATGTACAATTCTATGCCAGTAACAAGTGGTATTCACCTGCACTCAGTCCTAGGACCACTTCTGTTTGGCATATAGCTTTCTTAGGTACAAGCAATACAGTAGGGATATGTCTGCTCACATTTGATGAAAATGCATACTGTGGGCTATACTTTATTCTCCAGATGGCACACACATCCTCCAAAAGGGTATCATAGAAGCAGATACCTGGTGTCAAACTCATGCTGTAAAGCTATAAGCCAAAGAAAGCATAGTTATCCAGTTTTAAAAAACAAAGTATCCCCAGAGTACCATGTAGGTAGTAGCCCCCAAAATGTGGAACAGATACTAATGTATACATAGAGCCATGTGTGTAGTCATCTCTCCTTTGATAATCACATTACCAAAGGGTTTTGGAAATCCCTCTGTGGAGCACATAAGCAATAAAGTGTTTGCATGCAGATCCACAGAGGTTGTTGCACACCTATAATGATTAGTCATCTTTGCCAGACTTTGCTTGCTTTGGAACAGGATTAAAATATACCTCAAGCATAGACCCTCACTCACACTCTTCAATAGAAACCGTGATGAGTGGATGTGAAACAGAAGACGTAGCCCAGGGATCACTGCAGTGGCTAAGCTTGTCACAAGCATACAGAATTGACCTAAGGTCTGGAAAGCGCCAGCATGCTCTTGCAAAGATAACAGATGCTTTCATGGAGAAAGCAGAGTACCCACCTATGAAATAATTCAGGTCGCATACACATTACTGGGATTTCACCTTTCCACAGGTATATTTTTAGGATGGTGACATCATCAGACTTGATAAAGATGAGTATACCACTTTTAAGGGGTGTGAGTAGTCTCTAAAAAAGGTTGCTCTCTCCCCAGGAATAGACACACACACACACACACACACACACACACACACACACACACACACACACACACACACACAGTTGGCAAGTGAGGGGTTCTTAATCCAAACTAAGTACGTCTTTACACTTCAGCAAGCAATATGGAGTTACAGGGTGTAATACAGACATTACTTGCTGACAGGTTTGCCCAAAGGTTTTTTTCACATTTGCTAACCTCAGCAGGTTTAGTGTATTGTGAATGTATTGTATGCATAGGCAACGACCATATCATATATGGGTTGAAGCACTACATGCTGGCACACAGGGTCAAACCGTTGACTAAGCTCTGTCAACCCAATACTGGACAATACAGTCAAGAGGAGTAGGGTCATACAACCACAACACCAACAGTCTCACATAGACCTACATTATAAGCACCAGCAAAACACACACATAAATACACATTACTATACTCGGTGAATACAAATATTAATCTGAAAAAGAGAGAGTGTCCTCCTAAGCAGACAAGCAAGCAACATGCACCTCCAAGCACACGCCAGAAAACACATAATACACCAAGGCAGTGTGCCTCACAACAGGCCCTAAGACAAAACAACATACCCAACACACTAGTAATAGGTGACTCCATATTCAGGCACACAGATGTTCCACTCATTCGGCTGGACAAGGGGAAGGTTACTGTAGGTTGTCTGTCAGGTGCTATGATCCGCCACATAACACAAGCACTTACATCACTCCAGAACAGGTACATATATGACATGTTCTTTGTACATATCAGTGTGAATGATCTGAGACATACCTCACAGGACAACATGACAAGAGATATATAGTAGCTCTATGATCATGTAGCCCAGGCTGGTATGACCCTGATCTTGAGTAGCATCTTACCTTCACCTACATGATACTGCAATATAACAGAAAGATGATAAACTTGAACAACTGGCTGAGCTTCTGCTGTCATTCAAAGGGGATCCAGTCTCTGTCTGCCTGTGATGACATGATAGACAAGCCTCATTGCTTCGCTAGAGATGCTTTGTACCTGTCACCCCTATGCTTCTGAATACTGGCCAAGGCTCTTGCTGTCCTCATATTACCTCTTTTAGGCAAGGCTCAAAGGTTCATAGGTTCATAGCTTCATAGGTAGGTAATAGGCTATCGGCCCTGGGGCCTATACAAGCCCAGCCAAAAAGGTAGCCTGGCTTTTGCCACCCAAGAAATTTATTTTCCTGTGCCACTGTCAAGCAGAGACACAGAAGTGATCCCCGGGGTGAATTTCCTATTTCCCATCCAATCATCAAGATTTTTTTGAAGAGTGCTAATGAGGAGCTTTGTTTGATATAGATAAGTAGTTTATTCCAGAGTATGGGAAGTCTCTGGGACAGGAATCTATCCCTCCAGCATGTTCTGTTTATTGTGGTGACAAGGTTTAGATCCCTAAAGCGTGTAGCTCAGAGGGATTGGGATTTCTTTAAGTGGAGCATGTCCAACAGTTCTGGGTTTGACATAGCTTTGTATGTTAGGCAGAGATCACCTCTGAGTAGGCGATATGCGACAGAGTAAAGCTGAAGTTTTTTTGAGACGGTCTGTGTAGGGCATGTGTTTGAGGTCGGTAATCCTCTTTGTGAGGTATTTCTGCAGCCTTTCCAGTTGTTGTAGATGTCTTGTGAGGTACATACCAAAAGGGGCGTTGTACTCTATAACGGATCTAATGAGTGATGATCAGAGGGGAACAATGACCTCTTTTTTTCTGCATGAGAAACCTTTTGTGATGAGGTGTGCCACATAGAAGGATTTCCTGACTACTGTGGCAATGTGATTAACAAAGGAGAGACTACTGTCCACCTGTGTCCCAAGGTCTCTTATCACACTTTCGGTGTTAAGTATACCACCACCTATGTTGTAGTTCATGGGTACAGAGTTTTTACCAAAAGGGATGACAATGCACTTTTTGGCATTGAGCTTGAGGCCATGGCTTTGACACCAGGCATCTGTCTCAGTGAGGACCTTTTGTAGGATGTCCACATCGTTAGTAGCTTTGATTATTGCTCCTAGTTTGTCATCATCTGTGAACTTCTTTAGCCAAAGACCATCTGTGTTAGCTTGTACTTCAGAGAAGTAGATAGCAAACAGGACAGGACCCAGGACTGACCCTGTGGTGCTCCTCTTGTTACTGGCCTGAAGTCGGATTTGAAATCTGCTACATTCACAGTGTGGGTTCTGTCAGTGAGCTAGTTGGCAACCCATCTTGTAACATAGGGATTTATACCTAGTTTAGTGAGTTTATCTATAATTCCAGAGTGGGGAATGGTGTCAAAAGCCTTGGCAAGATCTAGATAGGCTGTGTGAACACCTTACCCTTGTCTACGGCTTTGGTGACTGCTTCAAAGAAGTCTATCAGGTTTAGGAGACATGATTTGCCTTTTACAAACCCGAACTGGTTGGTGTCCAGAGTTTGGAGATTACCAATGTCTTTGTTTATAAGTTCCATAATGGTATGTTCCACGGCCTTGCAGACCAGGCTCATCAGGCTAATGGGGCGCTAGTTCCCGGGGTCCGTGGTGGCTCCCCCCTTGTGTAGTGGGATAACCATCGCTGTGTGCCAATCAGCAGGCACAAAGCCTGAGGTGAGGCTATGATTGAACATGATACTTAGGTGTGGTGCCAGTTTGTTCTGTAGTTCATGTAGAACGCCACCTGGGATGTTGTCTGGTCCCATGGATGCTGTGTTCCTTTCTTTGGATAGTGTGGTTTTTACCTGTGCAGCCATGATTACAGGAAATTTGCATTCTTCCAGAATAGAAATGGGCTCTTTAATGGGTGAGAGGGGGGGTAAAGTTAGCAATGAGCCTATCTGCCAGGATGTTGGCAATATCAGTTGGGTCTGTATATTTAGTGCCACTGTGCTGTAACTCAGAGCAGATCTGAGTGTTGCCATTGAGATTCTTGACATAGCTATAGAATGCTTTGTTGTCTTTAGAATCAGTGGCAATTTTGTTTTCTTAACTAGCTTTGGTGGATTTTATCAGGGATCGCAGCTTCTTACTGAGGCTGACCAGGGAGCTCCACCACTCATGGGATTTTACTCTCTTTTGCAACAGTTTTTTCCTTCTGTTGTACAGCTTGTTTATGGCAGGGGACCACCAGATTAGCTTCCTTTTTTTGGAGGATAGCGTCTTGGTTCTGTTTGGGATAGCACAATCCATGCACTCATGTAAGTGCTTATAAAGTGCAATTGTGTAGGATTCAGTAGTCGTAACTGTATTGTCCATCTGCATGGGTGTCATGAAGTTCACCACTTCTGTCTTAAGAAGCATGAAGCTGGCACTGGAGATATTTTTTGACATGGTTTCCTTAATGGGGGTGGGGACAGAATGTGGATATGTAGGGTAATTAGCTTACGGTCGGACCAATGAGGTGTTGACTTCAGGTGTGGAACACTGGTCACTCAGGACAAACCAAACCCCGTAACCAACACAAATAACCACAAAGTGAGCTAAATGCTACTCATTGCCAGAAGTCTCAGCCTCCAGATGCACACACTCAAGGCACTTCTCAGTATGGAGAATATTGATATCTGTGCAGTAACAGAAACCTAGGTCAAGGCTCCAGAGAACACACCGGCACTACCAGGACACTACTCATTCCATACCTTCCAGCATCAGAATCTGGATCATAGCACATAGGGTGGGGATGTATCCATATTCATCAAGGATACCTACACCTGTCTCTACATCCCCTCTACAGGATATGTACCCATAGAATGTTGCACAGCAACGTTCTTCCCACTACACAGGGGTGAAGCCACAAAAGACCCTTGGCATTCCCGCTCTCTGAGCCTGATGAGTCTGGACTGCAAGGCAGTGGAGCCAATCCTAATGGAAGTCAACAATAAAGACACTGGGAACTTTCACACAGTTGAGCACACCCAGTTTGGCTTCATCAAATGCAGATCATGCCTCCTGAACTGGGTGGATTTCTTTGAGACAGTTACCCAGGCTACAGATGATTGAAAGGAGCTCCACACAGCCTACCTATACCTCGCTAAGGCCTTTGGCACCATTCCCCAGACAGGTATCATAGATGAACTCACCAACGTGGGCATAAATCCATACATCACAAGATAGATCCCACAAATTAAGAGCTGCTGGCTACATGTCAGACTCTAAACTGGTAACAACTGGTGTCCCCCAGGGTTCAGTCCTGGGGCCCTTCCTGTTTGGTATAGACCTCTCAGAAGTACATGCCAACACAGGAGGATTGTGGTTGACTAAGTTTGCTGGGAACTGTAAAGTGTTTGCCATAATAGATTTCCCGGATGACACAAATATTCTCCAGAAGGGACTCTATGAGACAGCTGTGTGGTGTCAGAATCATGGCCTCAAGCTCAATGTGAAAGAATGCATAGTAATCCTCTTTGGGGAAAACAAAGTACCCACAAACTACCACATAGGTGTTACCCCCTAAAAACTGACAAGGTAATAAGGGATCTGGGGACACAAGTAGATAGTCATCTTTCCTTTGACAACCATGTTGCCAAAGTGATTCGGAAATCGTATGTGGCCCACATAATCAACAAATGGTTTGCATCAGGATCACAAGAGGTAGTGGTGGCCTTCTACTCTTAAGTCATCAGACCCATCATTGAGTACAACGCACCATTTTGGATGTACTCGACTAAGCATATCCAGCAGCTGGAGAGACCACAGAGGTACCTCACCAAGGGGATTACTGGCCTCAAACAGTTGTGTTATGCAACACAACTGGTAAAACTAAATCTGTTCTCCGTTGCATACCACCTACTCAGAGGCACACTCTGCCTAACATACAGAGCCATGTCCAACACATAACTGTTGAACATGCTCCATCTAAGGATAACAAAATTGAGTCACACTACACACTCCAGGTATATAAACCTCATCACAACAATGAATACAACATGCTAGTGGGATAGACTACCTACCCAGAGACTTGCCTTACTGTGGAATAGAGTCCCAATGTACATCAGACAGATCCCCTCGCTGACACTCTTCAATAGGAACCTTGATGAGTGGATGGGAAACAGACAATTCACACCAGGCATCACATCAGCAGCCCCACTAGAAAGGGGCTTAGGGTACTAACTATTAGAACTAGGGCTTAGAAGACTAACCAGGGGGTGGTGAAAGCTGCACAACTTGCCTAGGCTAATATATCCCTTCGTTAAGATAGTCTACTACATACCTATGAACCTGTGTGACAGGCACATGTCTACAGATCGTAGATGTGTACTTCATTGCGCAATCATGTTGTACAGCAAGCACATGCACCACATACATTGTAATGCTTACAGATACTGGTGGCTATTATGTACAGTGGGTGAGATGTGCACCTCATGTCTTTTGTGCCATTGGGATGTGTGCTGGGTGGGACAGTCCTTGATGGCTCCCTGTCATGGTCACCCTCTCGCACACATCTTTGCCCATCCATCTTTGGCTTATTATACTGTGTTCCCCCTACATATATAGGTACATAGGTAGGTAATAGGCTATCTGCCTGAAGGCATATATTAGTATGGCCAGAGTGTGCAGCTATCGCCACACATGGGGTTAGTTCCCTATGCCTCTGTGTAGTAGAGCTGATGAAATGATCCGTGGTGTGACAGTTCAGTTTCACATACACTCATCAAGGCTCCTCTGGAAGAGTGTCAGTGAGGGACTCAGCTTAATGTAGGTTGGGAGCCTGTTTCAAAGCAAGGGAAGTCTGTGAGTTACTAATGTAGCCCTTCAACATGTTCTATTTATTGTTGTGATTATTATATCCCTAGAGCACATGGCACAGTGAACTTGGGTTTACTTCAGATAGAGCATGTACATCAGTTCTGCATTAGACATGGACCTGTCTGTTGGGCAGAGATCGCCTGTGTAGACAGTATGCAACAGAGTACAGAGTTACTTCAGTCTTGTTACATGGGGCAACTGTTTGAGGCCAGTAATCCTCTTGTTGATGTACTTTAATGGTCTTTCCAGCTGCTGAAGGTGATTAGCCATATTCATCGCAAGTGTGTTGTGATACTCTCTGATGGGTCTGATGACTGATGAGTAGAGGGAACCTCCTTTGACATACTTGCAAAGACTTTGACATTTTGTGGGAAAACATAGCATGATTTTCTAACCACTTTGTAAATGTGTTTCTGAAAGTAGAGATGACTATCCACATGTGTCCATAGATCCCTTATTATTACCTCCATATTTATGTGGTATTTGTATGACTGTAGCTCAAGGCCATAATTTTGACACCACATCTGTCAGACTGAGACCCTTTTTAAGGAGGTCTCTGTCGTCCCAAACATCGATTATGACAACCTTTTTGCAGTCATCCACAAACGTTGATAACCATAGCCCTTGTGTGTTTGACTGTATTCCTGAAAAGTATACACCAGACAGGAGGGGTTTCAGGATTGAGCCATGGGGGACAGCAGTTGTTACCAGCTTACAGTCCAACAGGGAGACCACAATTCTTACCTTGTGGGATCTATCTGTGCCCCATTTGGCAATCCATCAGATGGCATAAGTGTTTATGCACAGGTTGTTGATTTTGTGGATACGACATGTGTGTGGGATGTTGGAAAAGGGCTTTTCAAGGTCTATGTAGGCCGTGTGGTGCTCATTTCATTGATGTATGTCCTAGGTAACCGCCTTGAAAACTGTCTAGCAGGTCTAGGGACCATGATCTGCCCCTGACCAAACCAAAATGGGTAGGGTTAGGTGTTTGTAGGCTCCCAATGGCTCTGTTTATGAGTTCCATAATGATGGACTCCATGGCCTTGCAGATCAGGCTTATTAGGCTTATAAGGCAATAGTTCCATGGTCTGTTGTTCACCAATACTTTTGCAGTGTGCCAAACGTTGCTGTAACCTATTTAACAGTTTCATATCCTGCACAGCGGGTGAGTCTCAACAGACTGTTCAGGTGCAGGGTCTGTTTGTTTTGGAGTTCACATATGACACAGCCAGGGACACCATGTCATCCCATAGACACCATGTTTTTACATTTGGATAGAGCTGTTTAACCATTGTATATGTGATTTCTGGCTTTTCACAATCACCAGGTATGGTAACGGTCCCTTTTGTCAGTGAGAGGGGGTAAATACGTATGAACCTGTCTGACAAGATGTTGGCAATGTCAGTCATGTACATGTATTCATTTACACTTTGCACTGACTCAGAACATATATGAGTTTACATTGATATTTATGTCATAGCTAAAGAAAGCTTCATGGTTCTCTATGGACTCTTTGGCAATATTTTTGGCAGAACATGGCTTGGATAATGTTAGGAGTGCTCATTGTTTCTTGATGATACTGATCGGAGATTTATTGATCTTCTTTGGATTTTCACTTTCTTTGAACAACTTAAGTACTTGTATTACATAGTTTGATTATGACAGGGGTCCAATATATTATATGGATCTGTTTTCATATAACTGTGTGTGCAAGGCGGGATTGGTGAATAGTGACATGTGTCTGGAATAAGAACTGCAACTGCCAGATATGTGTGGCCCACTGCTGTACTCAGACATGGCCTAAGTGTGTGAGCATGCCCAGTATGACCTTTCAGTATGTTGTTGACTGACATTTGCTAAATTTGTTTAAGTGTGTGAATATGCCCACTATGGGCGTATATATACTATATATGTGTGTGAAAATTCAAGTTGGTTTTTACTTCAGGGCTCACCTTTGTGTTGTACATCAACAGGAAGCACACTGTGCATGCAGGGCTTCCATGAGTCAATTTGCATAGACTTATCAACATTTCTACATACGGGGGGGGGGCAGCTATTATTTGTACATTTCTATCTGGGGGGCACACCTGATTGTTACTGTGGGTGTACATAGGATGAGGAGTACACCTGACACTTATACACATTAGCTAGGCCTACACTGCTATGCCAGGTACTCCATTTCAGTCTGTGCTGTTGCCTATCATACTGGCTTGAGGTGTACCACTGTACCACAGACCTTAGCTTCCAATTACACTCATATTAGTTTGTGACTTCATAGCCTACCCAACCCACATCACACTGTCTGGCCTGCTGTTATCTATCTGCATAGGCCTGGGGGGAGGTTACTCATATGCCTCTTCAGAGGGCATGATACAGCATTTGTTTGTGTTTGCGTTTGTCTGCAATCGTCCTGCTGGCTGTGAGTGTTAGGTATGTGACCCCCCCCCCAATTGGTATGTGTGAGTGACTTAAGTTGTGCCTGTGAAATGCTGTCATGGCTTGGTGGTTCAATACTGTGACTATAGTGCACAGTATCCTGAGTTCGAGCCCTGTCACTGCTTTTTATTTTCCTGCTGGGCAGACATGACTGGTTAAGGAACAGTAAAGCAGGTGTGAGCATGTTTACCCAACTTTGCTCAACTTTGCCCAACTTTGCCCAACATTGCCCGACGTTGCACTGGTTAGCGTGGTGTGCAGCTACGTGCAAATACGTTGCATTTGCACTGGTTAGCGTGATGAGCAGCTCCGTGCAATTGTATTTAAATATGCTCAATACTGGTAAAATGTGCTTAGCAGTGCTTTATATTGCTTAAAATTGGGCGCTCATGCCTCAGATGGTGCTACAGGGCTGCCTATGTCAGATGCACATAGTACACTCCCTATACATATTTGAAAACAGGTAGTGTCAAGTTAGGCATCCCTTTTACTGTATGTGCGAGTCAGAGAGAGGTGCCATTTCCAGGGTTCCTACTGAGTCAGTGTATGTGCTATGTGTTGCCTCTTTGCCAAGGCCAGGGAATACTGGGCATGCCTCCTTCTGCCTACTGGGGCAAGCTCAGGTTGTTCCTCCTCTGAGTCACGCTGTGCCTGTGCAGGCCTTGGCAATGGTGGGGAGCTGTTTGGCCCTGCCCCATGCTGTTCCTGCTGCAGCTGTTTCCACAGGATCATATTGTGTAGCATGGCACATACCATAACAATTTGGGTACATGTAGTTGGTGAGTACTGCAAGGCTCCACCAGATGTGTCCAGGCACTGGAACCATGACTTGAGCATCCCAAACACATGCTCAATTATGTTTCTTGTTTTTGCTTGTGCCTCATTATGGAGTTCTTGTTCAGGTGTGTGTGCATTTCTGATGGGTGTCATCAGCCACGGCTCCAGTGCATATCCAGCATCCCCCACTAGGTGACCCTCAGGGATGTCTCCACTGGCAAATCTCTGGTACAGCTGGGTCAGATGCCAAATGTGGGAATCGTGATAGCTTCCAGGGCATCCAGCACACACGTTCATTATTATGCCCTGGGCATCACACACAAACTGGCAGTTGATGGAGGAGAAGCCCTTGCAGTTGATGTGTACCCTACCCCGCTCACCAGGTAGTGCTTTGATGCATATGTGCGTGTAGTCTTTTGCACCTACTACCTCTGGGTATTCTGCTATTTGGTATAAAAGATGCATATTGCTGGCCAATGCCTCACGGGAACTGGGGAAATATACGTGGTCACCGACTTGTGCTGGCATTGCATCCAGGAACTGGTGGAGTACCCTGGATGTTGATGCCTGTGAAATCCCCATCATATCACCAGTTGGTCTTCGGAAGGTACCTGTAGCTAGTATTCTTAG
Organism: Protopterus annectens; assembly: GCF_019279795.1. Lineage (NCBI taxonomy): Eukaryota > Metazoa > Chordata > Ceratodontiformes > Protopteridae > Protopterus > Protopterus annectens. Next base: position 322,119,444 of record NC_056733.1, read on the forward strand.
GCCTACACATATCTTGGTATCCACTGGGATGGGTTCCCCTCTGTTGGTTCTGTGCGGGAGGCGTGGCCGGCAAAGCTCAACAATTTGCTATAGAAGATCTCTGTCCACCCTATAGTGCTCCACTATCTCCAGCTCATGTAGCACCTGGTAGGTTACCCTGGGTCTGTACACTCTTCTCTGTCTCCTCACTGTGGGTTGCTCAGCAGTATTCACAACATCACCACCCTCAGCACCTTGCACATGTTGGTTTATGATAGCAAGAGCAGCCCCTAACATTTTGTCTGACTTAAGCTTTTTAAGCTTTCCCTCTTTGTATACTGCAGTGTTGCAGAGTTCTTGAGAAAAAACAGAGGGGAATGGTGTTTGCAGAGTTTAAAGTGCTGGGCTGGGATGGGCTAGTTTGCTGCCTGTGTAATTGGCCGATTCTGATATATTTCACCTGGCAGCTCTGCTAGTTCTCCTTGGTTAACTTCTTACTACTTCTTTTCCTTGCTTTTGCCTTTCTGTTTCTGCCCGGGGGGAAGCGCTGTGCAAACAAGCTCAAATGCGCACACACGCGGGCACACGCTGTGTGCATGTTTGCAAGGAGTTTCCTATCTTTTAACAGTGTGCACCTTGGGTTTGAGGTTTTCAAATAGTACAACTGTGGGCATGAATCTTGCAATCCTGAGCAACTCAGGTCAAATACAAGCCACTGTGCTCCAATTAGCTTACAGCCTGTCTGGCACACCCCCTCATGATGTCACCTATATTCTACTCTTCTACTCACCTACTCCTACTCATACACTCTTGGGACATGCCTCATATGCTGGGGAAAATTGGGATTCACTATCCTTATCCTCATTTGCATAGGATTGCCTAGTAATGCATGGTTACATCTCTCACACTGAGCTTCCCCCACTTAGCAACCACTACTCAGTGGCCATGTTGTCTTCAGCCTTCCATTCACTTGCATGGCAGAATAAGCTTTTTAGTGAAAATGCCTATTTTTGGCTTTTTTTTAATTATTTTCTTGTTTTTATAAGCGCCCACATTTGCGCGGTGCTGCGCTATGCTTAAACATCGGAGATCGGGGAAAAAATAGTTAAATTTTTATATTTTTAAACATTTTAAAATGCCAATGGCCTTATATTTGGCCATTGGCATGCTTCCTCAACTGTATGCATCCTTTATTTGGAGCTGTCATAGCTCCGTTTAGCTATTTGCAGAAATGTACTCCGTTACCAATGGAGTACATTTCTGCAGCTAACACTAATCTTCCACGGACAGGTTAGTGTTTCCTGGATCGCAAAATTACCTCATTTGCATGGCTTTCACCAGCAAATGAGGTAATTTGCATACCATGATGCTGTCCATGCAAGAGTAGCTTTAGCAGGTCTCGTGCACGCCACTGCCCGCTGTACCTGGATCGCACGGCAGACATATTGCCAGCGTGAGCTCTTACACTCTTCTTGCACTCCGTGCAAGCTTTCATAAATCCATTTGATTGTCTTTGTATAATTTCTCCACGCTGCCCTTTATTGGTTTTCTGATATCCTAGGGCTTTTTCTGATGTACTGCACATGTGTATGGGACTTGTGTTCCCATGTTTACGCAGTACATCAGAGCTGTACAGAGGAAACAATGGGGAAATAAAGATCTCCACAGCTTTTTTTTCTTTTTTTTTAATTAAAAAAAAAAAAAAGAAACCGGGAGATGTTTTACTTTCGGGAGAGCCAGGACAGACAAAATAAAAGGATAAATAGATTTGTTTCTTTAATTTTGCAGAATGTACCAGATTATTTATTTATTTTTTTGGTAAAAAAAATTACGAGAAATACTAACAGGAAAAAGTCCGGGCTTTTCCCATTGGTATAGTCTCCAATTTACAATGGGCATGGCTGGCCAATCAGTGTGCTCATTTTTTTAATATTAATTGCCAGTCATTGTATAATATCAGTGTTAGCGCCACTACTGCCTTCATTATTCATTGATGATTTCCCTTTGAAGATACTGATCACAAATATTATTTTCTATATTGATGACATTGATGTCACCAGAGCTTTTGCTTTACACAATGAAATCTCAGAATTTAGCAGGATGTCTTTCGATTACTCTGGAACAGGATGTTTAGTAATAAATTAATGCTGAATATCGGAAAAGTCTTAATAAGTAGAGGGTTGACTTAAACTCATTCTATCCCCATCTTGCACACCTGTCACCATCTACTATCACATAAAAATACATATACCTCCTATCAGAAAAATCTTTCATTTTGACCTCATAACTAACCACATAAGGTCCTCACTCAACTCAGAATGGTCTATAAAATCTCTACCCTGCTGACAAAAAAGGCTAGGCAATACTCCATCCCTCTGATAGCCTTATTTTCCTTACAAAATACGCAACTCCTCCAAAGGACAGAAAATAAGGTGTTACATTTTATACATCTCAAGGGAATATCAATAACATTAAAGAAATGCAGTTGGACCTTTGTGAAAACTGAGGCCTTATTCACCTTGGACATACTAACCTATAAATTGCTGATCACTACTTGCCACTCATCTAAAAATTTCCTATAAAATAAGAAACCACTGTACTTTCTAAGAAATATGGACTTCAACCTTCTTATTAGACCATCTTATGCCCTAACAATTTCCAAAATAGCACCAAAATTCTCTAAGACAATCCGATAACAGATTAGATTAACCAATTCCCTAAAGAACTTTAGAAAATTACTAAAGAAACACACTAATCTAGTGCCTCTGCTGTAATAATCATGGCTAATCTAGTGCTTACTGACCTACTCTAATTGTAACAGTGTAAGAATTTTCTGACTCTACATAACTTCAGGTCCTCTGATTTATTTATTTACTTATAATCCCCCACAATTATTTATGCATATCCCCTCTTTATTCAGTGTACTACTGTCTAAACCCTACTTAAGTATTTTATTAGCACATTTTACTATGGGCTGGCTTCATGAATGGCTACACTACATGTAAACAATTTATATTCAAGAACATCCCTACAACATTTTTGTGTTGTCTATTCATTCAGAAAGATTGGACTAAGTGTAGACCGAGTCTACACATTGTGGTAGCCTTTATGAATCCCTCTGATATTTGATATTGCAAGACTGTTTGTAAGAAAACAAAATTAGGAAGAAGGTGGGAGTTATGCTCATGTTGTCTATTCATTCAGAATGATGTATGTTTAGTATATAGTTAGTTTGGGCATTCATGAAGTTGGCCCTATGTTTTATTTTAAGTATGGTCTTATTTTCCATGCATTAAGTATTACTAACTCCATTATTCCTCTCAGCTGATACCTACTAGGTATGGGATATGTATGCCTCTCTTTTAATCTGGAACTCTTGACTGTCTCAGATTTCATTCCACCTCATCTTTTAGCATCCCACCTAAAACTAAATGTGCAAATATGCCTCCTCACTTCTGCACTGTTCATAACCAACTCTAATATATACTGATTAATACTAATGTTATGACTCTTTATTGTTATTTTTTTACCATTTCATCATGTATACATATTTATAAATATATGTAAATGTATATGTAGGTATATAAGGCTGTCTCATCTTTCAGAGACCTGTCATTTGAGTGAATACAAAAAGAGTGACCTTTTTAGACTGAATCTAATAAGATCAAACCACACACAAAAAAAAGTTGCAGGAGGAGGCATCCCCTGTTAACCTCCTAATTATGCATAACAACTCCAAGATCACAAACAATTGGGATAAAGGCAAATTCCCACACTAAGCTTCCACACAGAATACAGCCCAAGGGCTGCAATACAAGCATGTAAGAGCATGTATTGTTATAGACTGCAGCCATATGCGATGGTGTCATGTCTTATAACAGGAGTTATTAGGGAAGTTAGTCTAGCAGAGTATATATGAATTACAATGGTTAGCATCATGTTGCACCAGCAGATCTGTAGATGTCCATATTTGTTCCTGAGCACTGATTCATTGTGTGTGGTGTTTTATTTTTCTATGGTTCTGTGATTAAAGAGTTTGTATATATAAGTAAGAGAGTGTGGTGGTAAAGTCTCCCAAACTGGGGGTGCAGAGGTAGCTTTTCCCCTTCAAAAATGTTTTTAGAATACATTTCGTGTGGAGAAAGCTTTCAGTGAAATTAGATTTTAGTGTTATAAGTCTGGCCATATGAATTTCTGTGAAATGAGTTTCCAGTGTTATGACACAGACCCATATATAAATAGATAAAAATATGTGTGCATGTATGTATGTATGTAACTATCTAGATAGATAGATAGATAGATAGATAGATAGATAGATAGATAGATAGATAAATAGATAGATAGATATGTTTTTAATGCAAAAGTGTCTACTGTCCTTCTCATATGTACTTTGGCTTGGGACTTGCCAGAAAATGGTCTTTGAACCAGTTCACTACCAGTTTAACACATGTATAAATGAAAGAACAAATAACCAAATAAATTAATTAGTAAAATGTATATTTGCTTCACTATTCTTCCTATGTAATCATGCACTAATATTATGCAATAACTCACCAAACGTCAACCTGATTATCTGAGAGCTTCACGTACTAAAGCCTTGAAATATTTTATACCTTCCCTCCCACTTATCAAATATTCTCAAACATCTTTCATTACCCTCAACTTAATCATCTTCAACCAAATAAAGTCTTGCACCTAGTAATTTTTAAAACTTGCAAAATTTTCATATACAGTCTGTTACAGACATACAGTCATCAGCAAATAATGTACACTTCTTTTCTCTCCCTGCAGTGAATCAAATAAACCCTTATCTGGCCAATAGAAATAAAAAGAGAAGAGAGGATATCTCGGGTCAGAACTTCTTCTTCTTTTGGCTGCTCCCATTAGGGGTTGCCACAGCGGATCATCTGTTTCCATTTCTTCCTGTCATCTGCACCTTGCTCTGTCACACCAACCACCTGCATGTCCTCTCTCACCATATCCATAAATCTTATCTTAGGCCTTCCTCTTTTCCTGTTACCTGGCAGCTTCATCCTTAGCATCTTTTCCCCAATATACTCTGCATCCCTCCTCAGCACATGTCCAAACCAATGCAATCTTGCCTTTCTGGCTTTGTTTCCAAACCTTCCAACCTGGGCTGACCCTCTAATATACTTATTCCTAATTCTGTCCACCCTCATCATCCCCAGTGCAAATCTTAACATCTTTAACTCTGTGATGTCCAGCTCTGACTCCTGCCTTTTTGTCAATGCCACTGTCTCCAACCCATATAATATAGTTGATCTCACTACCCTCTTGTAGACCTTCCCTTTCACTCTTACTGGTACTCGTCTATCACAAATCACTCCTGACACTCTTCTCCACCCACTCCATCCTGCGTGTACTCTCTTCTTCACCTCTCTGCCACACTCACCATTACTCTGAACTATTGATCCCAAGTATTTAAACTCATCCACCTTTTCCAACTGTACTCCCTGCATCCTCACCATTTCTCTATCCTCCCTCTCATTCACACACATATATTCGGTCTTAGTCCTGCTGACTTTCATTCCTCTTCCCTCTAGAGCATATCACCACCTCCCCAGGGTCTCCTTCACCTGTTCCCTACTCTCACTACAGATCACAATGTCATCTGCAAATATCATAGTCCACAGGGACTCCTGTCTGATCTCGTCTGTCAACCGGTCCATCACCATTGCAAATAAGAAAGGGCTCAGAGCTGATCCTTGATGTAATCCCACCTCCACCTTAAATGGGTCAGAACTATTAAAACATAAACTTGCTCAATTAACTCCCCAGTCATTAACAGCTTTATCTAAAATGCCTTGCATAAACTTTTAATTCACACAGTTTACTTTCATCCCACCCCAATCTGTTACTGTGCTGCTTCTAAACAATTCTCAACATCCGGATAATACTTTCTACAATGTTTTCTTTAATAAATCCGCTCTGTCCCTCCTCCACCAAACTTGACACAATATATCCTAACTCTCTGGCAAGAATTAAACCTCCGATCTTTCCATCCACATTTATTAGGGAAAGTGGATGAAATTCCCTAGGTCATAGTGATCATAACCCAACATTAGGAATTAAGGACAACCCTTAGTAGTAAAAGATATAGGTAACATTCTCATCTGAGCCTTTCTATATACTCATCATTTAAATATATATTTTCTCACTATTACATTTACAGGTCTGAGTCATAGTTCTCCTGTAAGCATGAAGCTATCAAATCTATTAGCTTAACTTTCTTCTTCTGTGAAAAAAAAACAGATTATACAAGATACAGGTATTTTTCTCTCCATATATGCACCTATTCCATGAAAACAGCTCATGTTCTATTATGTGATTCCCTTCTTCCAAACTTTTTCAAAATAACATTCTGTTATTAACTTTTCTAATCTGAAACATAACAAGCATGGTGGGGATTCAAACAGTCTCTTAATATAAGTATAACTAATGCTTGATATAAAAAAGTTGCATATATAATCAAAGTCTGTTAAATACAACACACTAAATTAATTGTAAAAAAGAATAAACAACACAGCTAAAACACGAACTATATACACAAGTTGGAGCTACTAATAATAAATGATCAATATAAAGTTTTTCTAGACTGAGTGATGAATTTGTCGGTTTGCATAGTCATTAAGGTTAGCATTGCTCTGCTTAACATGATGGGGTAATTTGTTCTAAAAATGTGCATTCTCTAGGTCATAAATGCATACCTCCAATGTGTTTTATTTACATGTTGATGGAGATTATGATCCTTGGTTCTGGTGTTTCTGTAGCCATTTACCAGTGAAAGTATAAGAAACCCATTTAGAATGGGGTCTTTGATAGCATAGAATTCTAGGCATACATCATCGCGTGGATATCTATAAGAGTCATATTATTGGGCTTCTAGTCTCTCTTAGAAGCTAAGGGTTTTAGGACAATAACCTTTTTTCATCAGGGACTCTTGGGGCCTTTTTCACTCAATGATATGTCTGGCTATGCTTATACCAAATGGTACATTATAATTAATAGTTGGTCTAATGAGGAGAGTACAGAGTGACAATAACATCCATTGACATAGATGAAATACCTTAGAAATTCAGTTGCACTAAATAGAAATGTTTCTTAATTACTATTATAACATGGTGATCAAAGCTGTGGGAGTTGTCATCTCAGGTGCTGAGATCCCTGATTTCTGTAGCTGCATGGAATGGGGTGCTATGTTGTAAGTTGCAGATGAAGGCTGTCTCAAAAGTGTCAATTGTTTGTACTTCACTGATTTATAAGGACCAATTCATGATGAAGTGCTTCTGTCTCGATGGGGAATGGACAATGACTGCTAGCTTGCAGTTGTAATATATGAATTTAAATGTCTTGTGGTTCCATTGTTGTATCTTGACTTTTGACAGCTAAATGGAGATGATTCCTGATTCTAGTGAGGATAAAGTACCCTGATATCTGGGAAAATATTTCTGGAGTCGATTAGTTTCTTCAGCAATTTCCACAACATTTTTTTATATTTGCATCATAATTTCTCTGTTTCTTAAATTTTCACCACATCTAGTCAGGGGCCAGGGATCCTTTTCACCATCAATACTTTGTGTGAGAGATCCACACAACTGAAGATTTTTAACCTGCAAGAGAAAAAACACGGAGCCTAGGATCTGATTTATGTCATCTTAGGAAGATTTAGAAATGCTTGGGCTTTAAGAAAAAAGGAAATTTATACAGCAGAGGTTGAAATTATGATCTCAAGAGAACCACAACAAGAGATAGATCTTAAGCATTCCATTGCAATATGCATATAGTTTAGCTCAGAATGATAATTCAATAAGCAGTTTTTGCAGTTTGAGTTTGATTCCCTCTAACATTTGCATATGCTATATCTCAGAGAATCAATTAGCTAGTCCCTACTGAATGAAGGACTTGTGATGACTGTGCAACTCCAAAAAAAAAAAAAAGAATGTCAGTAAACATCATATATCAACTGTACTCATTATGTCTTAAAAATGGGTAGCAGCACCATGCATGTATAGAATGAGTTCAACATTATTTTAATAAATAAACTAGGAACGTGTAAGCAAAACTAATTCCTCATTAGACATTAAAAAATTAACAATCACATATACTCATTTAAGTAAAGTTACGATCTACCAACTTCAATCAAAACACAGCGCTAATGAAAGAGCCCATTTAAACGTAGTCTGCCAGCAGATTTATTTGTTGTGAGATACCTTTGTCTGGATTGGGTGAGAGTGGGAGATTTAGGTATTTGTAGAAAATGACAGGGTTTGATTTGGCATAGGAAAGGATACAATTTTAGATGGGATATACAGTTATTCTTGGGCAGGAAGTAAGGTTGTGAGGTGAGTAGTTTAGGTTTTAATAAGCACAGACTGGGTTTAACTGAGTCTCTTTTGGTATGGTTTTAAAGAAACCTCCCTTTCTTCCCTTATTGTGGTCAGGAGTTGAAGGGGTTATCAATTATTTTGGTATCAAAAGTCATCCACAGTGAAACACAGCAAACAACAAACTTTATTAAAACATTTAGCGTTTTCGTCTCGGTGAATTGGACTTCATCCGAATACTTTTAAAATGAAAATTTTCCCATATGTACCTGTTACCAATCAACTAACCAGTCCAATTAAGCAATCATTTAATACCTTCCACAATCACAAACTAATTTCCACCCTTATTACAAACTTCACTCATTATTTTTTACAAGTCTTTACTACTATATACAAATACACATCTTATTGTACATATATCAGTATAATAAAATCATAAATTTACTATATACATTTATTTAAAAATGTGTTTTATATGTACAGACTACTAAACCCTATTTAATTACATTCACATACAAAATTTGGCCTTCAGTTTTTACAGGCTACTAAGCAAAATATTTTCATTAAGCCCAGGGGATTTAGAATGCAAAATCTAATGAAGCTCTAAATATTCTAAAAAGTCATCCTCAGGTACCCCCCCACCGAGCCAAGATCACATTGATCGATAGCACAAAACTTGAAATAACGGTTGTTGTTTTTCAAAATATGCCTATAAAAGGCATTTCTCCTATCCATTTCTTAATTTCATACATGTGTTGATATAGTCTTTCTTTAAAGGCCCTTTTGGTTTTCCTTATATAAAATCGATCATATAACTGGCATTTAGCAATATAAACAACCCTCTTTGAGTAACCAAAAAACTGTGTAATAACAATATTGAAACTGTTTTTAATTCTAATAACATCACACATTAAAATATTGGCACACTAGGCACAACACCCACACCTACCCATTTTACACCCCCCTCTTTCTTTAAACATCTGCTTAAAACAAACTTCCTTTTTGTGTACTACAATGGGCTTGTTACCTACTACCCGCAAGTAGTCCAAATCAGTTCTAAAAAGGTCTCAATTATCTCTAAGTATCCTACAAATAGGGAAAAATCTTGATTGTATGGGATAACACAGGTTTTGCCCCCAAACTCATCCCCTTGCTTATTATGATGTGCCATCACTGCACCTACCCCAAAACTGATTCCTAGAAGTTGGTTTATAGATCCCTTCACAACTTTTCCTTTTAACTTCTGTAAAATATCATAAACAAACTTTAAGGGATACCCTCTCTTACTCAACATTTCGTTCAACCCCTCCCATTGGTCATGAACTATACTCTGATAATCTTATCCTGGTTACCATATTTGTATGTGATTTATTTTCAGTCATCACTCATCAAGAAGGGATGGATTTATTTTTTGATTATTTACTACAGGATGAGGTATTTCCACACATAAGGCCAATATTATGAGAGCTTTTATGGAATTAGTGCTGGAAAACAATTTTTTGATCTTTGAAAATCAGGTATTCAAGCAGGTCAAGAGAGTAGTGATTGGGGCAGCATGTGCCCTCATATTTGCCAACATTGTATTGGCCAATGTGAAAAGCTTTATTTGTTTTCCTCTGAATTTAGGGAATGTTGGGTCCTTTATGGGAGATTTTGGATGACATTGCTATTTTTTGGAATAAGGATGAGACATGATTGTTGGAATTTTTTGATTATATTAGTGGGACTATTCCTTTTTTGAAATTTACTATGGAGTTTGATTATGATAAGATTAATTATTTAGATGTGACAATTCACGAAGACATTGTCAATAAGAGATTTAGTTCCACCTTGTATCATAAACCCACTTATTCTAACACATTGTTACATTACAGCAGTTGTCATCCTCCCCATCAAAAGAAGGCCCTATTGAAGGGGCAGGCTGTTTGGTTAGCCATGATGGTATCAGACGTATAATTGTTTAATGACCAAAGTGAGGTGTTGAATGAAATGCTGAGTAAGATAGGGTAGCCCTTCAAGTTTGTTTATGATATTTTTGAAGAAGTTAAAAGGAAGAGGCATGAAGGGATTTATAAACCACTTCTAGGAATCAGTTTTGGGGTAGGTGCAGTGATGGCTCATCATAATAAGGAAGGGGATGAGTTTTGGGCAAAACCTGTGCTATCCCATACAATCAAGATTTTTCCCCTATTTGTAGGATACTTAGAGATAAGAGGGACCTTTTTAGAACTGATTTGGACTACCTGCATATAGTAGGTAACAAGCCCATTGTAGAATACAAAAAGGAAGTTAGTTTTAAGCAGATGTTAGAAAGAACTAGTGGAGGGGGGATAAAAAATAAAATGAGTAGGTGTGGGTGTTGTGCCCAGTGTGCCAATATTTTAATGTGTGATGGTATTAGAATTAGCCTGTCAAAACTGAAGGCCAATTGTTTTTAAATATGTGTATATAGTACATTTATGATTTTATTATACTGATATATGTGCAATAAGATGTTGTGTGTTTGTACATAGTAGTAAAGATTTGTAAAAAAGAATGAATGAAGTTTGTAATAAGGGTGGAAATTAGTTTGTGATGGTGGAAGGTGTTTAATGATTGGTTAATTGGACTGGTTACTTAACTGGTAACAGGCATATATGGGGAAATGTTAATTTTAAAAGTATTCTGATGAAGTCCGTTTCACTGGGATGGAAGCACTAAATTATTTAATAATGTTTGCTGTTTGCTATGTTTCACCGTGAACTCCTTTATCTGTTCAGAGTTGTTCTGTTATTTTCCTATTGGTATCAAAAGTCATTAATAGGTCAAAGTAAGAGGAGCACAGGTTGGAACTCCTCTTCATTATCTCCTCCCCCTCTGGATGGTTGGTTATTTAGAATTGAATGATGGTATGCTGCTTTGGATGTTTTAATTGGTGTGTTAGAGTGACAGATGGGATTTAACACTGCTTGTACTTTGGGAACGTGAGCATTTTCCACTCTGCCAACATAAACATTATTTTTGGTATTGCAGCAACAAACCCAAAGGATGAGTAATAAAAGATACTAAAAAGAAGATCATCTACTGGTAGGCAGACAAAGGAGGACAGGCAATTAAAAAACACACCTGGTTTTATTTTAACACTTTCTGAAGAAGTCTTTCTGGGCAAAAGTGGTAAAAATAAAACCAGGTATGTTTTTAATTGTCTGTTCTTCTTCATTTGCCTACCAGTGGATGATTTTCTGTTTTTAGTATTTTTGTTATTGATTGTACTTCAGTTGAACATTGTGCTCATGGTTATTTATTGCAATGCATTAGTTGTTTTAATTCATAAAATGGTTGCAATGGCAATTTTGGTGTTGCTTTTCTTTGTTAGAGGTATTTGGACATGAAATTTGTTAACTTTTTCAGATTTTTACTTTGTTTGCTGTTTTATTTTAGGTTTTAGACCAGTATTGTCATTATGTGACACCTTGATTTTGAAGTATTAATGCATTTTCAGCATTACAGTTTCTTTGTGTTTCAAAAACATATTGCAACACCTAAACTTTAATGTCAGAAATGTCATTATATAATCAATTGTTTTGTCAAAAAATTATTTTACTGACATATAAGTCACCGAGTGATTGTTCTTCAAATGTCAAATGTCTGGTACTCTGAGTCACATAAAACTGAGGAAATGCTGTTGAATGTCTGCCATTGGAAATCATTGTTGCTGTTGAGGTTTGTGTGTGTGCTCTAGCTATGGCCCCCTTGTATTTGGAGATTTTGCCATTCTACACGTCTGTGTCCATTTAGCTAGTGCATGTACATGGGGGGGGGGGGTGAGGGCCATGCTTCCCACATTAAATTAGTGCAGGAGAGCTTGCCTCCATGCAAGAACTATTTAGACTTTGAGCATGCCCTTTGTGTGTTTTGGGCAGGTGCTTGACAATGATTTTTTTCAGCTTTTATCATTTGAGGTTTTGCAGTGGAACTGCATTATCTTACCAAATGCTCTTACTGCAGTTTATACAACAGAGATCTTTCATGAATACAACAAATTATCTTATTGACATAAAACTTAGTACACATACATATTCCAGTTTAAGTAATATTTGGAATTCAAAAAGTGCTACTGCCAATGGAAAGTTCTAGCACAATGATTTTCCTGAAGAAGTAGCCCTTACCATTTCAGAGACAGGCCCTCGATAGTAATTCTACACCGTATGCAGGATCACTATGGTGGGCTGTCTACTTGGCCAAGTCACTTGTTAATGATGCATTCCTTGGAAACAGCCTATGGTATTAGCCATAAGCTATGCTCCACAAATGTCTGTAGTAAGGTATTTATGCAGATTAGTAATTCAGAGAATTAACTCAGAAAAAAATGTATATTCACTCATTACTTTCAATGTCTGAAACCTCACTAGAAGTAAGTCCTGGGAGGTTTAGCTTAATGGTAGTGACAGGAGTATGTGTATGGAACTACATTACCTTGGCATACCACAATATCAACAACAAGAATGTCAATCAAAAAAGGTCAGCAATGGAAATGCTGACACAACTCTAGCTAAAAAATAAAACTCTCACCGCATGCATCCCAAAAAATCTAAATTAACATTGTTTTTCACCCCTGCACCCTCACCCCCTGCTAACTATATTTATATATATATATATTAACTCTGAGACTGCGCAATTGTACAATCCCCCCATGATGTCAATATAGCATAACTGTTGACTTCCTGCATATGTCAACATTCTTGCTGTCAATATTGTGGTGTATTGACTTATTGTAGTAGAACCATATGTATTTGTTTATGTGCATGGCTACATATGTTGTGTGAATATATGCAGAAAGACTGCTGGTCATTAAGAGTGGGTAAGTATGTGTGTGTGTGTGTGTGTGTGTGTGTGTGTGTGTGTGTGTGTGTGTGTGTGTGTGTGTGTGTGTTTGTGTGTGTGTGCATGTATATGTGTTTGCGTACATATCTGTGTGTATGGGTGAATAGATGAGCATGTTCATGAGGGTAATCAATTTATTGTGTCATTTGTGTCTGTATGTGTGAGTATATGCAAAGAGATGACTGGTATCAGATTAGTGTCTTTCTCTGTGGGGCTGGAGAGGGACTGTCATACTTAGGTTCATAGATTCATAGTTGTTTACAAAAGCTAACAACTACAGGGGGCTTTTTAAGCTTTGCCATGTGACCCAAATCTATGACAAGTTCTGGTACCCTTGATATGTGTAAGCAGGGGTTTGGGAGATTAAGCATTTACGAACTACCTAGACTAATGAGCAAATCCCACAAAACTGGAATAAGGCGAACATGATACTAAGTGCCAGGGAATTTTATATATTATCATAAGTCACTTAAAAAGTTAGCAGAACAACAGCAGGATTGGTCACATGAGATTTTTATGGTGCTAGTATATACATTGGACAGTATTTAATATTACTCTTTTCAGTTAAAAATTAAAAGAACAACACGTTTTGAAGCATGAAAGACTTAAGTCATGTGGGGGAGGGCACAAGACACTGGGGATGCTTTAATATTATCCTAAGTATTTAACTAAGCTACTTACAGAATGGGCTGGGGTGAACATAAGACACCATGGACAGTCTTTAAATATTACATTAATTTACCTAAACAAAGTTAAAAAACAGTGGGAAAAAGCTTCAAACTCTATACATTTGCCAGAAAAAGCAGCTTGTTTACAACATGGAGCTTTAAACATCTACACTGAGGATTTAGAGCATCCCAGTGCATTTTCTGAACAACAAGAAGTATGAAACTCTTGTTTAGCATTATTGGTCGACTATAACAGAACATGAGTTATGAGCATCAGAGCAGGTATAAAAGGGAAAATCAGAGCAATTCTGTAAAATCAGGGACAGTTCAGAGGAGCAAGGGTGTGCTTACACATGTTTGGGGGCTATATATTTAAAAGATTATGCTCGGGACTTCTATTCAAACCCAGGAAGAACACCAGATGTGATTAGGGAGAAATTTTAAATTTATTCCAAAACATGTAAAAATTTAATACAGGAAAACGTCTGGTATCACAATGAGCTTATTCTAGAATTACATTTGCTTTGTTTTTAGTTTTCTTTTCTGTTGGAGTTTTAATAGTTCTTTGTTAGGATCAGTTTAAAAGGTTATTAAGAATTTCTTTGCAGACTGTGAATAGCTACAGTTAATTAGTGGGCGGAGCTGAGAAAAAGCATTGCTCTTATATTTAGAAATATCTGTATTTAGGTGAATTGTTTGTGAGCCTCCTGTTTGCTCTGTATATTGCTGATCTGTAGCTGCATTTATCTCCCTCACACCCACCCAGTTATTTTTGAGTTCTTAAATTTGGTGGCTTTTGAGTTGCCTCCCCTACTGTAAATCTCATTTTGGACACTCTTCCCAGTCCCATCACATCAGCTCATTTTATTGGGTAGAGAGAGATCATTTGGGAAGACCCACCCCTTTAGTTTCTCAACCTTGAAATATCTTGTTTCCTCCCTTCCCACTTAACCTAAAGAACGAAAGAAAAAAAATTCATGTTATTCATCTGATTTTACTGTATTTGTGTTTCTTCCTACTTTATTACTTTATTTTGCTTTCGCTGCTTGTTTTTAATAGTATTCAATTGCATTTATTCTGCTGTATTTATTATTGCTTGTTAGAATCCTGATTAAAATGAAACTGTTGGTCTGAGCCTTTTGGTTTAAGCACCTGGGCTTCAGTCCAGTTGTTTTACATTAGGAAAGATTGTGCTTTACACTCTCCTGGCAGGAGAGGCAGCTTACACCCTTCTAAGTTGGCAAGTGTTGGTTGAAGGCTTAGTGCGTCTGTTATTCTAAAAGTGTCTTAGTTCTGGTTTAAGCACTTTGGCTTCAGGCTAGTTATTTTACATTAATAAGGTTTGTGGTCTATACTCTTGTGGGAGGAGAGGGTAGATTTTGCCCTTCTGAGCTAGGAACTGATGATTAAAGGCTTATTGTGCCTGCTTATTTGAACTGTTTCTTTCTGAAATTGGTGCACTTTGTTTGCTGTATCATAGACTAGATTCAGACTTGCTGCATCTAGCTCTGTTTGTATAACTTCAACATTAATCCAGGCCATCTTTTTTGGAGAGGGTTCCCCTGCACCCTAGTGGCAGGAGTATGCAGTTAGAACTCATCTGATTGAAGGTTGCTGGAACAGGACTTAGTTTTGAGCTTTTTATTGGTTAATCGGTTAATTTGTTTAAACCAGTTTGCTCTTGTTTGCTGCTGTTATATTTATGTGTGTTTCTGTTCTCCTGTGCTAAATCGACCTAAACAGAGTTTAAATATATTTAGCATAGTCTGGTTACATGTTTTGCTATATCCAGATCTGTTTGTGTGATTCCTGTGTTCCTGCTTCACCATCTTGTGTTGGCCAGGATCTGCCTGCACTTAGTGGGAGTTAGTGAACTGGTTGGAACTGGTCTGGCATAGAGTGTTTAGCTAAGAGCTCAGGGACAAGGATTGATTGGTCAATTCCAGTGTTTCTATTTTACTTTCATTTTTGTGGTCTTTAAATCCTGCATTTGCATGGGTGTGTGCTTGTTGCATGTTGTGCACCACCACTGCACTGTTTTAACTTTTTTGCATGGCATCTCAGCTGCATTTTTCCCTTACCAGCACTCCTGTGTAAGTGAGGCCCTTGCTTGCAGCTACTGTATTGAATTTATCCAGCCCTACTCACACCTATAGGTACTCTCCTCAGATAGTACCCACTCTACTATTCCTGACCTCTCTTCCACAGACTCTGACAACCATGGACGGAAACATTTCCTATGGCTTCTCCTGCTAGTCTGGTTGATCTGGGCATCCTGAGACAGTGTAGCAACTGCCTTATGTACACAGACAACCCTCTACTATTACCACCTAGGAACACAAGATGTGAGAGATGCAATTATATTAAGAACATAGAATTCCTGCTGTCTCAAGTCACAAGCCAGTACATCTGACAGTAAGAAGGTTGTCTGTGCAAACTAGACAAACACCACACTTCTAACACCATCCACACCTATACAACAGTTCTACATATGCAAAGATTCTCAACAAAAACATACCAAAACAAAAAAGACCTCCTTAGCAAAAACACACATGCACATCACAACCCATGACAGCAAGCACCACACATAGTACACACGCTTGTGTCTTGCAGCCTCTAAGGCCCGGCCACAATCCCAACATACTAATCATAGGATATCCTATTGTGAGACACACAGATGTGCCCCTCAGCAGGGTAGACAAGAAGAAAGTCATGATAAGTTGCTTGTCAGGTGCTATTGTCCACCATATCGCAAGCAGTCAAGTCTCTGAACAACAGGTACTGTTATGACTTTGTCATCGTCCATGTTGGTGTGAATGATTTGAGATGTACCTCTCTGGACTATATGAAGTGAGACATGATTGAGCTCCCTGAATATGTGTCCCAGGCAGGTATGTCCCTAGCCTTAAACAGCATCCCACCATCACCCAAAATGATGCCTCAGTACAAACAGAAAATGATTGATTTTAACAATTGGCATAGTTTCTGGTGTCATTCCAAGGGGATCCAGTACCTGACAGCCTGGGAGGACATGATTGACAGACCACAATTCTTTGCCAGAGATGGCATTCATCTATCTATCCTGGGCTTCAGGCAAAGGCTCTTGCCTCCCCCATAGTGCCTTTTTTAGGAAAAGTTATAAGCAAAAAATTTTCAACATGAAAAATTCTTCTGAACAAAATTTAAAGGTCATACTGCTAAACGGTAGGAGTCTTAGCATGAAACTTACTCATTGCAAGCATTCCTCATCCTGGAGGATGTGCAGTCACTGAAACCAGGTTCAAAGCTGCGGAGAGCACCCAAGCCTTACCAGGTTACTCATCCTACCATACATTCAGACCCCAAATAGAGGGCTAAAAATCCAAAGGAGGTGGAGTTTCAATCTTTATCAAAGGCATGCACACCTCCAGGCTGGTTAAACAGTATGATGCACAGAAAACACTCCAAGTACAGTTAACTGTTGACAAAACACCTATTCAAATCATAGCTAGCTACAGACCCCCAAAAATGACTCAGGATGCCCACTCCTCCTATCTAGACTTACTTGAATCCATCAAGATTCAACCATCTACTGTGATCCTGTGTGACTTTATCTACCCAATCATAGAGTGGAAGATCTATTCTAGCCCAAACATGAATGCCCAGAGATTCCTTGACTTTGTTAATGCCAATGCATTGGATCAGCTGTTCAACATCCCCATGAGAGGTGAAAATATCCCGGAACTGGTACTAACCAACATGAGTAGCCACTGTAGCACCCCTATAGTGCCATTCTCCTTGGTGAGATCTGACCATAAAGTGATCACTTTCAAAGTCACCATCTCCTCTAACCCCCCCCCCCCATTGTCAGGGTCAAACATAAAAACTTTTCCAAATCTGACTGCCATCTCCTGAGAGCAGGTATAAGCAGTTTCACAGTTTCTATCCCTTCAGTTGGAACTAGCACTAATGTCCAAGCCTATACAAAAAAGTATATGAGCACCTACATAGTTGTATGGACTCAGCAATACCTGAGAAGACCAAGTCATCTTCTTCAAGGAAGAGTAAACCTGTCTGCTGGACAGCAGCAATAAACAAACTCTATAATAAAAGGAAATAAATTGCGGTCCTGGATCCAGAAGGAGCAGGTGCTGAGTTGGACACACTCTCTCCTTTGTCTAAACAAGCAAATAAGGTCACTGTTGGAATCCCCTAAGTTTAAGTCCAAATTGGCCACATCCACTATGGACAATTACAAGGCCTTCTTCACATACATCAGCTATCTCAAAGATAACACCTAAATCTGCTCAGAACTAGTCTGGTGGTCAAGAACACCACATACACAAATGCCATAGATATAGCCAACCTGCTGGCAGAAAGGTTCAGTGAAAATTTCACCACTCTGTCCCCCCATCAATAAACCAGGACATCCGCAGCACCTGCCCCCCCTCCCCTCATCACCAGGGAGCAGGTCTTTAATGCTCTCTCAAAAGCAAAAAATACAGTCTCCATGGGATGCACCAATAACCCTAGCTGCATCCTAATTGAACACAGACATAAGCTCTCAGTTCCATTATGCACCCTATTCAACCAAAGCCTGAGCACTGGCCTCATCCCAGCCAAATGGAGGACAGCCAGTGTCATCCTTATACACAAAAGTGGAGCTTCCACTGACCCAGGCAATTATAGGTCCATCAGCCTAACTAGCCTGATCTGCAAGGCCATGGAATGCATTATCATGGGCCTTATAAACTATGGCATTGGCAACCTTCAAACGCTTGACCCCACACAAGTTTGGTTTTGTCAAAGGGAGGTCATGCCTATTAAACTTGGTCAACTTCTTCAAAACAGTCCCCAAAGCCATGGACGAGGGGAAGACAGTGCACACCACTTATCTTGACCTAACCAAAGCCTTCAACACTATTCTCCACTTAGGCATAATAGATAAACTCTCCCAGCTAAGCATCAACCGTATGTTACCAGATGGGTAGCTAACTGGCTCACTGACAGAACCCATTCAGTCAAAATAGGGGAAGCCACCTCTAGAAGTAGACCCATAATGAGTGGTGTACCCCAAGGATCAGTCTTGGGGTCCCTACTGTTTGGAATATGCATTTCTGAGGTGCAAGCCAAAACCAGTGGTCTGTGGCTGACCAAGTTTGCAGATCACTGCAAGCTGTGTGCTGTCTTAAATTCCCCTAGTGTGTGAACATCCTCCAAGAGGGCCTTACCCAAACTAATGACTGGTGGCAGGAGCATGGCCTCAAACTGAATGCCAAAAAATGCATCATTATCCCCTTTGGGGAAAATGTCATCTTCACTAATTATCACATTAATAAAAATGTACTAATCATGCAAGCAGTCATGAGGGACTTGGGCACCTAGGTTGACAGCAACCTGACTTTAGACCACCACATTGCCTCCGTTGTACATAAGGCTTTCTACATGGCCCACCTCATAAGTAAGGGTATTTCATCCAGAAACAAGGAGGTCATAACATCCCTGTACTCCTCCCTTATCAGACCCATTATCGATTACAATGGCCCTTCAGCATGTACCTTGTCAAGAACATACAGCTGCTGGAGAGACCACAGAGGTTCTTGACCAGGAAAATCCAGTCTCTCAAACACCTGTCCTATACAGAGAGGTTAAAAGCCCTGTCCCTCTACTCAGTCTCATACAAACTGCTCAGAGGTGACCTGTGTCTGGCATACAAGGCAATCTCAGACCCAGCCTTGATGGAGTTGCTGCATATCCATAAGTCAAAATCCACTCAGGCAACCAACATGAAAAGCCTAAACCTGATCTGTGACAATAATAGAACTTGGTGGGAGAGATTTGTGTCCTAGAGACTCCCCCGTCTGTGGAATAGACTCCCTCTCCATGTTAAGCAGGGTACCTCTCTAGCCCTCTTTAAGAGGAACCTGGAAAACTGGATGAGAAACAGAAAATGCACCCTGGGATCCCACCTGTGTCTCTGCTGGGCAGGACAGGGAAAGCAGGTGCTGACTTTGAGGGAACATGGACAAAATTCTTGACTTGGCTTACAAGAGCCTCTGGTCTAATAGCCTAGTATCATCCTATGAAGCTATTATAAGAAATCAGTACAAATACCACCATGGGTCTGCTCTAAAAAGATGCAACTGGACAAATGAGACTTACCTGGTAAACAAAAAGCAAAAATAGAAAAATGAAACTCTGATGTCTGGCATTACTTACTGACTGACTGTAATCCTCTGTGATTTATAAGGAGCAGAAAAAACAAGAGGCTACATCAGGAATGTTGTGTAAACTAATGGGCACACACGCACACACACACACACACACACACACACACACACACACACACACACACGCATGCACGCATGCACGCACGCACGCACACACACACACACACACACACACACACACACACACACACACACACACACACACACACACACACACACACACACACAGGTGCCTGTTCCAACCAGAGGTGATTATTGCAGGAAGGTGCTAATTTGCTCTAGAAGTAACACTACATGATTCAGACATCCAAGTTTGGAAATTATGAGGTCTTTCCTCATTACAGCTACCATGTCTATGAACTGTATTTCCTGCAAGTGTGAGAACTGCTACTTTTGGCTGTAGCAGTTTCCATGAGCGTAGGGTACTCTTTTGGAATATGGTACAATATCTTAAGTCTAAAATGTAGCCTACCTATTGCAATATTTTTTACCTATTTTCTGGATGGACATTCACTGTTGCATTCATATTACCACTTGTACTACAACTTTGAGATATTGAGAAATAGCTTTCTTTTGTCCTTACTACATTACCATTAAGTAATTGATTCATATCTCTCCATCTTCTATATAAGGAGACTGATCAATATTAACAGGTTGCCAACCAATCTGTGCCTACCACAATATCCCATTTTGTGTAATAATTGTGCTCTTTCCTTTTTGCCAATTGGTAAGTTCAAATGCTTCATACATTATTTATTCCACCTGCCTTTTTCTTCATTTATTTCAAACCTTCATCTCTGCATTTTTACTTTAGATACGATTTTGCTTACTTCTGTTTATATTATCACTACCACTGAATAGTTGCTATTCAGTTAAATATTTCATATGCTTTTCCAGCATTCTTTTCTTTTCACAACTGATACAGTTTGTGTTCATCTCCTTTTAAAATATTCCAAACTAATGTTAAAAGTAGCTTGTGAAATATTATTCTTGGCATAGTGTGACAACTTTTAAAACCTAAACCATATTCATATCTTCAGATTTTGTACATAAATTACTAAATACTTCACAAATTTATCAGTAAAGTAGTTATAATTATTATGTTGGAATTGTTTGTAGTATGTGAAGCACCCTGATTATGTTCAAATGATGGCTGAATTATTTCCTGTTGCAGGACCAGACCTTAACAACTCTTAGAGGGGTGCTTAACAATTTTAATCACCTCCTAAGTGTACTAAAAACAGGCAGTGCTGGCCAGTAAACAGCAGCCAGCAGTGGACATGAAATGGTTTTGTTTCAACTCCTTTTTCTGTCTGCCGTCACTGACCCATACAGAGTATCATGAATTAAATTGCTTCCCTTATGCAGGGAATATGTAAGATGTTAACCACTCCTTCACTGCTTTAACAGCTTTCAAAGCCAGAACAACACATTGCATTTTTTTCAGCCTTACCATTAATTAAATTGTAGTAAATGGAGAAGATTAATCTCCATTCACTGCAGCAAATTTTAATCAGGTGATTAGATCATAAGCCTGTATTATGTGTTCTCAAAATGGATGGCAAGACTCACCTCTCCAACTATGATCTTGAGGTAAATGTCTTAGCATCCATGTCTTGAACACATAACAAAAGTGGTTATGATCACCAGCCCACTCAAAATCCTCTAGATTTGCTTCTTTATCAAAAATTTTAATGTCCCATTTAATGTTATTCAGTTCAAAAGCAGTATACTTAAAAATTAGTTTAATTCACTGAAATATAACTTTCAGTGAAAATATATACTATTTTATCAGAAAAAAAAAATGAAGAACATTACAAAGCAAACTTCAGGCTACTAAGTGATGGTATAAAAAGTTTTAACCCCTTTTACATCTACAGAAAACAAAGACACCTATGCAGAGGTGTACTCTGATGCCCTGTACAAACACTTAAGCAGCTGTATAGATTTGGCTGTACCTGACCAGATCAAAACCAGGTACTCCCAAAAAAACAAACCACCCTGGTGGACCTCAAGTATAAACAGATTATATAACAAGAGGAAGAGACTGATGTTTAAGAATAAGAGGGAACTGACTCAGCAGAAGAATTCCATAGTCAGCCTGAACAAGCAAATCAGAAATCTGGAGAAATCCTCTTAAGCTAAGTATGAAGCTCAAATATCGTCCCTAGCTAAGGATAATCATAAGACATTCTTTAGTTACATCAAAAATCTGAAAGGGAGTGCTCAGTTATTTGCAGAACTGGTAATAGTGGTACCACTCATACCACTCTGGAGGAAGTTGCCAACCTGCTAGCTGACAGATTTGGTACAAACTTCATCTCCCTGGCCCCACTGGCCATACCGCAAAGCATACCCAGCACCAGTCATCCTCTGCCTAGTATCTCTAGGGATCAGATCTTATCTGTGCTGCCCAAGGCCAAAAAACATGGCTTCAATGGGACCAGATAACATCCTAGGATGCTTATTAAGCAATCTAAAAGAGGACCTTACAGACACTCACAGCATTCTCTTTAACCATAGCCTTAGAACTGGCTTTGTCTCAGCAGGGTGGAGAACAGCACCAGTAATTCCCTTGCACAAAGGAGGCCATCAACAGACCCTGGGATCTATAGACCCATACGTCTAACCAGTCTCATCTGTAAGGCCATGTAAAGAATCACCATGGATCTTATCAGCAAGGAAATAGGCAAACTCCAGACTCTAGACCCAACCCAGTCTGGCTTTGTTAAGGGTAGATCATGCTTATTAAACCTAGTAGACTTCTTTGAGAAAGTCACCAAAGCCCTGGATGAAGGTAAAACAGTGCATACCACCTATCTTGACCTGGCCAAGGCTTTTGGCTTAATGGCTTACTCAGGTATCATTAAACAACTTTCTCAGCTGGGGATTAACCCTTACATCATTAGATGGGATGCCACTTAGCTCATCAACAGAACACATACTGTCAAAGTTGGTGACTCCACCTCTACCAGTAGATCTGTCACCAGTGGCATATTACAAGGTTATGTGCTGGGATCTTTACTGTTCAGAATCTACTTCTCAAAATTCCAGGCTAAATTAGACAGCCCTTGGCTTACCAAGTTCACTGATGTTTGCAAATTGAGTGTGATCATTGAATCCCCCAATGATGTTAACATATTGCAGGAAGGGCTAACAGGCAAATGATTGGTGCTAAAGGCATGGTCAAAAACTAAACGCAAAAAAGTGCATTATTTTTTCCTTTTGCAAACTAAAATTCCTGGCTAACTATGGTATTGACAACACACCCCTAAGCTCAAACCTAATGGTGTGAGACCTAAGAACATGGGTAGGTAGCAATCTAAACTTCGACCACCAAGCATTCACTGTGCCAGGGAAAGCATTCACTGTTGTGCACCTCATTAGTAAGGGCATCACATCAAGATTTAAACATGTTATAGCCCCATTGTATTCAAACCCCATCAGACCACTAATAGAGCACAATTTTCCCTATTACACGTACCTCAACAGATACCTGCAGCAGCTGGAGATACCAGAGGTTCCTCACCAAGAAAATACAGGACCTCCAATCCATGACATACTTGGGTAGACTAAAATTCTTGTCACTATATTCTGTATCATATAGGTTGTTGAGAAGAGACTTGTGCCTGGCCTACAGGGCAGTCTCTAACCTTGCCGTGATGGATATGCTTCACATCTGCAAATTTAATGGCACAAGAGCAGTCGCTCTAGGGATCTTAACCTAGCCTGTGACATTAACAGTACATGCTGAAGAGACAAATATGTCTCCCAGAGACTGACAGTCCTCTGGAACAAACTTCCAATTCACATGAAGTAGAGCTCCTCACTGACCCTATTCAAGTGCAACCTGGACAAATGGATGGGAGACAGCAAATTGACCACAGGGGTGGCACCCATGTCCCTCTGGGCATAGGGAGTTAGTGTTGACCATAGACTAACTGCAAATTATGCCCACTTAATAACAACAGTTGGGGCAACTTGGGATTAAGATGGCTAGGCTTGTGAGGGCTCTAGGGCCACTAGCCTATTTACCTCCTATGAACATATAAACGTAAGAAAATAACATTGATTATGCACATATAAAGGCTGGATTAAAATCCCAAGCCTTTTGGTGAATGTCTTCTGTCAATGTATTTTTCATTACATGTTTCTGCAAAACCAGTCATTTAAATAAAAGTTCCTTTCTCTCTAATTTAAAAAAACTCTGACACATTGTGTCTTCCTCATATCAATGTCCTGTGTCATTTCACTACTATCAAAAGTGACATTACTCTCAAGTTCCCAAAAATAGTTTGAGTGATATACTAGCTGTTTCTTTTATTGTCTAAAGTTCCCCACATGGTAGTACAGGCAGAATAAACCACAAATAAATGCAAAAAAAAAATAAAATAACACTGAACTCAAATTACACTCACTATGTATGTATTTTTCTTTTCTGCTTGATATCAGCTGCATCCCAGACACGGAAGTTTCAGTGCTTTTTCCTACTGACTTAGTAATAGGCTGTGGAATTAGGAGCCATGTCATTATGGTCTTACAGAATTTCATGTTCTTCTACTTATTTCGGAGAAGGGAGGAGGAATGCGCTGCCAGTTAAGGTTATAAAGACCAGTATAGACATAAGAAAATTTTTTTTCATGTAAGGGATAGTTGATACATAAGCAGGACAGCTGAATGCATAGGAGGCTGTAAGATCACAGAGTGTCTCATTCAGGTCTCCAGTGTGTGGTCTTTTAATAAAAGAGGTATATGTATGACAAGTAAAACTACTGCGGTTGTGGTGCTGCGGTAGCGTTGTCGCCTCATAGCAAGACATTGTCCCATTCGATTCTCAACTAGAGCGTCTTCTGTGTGGAGGCATACGTGAATGGGGCGTGCCTTCATTGAAGGTTGTGAGTCAGGGCTGGTAACTCGGTATGTAAAAATCCACTACCAATCATTAGCGGACCAGAGTTCCGCTGTGGCGACCCCTAACAGGGAAAAGCCGAAAGAAACAAACAAAATGTATGACAAGTAATATATACTAACTACATAAATAAGGAGGAGCATATAGGCTGATTTTCCATCAGTTGAACCAGTGTGTTGTAATATGAGTCAATGTGTCGCTATCCATCTACACTCCTCCATGCTTTATCATTTCTATTTCATATTGATCAATTGATGCTGGATGTACAGTGAACAGCACAAAAATACTGGCTTCAGATGACTAGCTTTCTGACTGTGTGTCCCTATGTATCATGCTAAGATAGCCTTATTGCAAATGGCAATTTGTTTTGATCTGGTTGTGTTTATTTACCATTTTTAGTTGTGTTTTATTCACATTATTGCATATAAACAACAGCAGATTTGCCATTTAATATAGAGATTAAGAATCCTTTCAATTCACCGCTCATGTCAATTTTTAATACATTTAATCACCAAATTGCTAATGCATGCTTAAGGCAATATATTCTAGAACATTTACACAACAACAACAAAAGCTTTCCCATTGGGATAATCATTCAACACTGCAGACTCCAGATTAATCTTTATAATATGAAATCACTATTTATTTAGTAGCTCTCTGCAAATATGCAACAATTTCCTGCATGCGTGTGCTACTACATTTGTGCTTAATAATGTTTGTCACTCCACTTTAAGACTTCAATTCCTTTCAGAGACAAATGTTTTGGCAGAGTATAGAAAGGCAAAGGGGCTATTTTCCAGGAAAATAAGGGAATAACAGCCCACCTGTAGTGTGATTAATTTCCCTACCATTTAAAAGGAGAATATAATTTTGCATTGTTCCTTTCTTTAATTGGATCCTGAAATATATAACGTGGCAGAAAGTAACTTAGGATGAACAACTTGAGAAATAGCTGGATTGTTACAAAGGATAAAGATTTATTCTAAATGTTGCAGATCACAAGTTTATTTAACTATCTTCAGTGCAAATACTGTATGATGTCATATGTTGATTATTTGAAGAAAATATGAAAACTTAGGATAATGTGAACTTGAGGGAAATGTTGAATTTGAGATCCAGTTTGATTTACTTGGAGAACAGAGCTCCAAGAAAACTAAAATTCATAGGAAATCAAGTTTCCATAATATGACAGAGAGAGTGACAGATGAAATGCTTTCAGTCCTTGAAAAATACAAAATAAATACACAGTAAAGATAAATATGAAATGGAAAAATGAAACATGGAGAGTAAAGATGAAGCATGAATCTAACTTAAATTGCAGGATGGTATTTTTGTAGTGGCAGATAGTTGGACCTCTGCTGCACAGCTACGCATCTTCACTTAATAAAAATAACAGCATTGCAAATCGTCCTTGCATTTTAAATTAATTCCGGTTGATCTCTGGGCAGTAAGCCATCTGCTTACTAAACATTGTTTAGGTTCATATGCATCTAATGAACTGATTTACTAATTAATATTTTTAAGAGTTATAAAAAAAAAAAACAAGCTATTAAAACATGATAGACTAAATCACTTGACATGATATTATACATACATAATGATATAAATGTCCATCCATGTTTCTTCTGTTGAAGAGAAGAAATGTTCTGCAAGCCTCAAGCATCATTTTGTAAACAGAGATCTATCACAAAGATTTTTTTAATATGAACAGTGTCCTTATGTTAACTGTCAATGAATATACCAGTATAATTAATGTTTGTGAGATCTGTTTCATAGTGTTGCTCCAGGAAATTGCACTTCTTTAAACATTCTTAACAGTTAAGTATGTTTTTGCCCTTTTGCAGTAAAATTGTATGATGCCACAAAGAAGAAAATAATTAAGATGGTGATTGGGCAAAAGGGTTAGAAACGCAAAATGCATAGAAACATGAATATATGAACTAGTGGAAATAATGTCTATCCTCCTAACCTAGTCCCAAACGGGTTTATATTATATCAACAAATGCTGTATAATTGACCCAAATATGTTGAAACACCAAAAGCTGAACACACAGAACAGCAATTTATTTCACAGGGAGAAAAAACGTTGCTCCGTAAAAAAAAAAAAAAAAAAAAAAAAAAAAAAATTACAAAATAAAGTGGGGGGCTTTACCCTCCATTCTCCCCCCCTACTTAATATACCAACACCGAGATTGCACCACAGTGGAGGAAATGATAAAGTCCCGAAAACAACTCAGTGATGTTTTTCCCTGGGGAAAAAAATCTCTGTTCCGTCCTTTCGGGATTTCACCATTTTGAATAAAAAGGGTCGATTAAACAGCCTTTGCTAAGTTAAGCGTTTGCTGATTTGATATGATCCCATCCCAAACTAGATGTTAAGCTGAAACAAGTTCATCTGCAAGTCATATTTCTTGATTGTTGATATATGGTACTTTTGGACTCTGTAGACATAATTTAATAAGCATTTATTTCTTTGCACTAAGTGAATTTGAGCAATGAGAGGCCACACGTAGGGTCTGTGAAATTCAGAAAGCATAACCACAGCATGTGGGCAGCTGAAAAAAGCATGTCCGTCTATGGTATATGCAACTGACTCTAGAATGATGTGACTGTCATGCTACAGAGGCAAAAAAAAAACATGGCAGAGTGATTCAAAAACATTTAAATGTGATGCAGTGATTCTGTGCTTGTCTTAAATTTCTGCACATACAGGTGCTCATGTTCAGGCAGTGTAAGCTACTGAGTAATGTTAGGGTTGCTGTAGCTGTTGTAAACTTGTATCTGTAACAGGTTCTACATCATAACTTTATAAAATCAGCTTTATAACATAACTTTACAACAACTAAGCAGATACATATCAAGTAAACATGATGCATACCACAACACCAGATTATGCTTACCAATGCTTAGGATGGATACACTGTGAATCAGACATAGGAAACCCAAGTAACAATGAATAAAGGACAGGGAAGAGTTATCATCACTGGCACATGTTGAGAATGGAAGACATAACTATAAAAAAGCTATGCAAACTTATACAATAAAAATGTTGTATGCAAAAACCCCAGGCTGTGCTTACCCATGCGTACACTGGCCATGCTGTGCATCAGAAAATAATACGAGGGACAAAATGTTGGGAAGGGCCAGATCAGTGGAAGTGTGGAATGTGTTGAAGGCTGTGATGATATACATGTGGCTGCAGGGACACAGCTTCAGCAAGTGGTGTGGCACTGCAACACGGTCTACTGGACATGTGCAGGAAATGCTGTACACAAGGTTCAACCTCATATGCATGTCCTCACCTGTGAGAGCCAGCTCAGCCAGGAGTTCTATTGACTAACCCTTGAGCTTGGCCCGATCTCATTCTGCTACCTGACCTTGACTAAGATGTTCTGGGAGATGTGCCAGCATGATAGCAACCACAGCCACTGACATAGTTTTACTTGGGTGCAGACACATCCATAATCGATGCTGCAAAGGATATAGTAGCACTGCATGAGTCGATCTTCTACATTCATGGCCAGGTCAACTATCATCTCTGGATCTTGCAAATGAACTATCACAAGGACAGCTCCTCACCTCTGACAGAAGACCCAAAGTAGACACTGCACATTGCAATGTGTGATTCATTCTATTCAATGAATCACACTTACTATTCATACACTCCCTTATGTCAGTGTGCACAGTCTGAATCACCCTCACAAACATTGCCCAGAATATGGTGAAACTCACCACTTGCTCCATTATGGCCTTGAACATACTTTGGGTGGTGGCTACTTGCGCACTAACCTCAGGGGGAAGGAGGTAATCATACCTACAACAAGCACTGGTAGTAAGATCCTTTGTAGACTATCATACCCATGACTGCAATGGGCATGCTCAGGGATATCTTTTCTGGGGGCAAGCACACTCCCCAGATCTACTCAGATGGCAACATATACTGGGTATGTAAATCTGGGAGTAGTATGTAAATGTGGGAGTCACAGTCACATTGTAAAACACATACTTTGTATCCCCTAAGCATATCCCTCATCCACTTAGTGCAAGAAATCCAGAAAAAAACAGAAATGATGGGGGGAAGGGTACAAAGGCCCAGCAATATGAACAATTTTTAAATATTGTTCAAGTTGAAAGAAAAACAGGTTTTGCATTAACACAAATTTCCTGAAGGGTATGATGTTTGAAATTCTAATGCTGCCATTATGTTTTTACTTGATTTGCCATTAAACCATACATTTTATGGGGAAAAGACCAATAATATGAGGCAAAATTCTGGATAGTCTATGAAAATTTGGAAAATTTGAGAAGTATGCCTAGTTTCCACTATCATTGCAGAGGCTAATGATCCTCCTAAATCAGATGGGGACAGCTCCACAGTGCTTGTGCCAGTCACACTTTTGCCAGTGAACATGCCAAAAGGTAACTTACCCAGTGTAGGAATGATATGCTACCAAAACAACACATGCAAAAAATATCTGTACAACTATAAATTTGTTTGATATTGGGGTATAAACATGTCCGTACCTGGTACAGATTAATTTTGCACCTGGATGCCTTACATACCTACATGATACAAGTGAAACAAGTTTTCCTCTCTTGCTGACAAATTTCAGTGGCTAACTTAAGAAAATCAAGAGAGGCAGAATAGATTTTCTTCCAATTTTTCAAATATTTTCTTGCAATTGCCAAAAGTCACATTGGAATGGGAGCACTAAGTACTAATTTTCATTTGTTTTGCTTCTCAAGCTAGCAATTGACTTGTTTTAGTTGCTTGATTAAATCATGGGTTTGTATCAATGGATTGGAACCAGAGTATAGTGTTAAAGAAACACAGAAATAACTTGTCACTGGAAAAACAGTTACATTTACTTTTAGTGCAGAAGGTTATGGATTCTAACCCAACACCAGGTAGATTGATTACTGACACTGCACTACAGCGTAAGGGGGTGATGCCCTCCTGAATGTGTCATCCTTTGGATGATATGTTAAGCTGTAGCCCCATCTGCTTGAGTTGCTGGTAAGCTCAAGTGGATGTAAAGACATCCCACAGCACCTATCAAAAAGAGTAAAGGGTCTTTTACTTCTATAAAAAAGAACTATTATTTATAATATATTTACGTATTTACAAATATTTACAAATGTACAAATGTATAGACATTTACAAATATTTACAAATGCTCAAATGTATAGATATACAAATCTATTTACACAGTCATAATTTCTTTTGCAATCATACTAAATTTTCATCCGTATTAGACTCCAACTCTTTTTCAATAACCACCATCTGATTTTCCTTAATATTGCTGCTAAAATCCATTTACCATTAAACAAAATTTAATTTATTCTTTCATTCCATATAACCCATGTAACATAATTAACTTTTCAACTATTATTTTAACACTCTGTTTACTTGTATTCTTATAATACCCATATCTAATCATATCCATGTTTATTTTGTCTACTTTTTTATATCTTCAAAAATATCTTCTTTACATAATTTTCCCCATAACTTTTTTTTACTTTTTCTATATCAAAAACACATGCTCCATAGTTTTTTTCTTCTTGACAATGTAAACATATACTATCACTTTTATTTTTATATGGCATATTTCCTTTTACTGACAATTTATCTATCGACATCCTCCGTAAAAAAACTTGACAATCTACTTTATGATTTTACCATTTGCTTCGTATGATATAGCTTTAAATTTTTCATCTCTTAGATTTTCCCATGGTTTTACATAGTAAGGTTTATAATTACATTATTTATATTTCTTTTCTATCTTTTTCTATATCATCAATTATTTTCCATAAAATATATTTTTTTCTTGGTAACATTTTTATTTCTGTGTTTATACACTCCTTTTCTCATTTGCTCTTTCTTACCTTACCTATTTATACAATTTTATTACTAATCACTCATCTTTTTTCATTTATCCACTTTAACACTTTGTACAAATTTAATGAAACAACCTATACCACTGCGTTAATTAACCCTACACCTCATTTCTCTTTATTTATATACAAAACACCTCTTTTTACTGACTTTAATATAGAACCCAATATAAATGGAAAATATCTGCACTAATTCCTTTACAAACACTGTTGGCAACATAAATACACTTGCTAAGTATGCTATTTTTCCCAACAGACATGAATGTATCAAATAAGCCATTTTAACCTGAATGATAAATTATATTTTCCCCAGAAATAAAAAACAGGTTTGTTTTATTTCTTTAAATTTTTCCCCATTGAATTCTACTTACATTTTTATCCCCAATTTTTATACCTAACATATACATTTCATTCATTGTAAAAGACATACCCCCTTTCTTTAATGCATTGCCCAAGCCTTTACTTTTCTCTTTATTCTGAGCCATCCCTATCATTTCTAGATACTCATTTTCTGCATTATTTTACTTATTTTATCCAACTTTTTGCCATTATTATAATGTCATCTGTGTATGTTAACAGCACTGGAATTCTTAAAACTTCAAGTGTTATATACACCAACTCCATCATATTGTGATTTATTTTATATACTATAACATTCATAAATAATGCAAAGAGTATACAACTAATTGGACATCCTTGTCTTATACAACTCTTTATGTATACCTCTAGACTTAACCAGCCATTTACAAGTATTTGTATTTTATTATTACTATATGCTGGCATACATAATTTCCTAACTTTCCCACTAATATTATATTCCTTCATTATTATCTATAATATTTCATGTACATTTGTATCAAATGCCTTGTTAAGGTATCCTATTATGATTTTCCTTTTTTCTAGTCATAATATCATCCATATTTTTTGTAACTATCATTAATAATTCTTGCCAAGCCTTGCCCTTTATACTGTATCACCCATAATATTGCCCATTTTAGCTTCAAATCACGTTTGTATTATTTTCATTAAAAAATCTTATAATAATTGTTATATTATATTATATAATATTATAATCTTATAATAATCGTTATTCAATCAGTCTCCAGTGTTTAATTATCTCCTACTCCCATCATCCTTCTTCCATATGAATTTGTTTTCTACTTCATAAATCAGTATACCTTCAATTAACCATTCATTCAAAGTCTTTAAAAAATATTTTTTCCAGTCCCTTAAATATTTATACATTTCATATCCTATTCCATCTGGTCCTGCAGATGAACCTATATTTACTTGTACTAGTACTTCATCTAACTCATTTTAAGAACTCTTTTCCAACATTTTATTCTCTTTTCTTGTTAACTTTTTTTTTTAATTTCCATGTTTTTTCACTACCTTCTGTTTATTCTTTAAACATTTCTTGTACATATTGTACTACACTATTCATAATCTTTTCCTGAGTTCTTTCTATTTCGCCATTTATGTTATTTATTCCTGTCATTGCACTACCAACTTCCTTTACTAATCTGCTTAATTAACTTGATACTTCTTTTTTCTTGTAAAAATATATTTGCTTCATGACACCTGTACACTGGTCCAGTAACCAAAGAGCTTCAATCCTCACCACTAGCACCAGTGAGGGGCATGCTCATTGGGAAGGATAACAAGTGCACACACAGTAAAGTACAATTTACCTTAAGAGCACACAGAGATCACAGTCAGTCTGGGTCTGGTTTCTCCCTATCTCTCCTATTCCCAATAAGACTCCACACTGTGCACAGCTATAGGGTCCAGATCTCAGCCTAGTGATCAAGATAAAACCTCCAGCACCATCTCTGTCCAACCAGTGCTTCTTGTCCCTGCCCAACACACACACACACACACACACACACACACACACACACACACACACACACACACACACACACACACACACACACACACACACACACACACACACACACACACACACACACACACACACTTTAAGATTTTTATACACAAACACACAGACCCTCCTGGGGAAGGCTGGCACAAGGTCTCCAGCTGTGCCCCCTTTTGGCCCAGACTACAAGGTAGTAATTACCTCCACCAGCCACCAATATCAGCTACAAATAAGGCCCTTACCAAGGGGTGTCCAGTTGTACTGTGCAATACTATTATCCAAATAGTAAGTGACCAGAATGCTTAAGGCTATTGGAGTGGCTTAGTACAGTATCACTAAATACATGCAAATACTATAAAGCTTAAATTATCTCTACAAAAAACAGCCACAGTTGAAAGGTTTAAATATATTTAATAATAAATAATAAAAACACAAGACAAATCCCCTCAATTCAACACAGTTGTAGTCAAGAGTTCAGACACAGGAACTTTAAAACAATACTGTAGGATAGTCTGATATAAATATAGAAAACAGCTAGTCTAATCTTACTATTTTCTATCTATTTCTAAGAGAAATACTAAAGTCTAAGGTCCTACTTACATATAGAGCTATCAAGTGCTGGTGATGTTGTCAGTTCTGAAGACAAATGCAAAATGCTCTGATTCTCTCTCTCTGAGAAAGTCTTCAACTGATAATACATCACTGCTGACTCATTTTAGATTAAATCATTCTTAACAGTTTTGATTTAGCTTCCCTGGCTTACAGAAGCTCAACATTTACATTTCTTTTTGTAATGTGCACCTGCAGGAAGCCACAGCAATAAAATACATTGTATATGTAAAATTTAGCAATTAGCTCTGGTCTCAAAACAATAGAAATAATTTGCAGGCCCAGACATCATGTTTGAGATCAGTCATACAATGCTTGACTTATCAGCTTTCTTCCAGCAGAGTGCACTGTGGTTACATTTTTGAAGCTCAGTACAAAATATAGTTTAATCATAACATATAGTTTTCTTTTAAATTTGTAAAGCTAGCCTGTGGATTATATTAATATTTACAAATCATATAGAATTATTTACAAGATTCTATCTAGCTGGGCTGACAGCCTCTCAGTTTTTCACATTTCTCCCCTCCCGGAGAATAGAATTATTTACAAGATTCTATCTTACTGGGCTGACAGACTTTCAGTTTTTTACATTTCTCCCCTCCCTGAAAACTCAAGCTAGTTTTTCAAGTGACCCTTGAGAAACATTGCTTGAGAGGGTTAGGAGTATACCTTACCCCATTCCCTGTCTTGAGAGCCCATCTGCACTGGCATTCCTAATCCCACTGCATTTCTGCACTGATATGCTTGCAACCCTAGGCTCCATCTTAGCAACTTAGGATTTTGCTGGCTGGCTCGGTGTAACTATATTAGGGGATTGTGATATGTAACTACAGTGCATTTCCTTTCATACAGATAAGGCTGGCGTTTCTGCAGTGCCCACATTATGGCTAGACATTCCATTTCTACAGCTGCATAGCATTCCTCGCTGGTTGGAGCCTATGCCTGAGATAAACCACTGGGTGCTCTTCTCCCTCTGATGAAGTCTGGCTAAGTACAGCCCCCACCCTATGGTTTGAAGCATTCACATGCACAACAAATGCTTTGCTGCAATCTGTACTGGCTAACAGAGGGGGTCTTCCCTAAGCTTCTTTAAGCTCCTGGAATGCCTTCTCACATGCTGTGGTCCACACTACCTTATATGGCCTGTTTTTCCTTGTCAAGTCTGTGAGGGGAGCAGCTATGGTACTATAACTGGGGACAAACTTTCTGTAGTACCCTGCTGTCCCTAATAATGCTCTCACTTGCTTTTTTGTAACAGGTGCTGGCCATGCCTTAATGGCTTCCACTTTGGCAGGTTCTGGCCTGACCTTACCACTCCCACTATATGTCCGAGGTAGGAGAAATCTACTGTACTCACCTGACATTTGCTTAGCTTAATGGTCAACCCTGACCTCTGTAATCTGCCCACCACCTCCCTGACAACCTGAAGTTGCTCTTACCAGGAATGGCTGTAGATGGCAATGTCATCTATGTAAGCAAGGGCAAACCCTCCTGTTCCTGCTAGGATATGATCTACCTGCCTCTGGAAAGTCACTGAGGTATTTGTCTTCCCAAAGGGCATCCTTGTGAACTCATACAAGCCAAAAGGAGTCAAAAAGGCTGACCTCTCTCTAGCACTGGGAGTCAAGGCCACCTGCCAGTAACCCTTGCTAATATCAATGGTGGTAAGATACTTAGCCCCACCCAGCTGCTGTAGGGCTTCATCTGTCCTAGGCATGGGGTAAGCATCTGACTCTGTGTGACTATTTAATTTCCTGTAGTCCAAACAGAACCTGG
This sequence comes from Protopterus annectens, assembly GCF_019279795.1. Lineage (NCBI taxonomy): Eukaryota > Metazoa > Chordata > Ceratodontiformes > Protopteridae > Protopterus > Protopterus annectens. The sequence goes on from NC_056733.1 coordinate 322,154,579, forward strand.
TGCTGCCATCCTTCTTTGGCACTGGCACCACTGGCGAGGCCAGGGACTGTTGGCCTCTTGAATTACCCCTACTTCCAACAACTCCTGTGTCACCCCCTCAGAGTCTGTTTGACTCTTTCAGGCACTTTATAAGGGGCCTTCCTAATAGGTCTTTGGGTTCCTGTATCCACCTGATGCTGCACCAGGTGGGTGCACCCTGGTTTCTCAGTGAACATGTCCACAAACTCCTGTAACACTGCTCAGATTTCCTGAACCTGGGTAGAAGATAGCTGCTGGGACATTGCTACCCCTTCCACTGAGGTGTCAGTCCAAGCTTCACTGAGGAGATCAGTCACCAGATCTCCCTCATACTCTTCCTGCAATATACTGCAATTACTCAGCACAAGGGTCTCCCTATCATGGCAAGGTTTCATCATGTTAACATGGTACAATTTGTGCCCCTTCCTCCTGCCTAGCAGTTCTACCATGTAGTTAAAATCAATTACTTTTCTTACCACCTTGTAGGGTCCCTCCCAGGCCACTTGCAACATGTTGTGTCTGACAGGAATGAGAACCATTACCTGCTTCCCTATAGCATACTCTCTGGCTCAAGCATTCCTATCATACCAGACCATTTTCTGCTGTTGGACTTCTGCCAGGTTCACCTGGGCAAAGCCCATGAGTTCCCTGAGCCTTTTCCTGAGGTTTAGGACATATGCCACAACAGACTCCTTGTGAGATTCACACTCACCTTCCCATCATCACAAATTAAATCTAGAGGCCCTCTCACCCTATGCCCATACAACAATTCAGTTGAAAAACCTGTGGATTCCTGGGGAACCTCTCTGTAAGCAAACAACAGATGGGGCAAATATCTGTCCCAATCTCTCTTAATCTGGTCTGAAAATGCCCGAAGCATGGACTTGATTACAGAGTTTAACCTCTCAACAAGACTATTAGTCTGGGGATGATAGGGGGTGGTATTCAGTTGCTTCACTCCATAGTACTTCTGCAGACAAGCCAGAAGATCTGACATGAAATTGGCACCTCTGTCAGATAGCATTTCTTTTGGGAAACCTACCCTTCTGAAAATCTCTAACAAAGCATTTGCCACCTTTTCTGCCTCAAAGGAGGACAAAGGCATTGCTTCAGGATATCTTGTATCATAATCTACTACCACTAGGATATACTTTTACCCTATGGGACTTGGGGTACTCAGAGGCCCCACAATATCCATAGCTGCCCTCTGAAATGGCTCCTCAATCACAGACAAAGGCATAAAAGGAGCTCTCACCTTGTATCCTGCCTTGCTTAGCTTTTTGCACTGCTCACAGGTCTTGCAGTACCCTGTTACATCTCTGGAAATTCCAGGCCAATAAAAGTTCTGCATAATACGTCTCTTTGTACGTTTTATGCCCATGTGACCTGCAAAGGGAATATCATGGGCTATGGCTAGAAGCACCAGATGGTAGGCTCCAGGCACTACCAACTGCTGTATCTTCTCACCTTCTATCCCTCCCTCAGGGGTCCACTCTCTTTACAGTAACCCTTTGTCCCAGTATACAGATTCCCTCTTCCCTTGAGAATCAGGTGCTTTACAAAATACCTGCCTCAGGCCTTGCAATGTAGGGTCTGAGAGCTGAGCCTGTCTCAACTCTCTCTTTGTAACCCTTCCCAGCTCCCCTTCCATAGGAAGTCTAGTATGCTCTGACAGCAATCCTTCACTATCAGCCTGGGCACTACTACTCACCTCTACCTTTGCAGTCACTCTGTCCAAGGGACCATCAGTACCCACAAGCAGCTGTGGCTCACCTTCAGTCTCACTGCTACAATGTAGCTCTCTCCCTGAAGTAACCACCTCACCAGTCCTTCCTGCAAGTCTGCAGTCTGTCTGTGTCTCCCCAGGCTACTAGACCCACATGCTTGTCTCAACGCCTGGCTGTGTGCAACTACATTAACAGATGGTTCTGCCTCATCAAAATCCTTCCCTATCAGAACATCTGCAGGATGGTAGTTTGGTGCCCTTGTTGTCTCAAGACAACATACTATTGGCATTTTGTCTTTCCCACTTACTGGCTCCCTCACCTTTTGTTCCCTACATTGCCTCTGTGGACATCTATATGCCACATGGACCTACTGGTTGCTTTCAAAACATTTAACCCTAGGTCCTGGACATGTACCTGGAATAGTGGTTTCCCCTCATTCTGGCAGATTCTTTTGGGGCAGTCTGGGCTGCCCACCATGGGATCCTTTAGTCCCATATGAGCACTGGGTGTCCCTTTATTTTGCAGTGATGCCCTGCTTGCTAGGTATAGGTCTCCATTCTTCCCCACCTCATCTGAAGTAGCACATTGTCTATCAGCTAATCAGGTCCTCATGTCCTCAGGCAAAGTGCTAAGGGTTTGTTCCCTCACCAAATGGTCTGCTCGCCCTTCAAATGTGGTAACCTGACATCCACTCACCCACCTATGAAAATAAGTGCTTAGTTCAGCAATATAATCACACACATGTTCATCTACCTTGTGTCTATGCTCATGCAACTTTTTCCTATAACATTCAGGTGTTAGCTTAAAAATTCTAGCAAACAGTTCTTAACAGCAGTATAATAAAAAAATTGAAATCAGATAATTTGGAAAATAAATTTACAGATTTACCATGGAGTAAGGGGGTCAGGAGCCATACACAGAGCCTTTGGTCAACATCCTAGTGTTTACATACCCTCTCAAACATATGAATGAGACTATCAAAATTATCCCCCTCTGTAAACTATGGAAGAAATGTACTGACCTTTTGTGCTTCTGGAGTCTGGTTACACTCTTCCACATTACCTCCATGACTCTGATGAAGAGTCAGCATCTCCTTTTCATGCTGCCTCTGCCTCTCCTTCTCCACAGCTTCCATTTCCAAACACCTGGCCTCCAACTCAAGTCTCTTTAGCTCCAGATGGATTTTTAAGTCCTTTTCAAAAAGGTTGAGCTGTCCATTCTCTGAATGTTGTACATCTCCATGGCCAGTCTAATCATCCTCCTGACTGCTATTTTCTGATACAGCTGTGACCAAAGCTGCTGTCTTGTCTGTCTTAGACAGGTTTTCTTGCATCAGTCCTTTAGCTTGGCACATCTCAGCCGGCTTCTTGTCAGCTTGCCATACTTCTCCGCTGACATGCTTGCCTGCTCTCCCTGACTAACTAAGCTAACAAAAGAAATGAAACAATTGTGATCGGAACTCTGAATATTCATTGCATGGCTGATTTAGAGTACAAAAACACCTTCAGTGATCACTGTACACAAGCTACAGGAATTCACTGTCCACATCACTACAATCAATTAGTATGTGATGTAGCTAACTCACTGCTATCAAACAATTAATATCTGATGTGTATATCCCACCACTGCCAAACAATTAATATGTGACATCCGTGCACTGGCCCAGTAATCAAGGAGCCCCAATCCTCACCACTAGCACCAGTGATGGGAGTGCACATTGGGAAGGATAACAAGTACACACACAGTAAAGTACAATTTCCCTTAAGAACACACATAGATCACCATCAGTCTGGGGTTGTTTTTTCCCTTTCTCTCCAGTTCCCCAATAAGACTCCCCACTGGCACAGCTATATGGTCCAGATCTCAGCCTAGTGGTCAAGCTAAAACCTCCAGCACCCTCTCTATCCAACCAGTGCTTTGTGTCCCTGTCCAAGTAGCTGACACACACACACTTTAAGATTTGATTTATATACAAACACAAACACTCCTGGGGAAGTTTGGCACAGGTTCTCCAGCTGTGCCCCCTTTCAGGCCAGACTATAAGGTAGTAAGATCCTACTTACATACGGAGCAATCAAGTGCTGGTGATGTTGTCAGTTCTGAAGACAAATGCAAAATGCTCTGATTCTTTCTGTCTGAGAAGTCTTAAACTGATAATACAGCAATGCTGACTCATTTAGATTACAGCATTCTTAACAATTCTGATTTAGCTTCCCAGGCTAACAGAATCTCAAAATGTACATATATTTTTGTAATGTGCACCTGCAGGAAGCCACAGCAATAAAAGACATTATATATGTAAAATCTAGCAATTAACTCTGGTCTCAAAACAATAGAAAGAATTTGCTGGCCCAGACATCACATCTCTGAGTTTGAGATCAAACAGTCATACAATGCTTGACTTATCAGCTTTCTTCCAGCAGAGTGCACTGTGGTTACATTTTTGAAGCTCAGTACAACATATTGTTTAATCATAACATATAGTTCTCTTTTACATTTGTAAAACCAGCCTGTGGATTATATTAATATTTACAAATCAAATAGAATTATTTACAAGACTCTATCTGGCTGGGCTGGCAGCCTTTCAGTTTTTCACATGTTTATATATCAAGGCTTGCATGTTTTTGATTTGTTGCATATAATTATTTTTCGTTGTCAGAGTTCTTTCCATCATTATGTTCTAAATCTTTCATTACACCAATATATGTTATATTATATTTTTCTCAGATCGTATTGCTGCTGTAAATTTTTTTTATATCTTTCCTTAAATATCATCTGCCATTCAGAACAATCTTTATAAAATGTTCTCATAGTAATATGATCTTCCTATAACTGTATTATTAATATTTTTCCTTATTCATTCCATGCTTTTTATCTTTTTTATTCATTTGCCTATTCCTATATATTCCTTGTTTTCCTTTATTTCTAGCCATATTAAATGTGATCAGAAATTCCTGTTCCAACTACCTCCCCCCCTTCTCCTATAACTAAACCTTCTGATACTATAACATAATCTATTTCAGTTCTATACATACCGCTTTTGTATGTCCATGAATTTTTGTCCCAAAGTTTTAACTTACCACGTTATAACTTCCAATATTTTTCTTATATAATTTCCTTTCTTTTTGTGACTGATTCTTAAATCACAGTTAAAGTAGCAAGGTATTATAATATTCATGCTCATCACAATATAGTCAACAATTTGATGAAATAAGATTTCTCCATCTCTGCAATTAGTCTAAGCATATAATGTTATAGTTCAATATACTTGTTTTCACTTTAAATCTATAATTTACATCACATGTATTACAACACTTCAAAATCCCTTTTCATTCTACTATATTCTTAATATTATTCACACTTACAGAAAGCACTCTATAATTTTTCATTTCCCTTTTCTTTTGATTTATAGTTGCGTAACTTCATTGCTTATTACTGGTCTAGTTTTATTAATAGGCCATTCTATGTCTAGTCAATCCCCCTTGATGAAAATCATGAAAATCAGACACTGTACCTTGTGTCTTTGAGTCAAACACCATAACAATCATATCACGCCCAATCATTAGCTATATTCAAATATATAAAGAAAAGTAGAGGGCCACTTACGTGAAAGTGAAATTAAATGAAAGTGCACTATCGCGAATATCAGTTAAATGAACTGATAAAAAATACGAAATAGAAACGCAAAAAACAGGTAACCTCACTACTTAAATATACTTACTCTGAGATCGCACTACAGTGGGGAAACAGGTAAATTCCCTTTTCCCCACTGTAGTGTGCTTCGGCACCACAGTGTTTCCTGTTTTGTTTCTTATTAGGTCATTGAACCGATACTCGTGAAAGTGCACTTTCGTTTAAGTGCACTTTTGCATAAGTGGTCCTCTTCTTTTTCGAAATAATGAAATTTCGATAAAGAAAAGAAGACCCATATATATATATATATATATATATATATATATATATATATATACATTTTCACCCATTTCCTTTCTTTTGTCTTTGTCTTTTACCAATAGAATTCTTTTTTTTCCCTTTAAATACCTCCCAATTTATGTCTTTGTCCTAGGCTCATAGGTTCATAGAAGGCTACTAGGCTAACAGATCTAGAAACCTTACAAGTCTAGCCATATTTATCCTAAGTTGCCCCAACTGTCAGTGGTTAGGTGAGTGTAGCTCACAGAGGTAAGTTCTATGGTTGTTAATGCCAACTTCCTCTGTCCAGGAGGTACATGGACCTCACCTCAGGAGGGAATTTGTGGTCACCCATCCATTGATCTAGGTTGCGTTTGAAGACAAAGAGGGAGGAGCTCTGTTCACATGAATTAGAAGCTTGATCCAGAGAAGTGTCAGTCTCTGGGAGATGTATCTATCTCTCCAACATGACCTGCTCATGTCAGAGGCTAGGTTAAAATCCCTCAAATGAGTGATCCTCATGCAGCCTGTTTTACGAATGTGTAGCATTTCCATCAGGGTAGGAAAAGAGACTGCCCTGTAAGCCAGGTACAGGTCACCCCTTATCAAGCTGTAGGAGACAGAATACAGTTTCAGGGCTTTCAGTCTTTCCTCATAAGTCTTGTTTTGTGTACCCTTTAATTCTTGGTGAGAAACCTGTGTGGTCTCTCCAATTGTTGCAGTTGTCTGGTGAGGTACCTGCAAAAGGGAGCATTGTACTCAATTATTTTTCTGATGAGGACCAAGTATAATGGAATTATAACATTAGATCTAGATGTGATGGCTTTACTTATAAAATATGCCATATCAAAGGATTTCCTTACTGCTGTGGATACATAATGGTAGTTCAGATTTCTATCAACCTGAGTACCAAGATAATGTACCACTGGGTCAAGTCTTGGGGAGGCTGTCTATAATGTAATTAGTAGGGATGTCAGCTTTCCCAGAGTTATGGGGAGCATATCTACTGTGACATCCATGGAGGGTTTGGAGCTGTATCTTGAAAGAGATGTTGATGGGGGTGTGGACCTGTGTTCTGTGTGAAATAATGCTGATTTTTTTTTTTAGTAATAGTAACAACACTATGAAACAATGAAAAATAATAAAACATAGCATAGTAAGAATCATAGGTCACAGGCATTTTAGACAGGTAATTGCTCAGTTTAAATAAGACTAGCTGACAGTCAAATCTTCCTGTATAAGCAAGGATCTTCTTTAAAAAAATTATGACAGGAAAATCAATGATGGGTAGAGTCAAGTTATGTCCTGTGACTTAGTAAGCATATTGTAAGGTGGTAAAGGAATATAGACTCAGTATAATGAGTGTAAGTGATTAAACAACAGCATCCACAGAACAAATATCCTTTGGAAAAAGAAAACAATTGAATGTGGGTTGGATAGTATAGGAGAATTGATTAAAGCAATAAACTGCAGCATTCGTAGAAATGTGAAAAATATGCAATTTAGTTTTATGTCAACTTACAGCTTTTGTAGCCTTTCACTTAAATGCAAAATATAATCTAATGATCACAAAGAGATGCAGAAGCCGTATAATATGTGAGCTATTTAGATCATTTCAGATATCATGAGTGAAAAAGAAATGCAGCATCTTAGGTAAGGTCATCACCTATAATCAGTTTTACAAGCTGACAAAAACTGGACACTGCAGGCCAGGTCAAAAAGTTATGTAAAGGAAGATCCAGAGTTTGGGCATTGCATGTCATGCAGTTCACAATATTTCAGCACTGGAAATTAGCATCTGGTCCAGTTTACAATTCTAAATTAGTAGGATCTGGTTTAAGTCTTTTCATTAAATGTCTGAGGTAACACATTGACTTAGCTGCAATAAAAGGTTCAGCCTCCTGGTCACAGAGAATGAAAAATCCAGTATATTATTGTGAAACTCCACCAGGGTAGGACTAAGATCTCTTTAAATTCTTCAGGTAATTAATTGCATGCTACATTTCTTTCCTTAAGATATGACTATCAGAGGAATGTAAGTACCATTCAGTCATCCTGTCTTTCATGATCAAACTCCCTGAATATGTTTACTTAGTTCATATGCCAGCTATATATCTCTATCACTGATGAATGTCCTTTTACAGAAAGCCATACTGTGCCAAAAACAAAACGTTTTTTAAGGCAGCATTCATAGATAGTAATTCTGTTTTATTTCAAAAGCCTATCAGCGCTTTCATTTGTATAACAATTATGCCCCTATATGATTTCCTTTCCTATTTAAACAGTAGCCAGTCCTTCACCAAATTAGTTTTTTGATAATTTCTCAGTTTGATATTTCCCTTATGTCTATTCTTTCTGCATTAAGTATCATATAAAATATTTCCATGACATTTCTTTAGCAGTGACTGAGTTCCTCAAATAACAAAGTCTTTGACTGTTCCCAAACAGTGAAGACTTCAACTTAAAAGTTGCTCTATTTACATAGCTTAACCCTCATGTAAGAAATTTTCTACCTTGGAAGACCAAGTCCTGTATAACTAACATTCCCATCTTTATCACATGTTTTCTTGCAAAGTCTGCTACTGTTCATGTCAATTGTAAAAACATACAGGTAAAGGATAATTTTCACATCAAAGAGATGCGTCAGCTTTATTTCATGGCAGGGAGTCCCCCAACGATAACATATGATCAATAACTGAAACTTGCTCACATTAAATTCTAGCAAAATCTGTATTTTTGTCTTTAACAAATCTTTTTTGGGGCTAAATTAAATTAATTCATAAGACAAATCAGTTTTCCTGTTTTCAACTCCCCTTTGTTTTACAAAGAAGAATACCTAAAGTCTTACTATTATAAAAAACAGATTTCTTGAACAGCATGCACCTGATACATGGCATTAATATCATCCATAATCTAGGGCATATTATTTATCTTTCTTTCCAGGGTCATATTTCCCAGAGAATGTGCAAGTAGCTTTTCAGTCCCTACGGTGGATCATTTCTTTGCCAAATTACTGTACCAGAGAGAGAGAGAAAGAGAGTAAGAGAGAGAGAGAGAGAGATGGAATAAGAAAATGCCTTGTTTTTTAGTAGCTTATGCTTTAGTTTTATTTGTTCATGTACTTAATGGTCCTGAGTGCCTGTGATATGAGCTGATGCTGAGTAAGCTCAGGCAGAGGGTCCTCAGCTCTTTGCTGAGGACTTGTGAATCAAGATTAGGTCTCGTGGAAGATCTGATCAGTGCTGGTATATATCCTAACAGCAAGGAACTGTGGATAAAAAAGAGCTGTGCCCTTGGGAGCTATCTTCTTTCACCTACAACATAATCCCGTAGAAATGTAACTAATTAATCTTGAAGGGGTAATATATACCTATGTACTGCATACATGTCATTTTATATAGACAGACAATTGGAATCTGCCATTAGTAAAAAGTCTTCCTCTGCTCATTTTCCAAATTGAGATAAATGAGGTCTAATCTAATTGAGAGTGGAACAAGATGGCAAGACAGACAAATGCCATAACATCTCCCTGATAATAATAAAAGACTGCAGTCTTTCTCCTGTTTTCACTGGAAGGCATCCACAATGCCAGCAGTTTGGATTTGTAAGGCTAACATGCTTCCTAATGCTCCTCCACTTCCCAGATGAACATAATGATAATACTGCAAGTGTATCCAAACATATTCAGTTTATTATGATTCTGTAGTAATAGATGCTTTTTAGAAAATAGTTTCAATGTTTTGCTTCTTCATATGGGAAATTATATAGATTGTCAAAACTGGGTTTTGAACTAAGTTTTAGCAAAATACAAATATATATATATATATATATATATATATATATATATATATATATATATATCTAGAGAGAGAGAGAGAGAGAGACAAATACAGTTGACTACTTCTTTAAAAAAATCTACTGACATGATGTTCTAACTTACAAACTGTTTTTTTTTATCTTGATTTATGAAGGTAGAGCTTTAATTGTTGAATATCTCCCAGGCATCCTGCTAACTGTTTTGCAGAGGTTATTCATGTTCTGATTACATTTGTAAGCATTGCTAGGGCATGCCACTGTACTTAGAAGACTTCCAGGCTGGACTTTACAATTGCTTTTATAGAAGGCTAAGTGAACGCAGTTCATGTTACTGTTAGTTCATATTGAATGACATAACTCTAGAATTATTGTCGTAAAACAGCCATACTTTGCTTTGTGCATTATATCCTGTGTGTATTTACTGCTGAATTATACAGCTGTTACCACTTGACTTAGAGGCTGCATGTTACTGTTCTTAGGCTGTGGTTTTACAGAGCTGGTATTGTAAGCAATATAATCAATTTTAATTATAATGTATGCAATATAATTAATTTTACTCTCCAGCTCTATTCCTTGCATGCTCTCCACTTTACATTCTTGTAACCTTTGGACTAATCCTGCCTTATTTAACTTTATTTTTCAGTTTGCACGGGTTTCTTTCCTGTGTGAACCCCCCACCCCCACCCCCACCTGGGATTAACTGCATAAAGCAATACCTACCTTCTCCACTGAAGCTGGCTATCTTAACTAAATAAAACCTCTGGGAAGCAAGAACCTGACTCCCTCCAGCTTTTCTATTGTAATAGGTGAATTGCAAACTGTTGAGGCTTAAAGGTGAATGCACAACAACAGTGAAGGGATCCAGCCAGTTGCCACTAGATTGGGCTATAATACCTTGAATCAGCCTTACACTCACACAGTGTTCCAGTCCCAAGCATTTACTTTTTAATTTGGTAACATTTTGCTTTTACTTTCATTATAGTTTTTATACTAATCACAACTTTTCTCCATATCTACCAAACAACCCTGTTTGTGTGCTTGCAGTGATAATTATTTAAAGTATTCCACAACTACTCAGATCAGTCTTTTGTTAGATACTGATATTTTTAAGCTTATTCCTCACCTTACACTGATAGTTTTTCAGCCCTTCTCCCTGTGAGGGAGGGATCCATAACTTCCTGGTTAATCCTGTTCTAGCTGCTCTCTACTCCATTCTCCCTATCTGCAACACCCACCCTCACCCCTAATTATCTCCATTAGTCAGCCCTCTCCTGGGGTGCCATCTTTAATCAAACTCTCTACTACCTAACTCACATTCATTTCATCCTGTAGCTATTGTACCTTCCCTACCCCTCAGTTCATTGCACATGCACAGCAAGTAAGTTGAGCAGTATCCCCAGTTTGTCCCCATTACAAATTGGCTAACTCACAACAATAAAGTGTAGTTTACCCCTGCCTCCTCCAGCTATTGTATTCCTAAATATAAAATTGCCCTAGAAATACATTAACTATAGGACTCTTACTGAAAAATTGTATTAAAAATAGCATATCTATAGATAGAAAAATTAAGTGCTAAAACTGGTGTAATTTAAGAGCTAAACTACTTATCTTACAGCTCTAGGAAGCCCAAGGAAACCTTGTTAATTGCAATTGTATTCCTAACCTTAACATTTCTCTAGAAATAAATTAACTATAAGACTCTTACTAAAAATTGTATTTAAAATAGCATATCTATAGCTAGCAAAATTAAGTGCTAAAACTGGTGTATATTAAGAGCTAAAATACTTTCCCTAATGATCTGGGAAGCCCTAGGAAAACTTGTTAATTGCAATTGTATTCCTAACCTTAAAATTTCCATAGAAATAGATTAACTATAGGACTCTTAATAAAAAATTGTATTAAAAATAGCACATCTATAACTTGCAAAATTAAGTGCAAAAACTGGTGTAATATAAGAGCTAAAATACTTACCTTACAGCTCTAGGAAGCCCTAGGAAACCTTGTTAATTGCAATTGTTTCCTAACCTTAAGATTTCTCTAGAAATACATTAACTATAAGACTTTTACTAAAAAAATTGTATTAAAAAATATCATATCTATAGCTAAGAAAATTAAGTGCTAAAACTGGCATCATTTAAGAGATAAATACGTACTTTACAGCTCTAGGAAGCCCTAGGAAACCTTGTTAATAGCAATTGTATTCCTAACCTTAAAATTTCTCTAGCAATACATAAAGTACAGGACTCTTACTAAAAATTGTATTAAAAAGCATATCTATAGCTAGAAAAATTAAGTGCTAAATTTGGTGTAATATAAGAGCTAAAATGCTTACCTTACAGCTCTAGGAAGACCCAAAGGAAACCTTGTTAACTGCAATTGTATTCCTAACCTTAAGATTTCTCTAGAAATACATTAACTATAAGACTCTTACTAAAAAAAAATATTAAAAAATAGCATATCTATAGCTAGCAAAATTAAGTGCTAAAACTGGTGTAATTTAAGAGCTAAAATCCTTACCTTAAAAGCTCTGGGAAGCCATAAGAAACCCTGTTAAATGCAATTGTATTCCTAACCTTAAAATGTCCCTAGAAATACATTAAGTATAAGACTCTTACTAAAAAAAGTATTAAAAAATAGCATATCTATGGCTAGCAAAATTAAGTGCTACAACTGGGGTAATTTAAGAGTTAAAATACTTACCTTACAGCTCTAGGAAGCCCTAGGAAACCTTGTTAATTGCAAAAGTATTCCTAACCTTAAAAATTCCCAAGAAATACATTAACTATAGGACTCTTACTGAAAAATCGTATTAAAAAATAGCATATCTATGGCTAGCAAAATTAAGTGCTAAAACTGGTGTAATTTAAGAGCTAAAATACTTATCTTACAGCTCTGGGAGACCTAAGAAACCCTGCTAAATGCAATTGTATTCCTAACCTTAAAATGTCCCTAGAAATACATTAAGTTTAAGGCTCTTACTAAAAAATTGTATTAAAAAATAGCATATCTATAGCTAGCAAAATTAAAAGCTAAAACTGGTATAATTTAAGAGCTAAAATACTAACCTTAAAGCTCTAGGAATCCCTGGAAACCTTGTTAATTGCGATTGTATTCCTAACCTTAAAATTTCTCTAGAAATACATTGACTATAGGATTCTTAATAAAAAAATGTATTAAAAATAGCATATCTATAGCTAGCAAAATTAAGTGCTAAAACTGATTAATTAATAGCTAAAATACTTACCTTCCAGCTCTAGGAAGCCCAAGGAAACCTTGTTAATTGCAATTGTATTCCTAAATTTAAAATTTCCATAGAAACACATTAACTATAGGACTTTTACTAAAACATTGTATTAAAAAAGCATATCTATAGCTAGCAAAATTAAGTGATAAAATGGGTGTAATTTAAGAGATAAAATACTTACCTTACAGCTTTAGGAAGCCATAGGAAACCTTGTTAATTGCAATAGCATTCCTTGTTGGATTGTGCCTTTCGGCTTTTCCTGGTTAGGGGTTGCCACAGCAGAACTCCGGTCCGCTAATGATTGGCAGTAGATTTTTACGTGCAGAGTTGCTGGCCCTGACGCACAACCTTCAATGAAGGTACGCCCATTCACACATGTCTTCACTCAGAAGACGCTCTAGCTGAGAATCAAACAGGATAACGTCTTACTGTGGGGTGACAACACTACCACAGCACCACCACCGCAGTCTTAATTGCAATAGCAATCCTAATCTTAAAATTTCCCTAGAAATACATTAACTATAGAACTTTTACTAAAAAATTGTATTAACAATAGCATATCAATAGCTAGCAAAATTAAGTGGTAAAACTGGTGTATATTAAGAGCTAAAATACTAACCTTACAGCTCTAGGAAGCCCTAGGAAAACTCGTTAATTGCAATCATATTCCTAACCTTAACATTTCCCTTGAAATAGATTAACTATAGGACTTTTACTAAAACAATTGTATTAAAACATATCATATCGATAGCTAAGAAAATTAAGTGCTAAAACTGGCATAATTTAAGAGCTAAATACTTACTTTACAGCTCTAGGAAGCCCTAGGAAACCTTGTTAATAGCAATTGTATTCCTAACCTTAAAATTTCTCTAGAAATACATTAAGTATTGGACTCTTACTAAAAATTGTATTAAAATAGCATATCTATAGCTAGAAAAATTAAGTGCTAAATTTGGTGTAATATAGGAGCTAAAATACTTACCTTACAGCTCTAGGAAGCCCAAAGGAAACCTTGTTAACTGCAATTGTATTCCTAGCCTTAAAATTTCCTGAGAAGTACATTAACTATAGGACTCTTACTAAAACATTGTTTTAAAAAATAGCATATCTATAGCAAGCAAAATTAAGAGCCAAAACTGGTGTAATTTAAAAGCTAAAATACTAACCTTAAAGCTCTATGAAGACCAAGGAAACCTTGTTAATTGCAATTGTATTCCTAACCTTAAAATTTCTCTAGAAATACATTAACTATAGGATTCTTACTAAAAATTGTATTAAAAATAGCATATCTATAGCTAGCAAAATTAAGTGCTAAAACTGGTGTAATTAAGAGATAAAATAGTTACCTTAAAGCTCTAGGAAGCCCAAGGAAACCTTGTTAATTGCAATTGTATTCCTAAACTTAACATTTCCAGAGAAATACATTAATTATAGGACTCTTACTAAAAAAATTGTTTTAAAAAATAGCATATCAATAGCTACCAAAATTAAGTGCTAAAACTGGTGTAGATTAAGAGCCAAAATACTTACCTTACAGTTCTAAGAAGCCCTAGGAAAACTCGTTAATTGTAATCGTATTCCTAACCTTAAAATTTCTCAGGAAATAGATTAACTATAGGACTCTTACTAAAAAATTGTATTAAAAAATATCATATCTATAGCTAGCAAAATTAAGTGCTAAAATTGGTGTAATTAAAGAGCTTACCTTATAGCGCAAGGAAGCCCTAGGAAACTTTGTTAATTGCAATTGTATTCCTAATCTTAAAATATCTCTAGAAATACATTAAGTACAGGACTCTTACTAAAAGATTGTATTAAAAAATATCATATCTATAGCTAGAAAGATTAAGTGCTAAAATTGGTGTAATTTAACAGCTAAAATACTTACCTTACAGCTCTAGGAAGCCCTAGGAAACCTTGTTAATTGCAATTGCATTCCTAACCTTAAAATTTCTCTAGAAGTACAATAACTATAGGAATCTTACTAAAAAAATTGTATTAAAAATAGCATATCTATAGCTAGCAAAATTAAGAGCTAAAACTGGTATAATTTAAGAGCTAAAATACTAACCTTAAAGCTCAAGGAATCCCTGGGAAACCTTGTTAATTGCGATTGTATTCCTAACCTTAAAATGTATCTAGAAATACACTGACTTTAGGATTCTTACTAAAAAATTGTATTAAAAATAGCAAATCTATACCTAGCAATATTAAGTGCTAAAACTGGTTTAATTAAGAGCTAAAATACTTACCTTCCAGCTCTAGTAAGCCCAAGGAAACCTTGTTAATTGCAATTGTATTCCTAAACTTAAAATTCCCATAGAAACACATTAACTATAGGACTTTTACTAAAAAATTGTATTAGAAAAGCATATCTATAGCTAGCAAAATTAAGTGCTAAAACTGGTGTAATTTTAGAGATAAAATACTTACCGTACAGCTTTAGGAAGCCATAGGAAACCTTGTTAATTGCAATAGCATTCCTTGTTGGGTTGTGAGTTTCGGCTTTTCCCTGTTAGGGGTTACCACAGCAGAACTCCGGTCCGCTAATGATTGGCAGTAGATTTTTACGTGCCGAGTTGCCGGACCTGATGCACAACCTTCAGCACGCCGCTCACGCATGTCTCCACACAGAAGATGCTCTAGCTGAGAATCAAACAGGATAACGTCTTACTGTGAGGCGACAACACTACCACAGCACCACCACCGCAGTCTTAATTGCAACAGCAATCCTAACCTTAAATTTTCACAAGAAATACATTAACTATAGGACTTTTACTAAAAAATTGTATTAACAATAGCATATCAATGGCTAGCAAAATTAAGTGGTAAAACTGGTGTTTATTAAGAGCTAAAATACTAACCTTACAGATCTAGGAAGCCCTAGGAAAATGTGTTAATTGCAATCATATTCCTAACCTTAACATTTCCCTTGAAATAGATTAACTATTGGACTTTTACTAAAAAAATTGTATTAAAAAATATCATATCTATAGCTAGGAAAATTAAGTGCTAAAACTGGCATAATTTAAGAGCTAAAATACTTACTTTACAGCTCTAGGAAGCCCTAGGAAACCTTGTTAATAGCAATTGTATTCCTAACCTTAAAATTGCTCTAGAAATACATTAAGTATAGGACTCTTACTAAAAATTGTGTTAAAATAGCATATCTATAGCTGGCAAAATTAAGTGCTAAATTTGGTGTAATATAGGAGCTAAAATACTTACCTTACAGCAGTAGGAAGCCATAAGAAACCTTGATAATTGCAATTTCATTCCTAACCTTAACTTTTCAAAAGAAAAACATTAACTATAGGACTCTTACTAAAAAAATGTTATTAAAAAATATCATATCTATAGCTAGCAAAATTAAGTGCTAAAATTGGTGAAATTAAAGAGCTTACCTTATGGCTCAAGGAAGCCCTAGGAAACTTTGTTAATTGCAATTGTATTCCTAACCTTAAAATATCTCTAGAAATACATTAAGTGCAGGACTCTTACTAAAAAATTGTATTAAAAAATAGCATATCTATAGCTAGAAAAATTAAGTGCTAAAATTGGTGTAATTTAACAGCTAAAGTACTTACCTTACAGCTCTAGGAAGCCCTAGGAAACCTTGTTAATTGCAATTGCATTCCTAACCTTAAAATTTCTCTAGAAATACAATAACTGTAGGAATCTTACTAAAAAATTGTATTAAAAAATAGCATATCTATCACTAGAAAAATTAAGTGCTAAAATTGGTGTAATTTAACAGCTAAAGTACTTACCTTACAGCTCTAGGAAGCCCTATGAAACCTTGTTAATTGCAATTGTATTGCTAACCTTAAAATTTCCCAAGAAAAGTGCTAAAACTGGTCTAATTTAAGAGCTAAAATATTTACCGTAAAGCTCTAGAAAGCCCTAGGAAACTGTGATAATTACAATTGTATTCCTAACCTTAACTTTTCAAAAGAAATACATTAACTATAGTACTGTTGCTAAAAAATTGTATTAAAAATTTATAGCTAGCAAAATTAAGTGCTAAAACTTGTGTAATTTAAGAGCCGAAATACTTGCATTACAGCTCTAGGAAGCCCACAGGAAACCTTGTTAATTGCAGTTGTATTCCTATCCTTAAAATTTCCCTAGAAATACATTAACTATATAGGAATTTTACTAAAAAATTGTATTAAAAAATAGCATATCTATAGCTAGCAAAATTAAGAGCTAAAACCGGTGTAATTTAAGAGCTAAAATACTAACCTTAAAGCTCTAGGAAGTTCTAGGAAATCTTGTTAATTGTGATTGTATTCCTAACCTTAAAATTTCTCTAGAAATACATTGACTATAGCATTCTTACTAAAAATTGTATTAAAAATAGCATATCTATAGCTAGCAAAATTAAGTCTAAATCTGGTGTAAATTAGGAGCTAAAATATTTACCTTACTGCTCCAGGAAGCCCTAGGAAACCTTATTAGTAGCAATATTATTCCTAACCTTAAAATTTCCCTAGAAATATATTAACTATAGGACTTTTACTAAAAAAAATTGTATAAAAAAATAGCATATCAATAGCTAGCAAAATTAAGTACTAAAATGGGCGTATATTAAGAGCTAAAATACTTACATTACAGATCTAGGAAGCCCTAGGTAACCTTGTAATTACAAGTGTATTCCTAACCTTAATTTTTCACAAGAAATACATTAACTATAGGACTCTTACTTAAAGATTTTTTAAAAATAGCATCTCTATAGCTAGCAAAATTAAGTGTTATTACTGGTGTAATTTAAGAGCTAAAATACTTACCTTACAGCTCTAGGAAGACCTAGGAAGCATTGTTATATGCAATTGTATTCCTAACATTAAAATTTCTCTATGAATACAATATCTATAGGAGTCTTACTGAAAAATTTTATTAAAAAGTAGCATATCTATCGCTAGCAAAATTGAGTGCTAAAACTAGTGTAATTTAAGCGCTAAAATACTTAAAGTAAAGCTCTAGGAAGCCCAAGTAAACCTTGTTAATTACATTTGTATTCCTAACCTTAAATTTTCACAAGAAACACATTAACTATAGGACTCTTACTTAAAAATTGTATTAAAAAAGCATATCTATAGCTAGCAAACTTAAGTGCTATTACTGCTGTAATTTAAGAGCTAAAATGCTTACCTTACAGCTCTAGGAAGCCATAGGAAACCTTGTTAATTGCAATTGTATTCCTAACCTTAAAATTTCCCTAGAAATACATTAACTATACGACTCCTACTAAAAAATTGTATTAAAAAGCATATATATAGCTAGCAAAATTAAGTGCTACAACTGATGTAATTTAAGAGCTAAAATACTTACCTTACAGCTCTTGGATCCCCAAGGAAACCTTGTTAATTACATTTGTATTCCTAACCTTAAATTTTCACAAGAAACACATTAACTATAGGACTCTTACGTAAAAATTGTATTAAAAAAGCATATCTATAGCTAGCAAAAGTATGTGCTATTACTGTTGCAATTTAAGAGCTAAAACACTTGCCTTACAGTTCTAGGAAGCCCTAGGAAATCTTGTTAATTGCAATTGTATTCCTAACCATAAAATGTCCCTAGAAATACATTAACTATAAGACTCCTACTAAAAAATTGTATTAAAAAAACATATATATAGCTAGCAAAATTAAGTGCTACAACTGATGTAATTTAAGAGCTAAAATACTTACCTTACAGATCTTGGATCCCCAAGGAAACTTTGTTAATTGCAATTGTATTCCTAACCTTAAAATTTCCATAGAAATACATTAACTATAAGACTCTTACTAAAACATTGTATTAAAAAATAGCATATCTATAGCTAGCAAAATTAAGGGCTAAAACTGGTAGAATTTAAGAGCTAAAATGCTTACCTTACAGCTCAGGAAGTGCTAGAAAACCTTTTTAATTGCAATTTTATTCATAACCTTAAAATTTCCCTAGAAATGCACAAACTATAGGACTCTTACTAAAAATTATATAAAAATAGCACATCTAAAGCTAGCAAAATTAATTGCTAAAACTGGTGTAATTTAAGAGCTTAAATATTTATCTTACACCTATAGTAAGCCCCAGGAAACCTTGTTAATTACAATTGTATTCCTAACCTTAAATTTTCACAAGAAATACATTAACTATAGGACTCTTACTAAAACATTGTATTAAAAAATAACATATCTATAGCTAGCAAAATTAAGTGCTATTACTGGTGTAATTTAAGAGCTAAAATACTGACCTTACAGCTCTAGGAAGCCTTAGGAAATCTTGTTAATTGCAATTGTATTCCTGACCTTAACATGTCTCTAGAAATACATTATGTATAGGACTCTTACTAAAATATTTTATTAAAAAATAGCAAATCTATAGATAACAAAATTGAGTGCTAAACCTTGTGTAATTTAAGAGCAAAAATACTTACCTTACAGCTCTAGGAAGCCCTAGAAAACCTTGTTAATTGCAATTGTATTCCTAACATTAAAATTTCCAAAGAAATACATTTACTATAGGACTCTTACTAAAACAAAATATTAAAAAATAGCATATCTATAGCTAGGAAAATTGTATTCCTAAACTTAAAATTTCCAAAGAAATACATTAACTATAGGACTCTTACTAAAAAATGTATTAAAAAAGAATATCTATAGCTAGCAAAATGAAGTGCTAAAACTGGTGTAATTTAAGAGATAAAATACTTACCTTACAGCTCTAGGAAGCCCTAGGAAACCTTGTTAATTGCAATAGTATTCCTAACCTTAGAACTTCCCTAGAAATACATTAACTATAGGACTTTTACTATAAATTGTATTCAAAATAGCATATCAATAGCTAGCAAAATTAAGGGCTAAAACTGGTGTAATTAAAGAGCTAAAATACTTACTTTACAGCTCTTGGAAGCCCTAGGAAACCTTGTTAATTGCAATTGTATTCCTAACCTTAAAATTTCTCTAGAAATACATTAAGTATAGGACTCTTACTAAAAATAGTATTAAAAATAGCATATCTAAAACTAGCCAAACTAAGTGCTAAAATTGGTGTAATTTAAGAGTTAAAATACTTACTTTACAGCTCTAGGAAGCACTTGGAAACCTTGTTAATTGCAATTGTATTCCTAACCTTAAAATTTCTCTAGAAATACATTAAGTATAGGACTCTTACTAAAAATAGTATTTAAAATAGCATATCTATAGCTAGCAAAATTAAGTGCTAAAACTGGTGTAATTTAAGAGCTAAAATCCTTACTTTACAGCTCTAGGAAGCCCTAGGAAACCTTGTTAATAGCAATTGTATTCCTAACCTTAAAATTGCTCCTAGAAATACATTAACTATAAGACTCTTATTAAAAAAATGTATTAAAAAATAGCATATCTATAGCTAGCAAAATTAAGTGCTACAAATGGGGTAATTTAAGAGCTAAAATACTTACCTTACAGCTCTAGGAAGCCCTTGGAAACCTTGTTAATTGCAATTTTATTCCTAACCTTAACTTTTCAAAGAAAAACATTAACTATAGGACTCTTACTAAAAAAATGTTATTAAAAAATATCATATCTATAGCTAGCAAAATTAAGTGCTAAAATTGATGAAATTAAAGAGCTTACCTTATGGCTCAAGGAAGCCCTAGGAAACTTTGTTAATTGCAATTGTATTCCTAACCTTAAAATATCTCTAGAAATACATTAAGTGCAGGACTCTTACAAAAAAATTGTATTAAAAAATAGCATATCTATAGCTAGAAAAATTAAGTGCTAAAATTGGTGTAATTTAACAGCTAAAGTACTTACCTTACAGCTCTAGGAAGCCCTAGGAAACCTTGTTAATTGCAATTGCATTCCTAACCTTAAAATTTCTCTAGAAATACAATAACTGTAGGAATCTTACTAAAAAATTGTATTAAAATATAGCATATCTATCACTAGAAAAATTAAGTGCTAAAATTGGTGTAATTTAACAGCTAAAGTACTTACCTTACAGCTCTAGGAAGCCCTATGAAACCTTGTTAATTGCAATTGTATTGCTAACCTTAAAATTTCCCAAGAAAAGTGCTAAAACTGGTCTAATTTAAGAGCTAAAATATTTACCGTAAAGCTCTAGAAAGCCCTAGGAAACTGTGATAATTACAATTGTATTCCTAACCTTAACTTTTCAAAAGAAATACATTAACTATAGTACTGTTGCTAAAAATTGTATTAAAAATTATCTATAGCTAGCCAAATTAAGTGCTAAAACTTGTGTAATTTTAGAGCTAAAATACTTGCATTACAGCTCTAGGAAGCCCACAGGAAACCTTGTTAATTGCAGTTGTATTCCTATCCTTAAAATTTCCCTAGAAATACATTAACTATATAGGACTTTTACTAAAAAATTGTATTAAAAAATAGCATATCTATAGCTAGCAAAATTAAGAGCTAAAACCGGTGTAATTTAAGAGCTAAAATACTAACCTTAAAGCTCTAGGAAGTTCTAGGAAATCTTGTTAATTGTGATTGTATTCCTAACCTTAAAATTTCTCTAGAAATACATTGACTATAGCATTCTTACTAAAAATTGTATTAAAAATAGCATATCTATAGCTAGCAAAATTAAGTCTAAATCTGGTGTAAATTAGGAGCTAAAATATTTACCTTACTGCTCCAGGAAGCCCTAGGAAACCTTATTAGTAGCAATATTATTCCTAACCTTAAAATTTCCCTAGAAATATATTAACTATAGGACTTTTACTAAAAAAAATTGTATAAAAAAATAGCATATCAATAGCTAGCAAAATTAAGTACTAAAATGGGCGTATATTAAGAGCTAAAATACTTACATTACAGATCTAGGAAGCCCTAGGTAACCTTGTAATTACAAGTGTATTCCTAACCTTAATTTTTCACAAGAAATACATTAACTATAGGACTCTTACTTAAAGATTTTTTAAAAATAGCATCTCTATAGCTAGCAAAATTAAGTGTTATTACTGGTGTAATTTAAGAGCTAAAATACTTACCTTACAGCTCTAGGAAGACCTAGGAAGCATTGTTATATGCAATTGTATTCCTAACATTAAAATTTCTCTATGAATACAATATCTATAGGAGTCTTACTGAAAAATTTTATTAAAAAGTAGCATATCTGTAGCTAGCAAAATTGAGTGCTAAAACGAGTGTAATTTAAGTGCTAAAATACTTAAAGTAAAGCTCTAGGAAGCCCAAGTAAACCTTGTTAATTACATTTGTATTCCTAACCTTAAATTTTCACAAGAAACACATTAACTATAGGACTCTTACTTAAAAATTGTATTAAAAAAGCATATCTATAGCTAGCAAACTTAAGTGCTATTACTGCTGTAATTTAAGAGCTAAAATGCTTACCTTACAGCTCTAGGAAGCCATAGGAAACCTTGTTAATTGCAATTGTATTCCTAACCTTAAAATTTCCCTAGAAATACATTAACTATACGACTCCTACTAAAAAATTGTATTAAAAAGCATATATATAGCTAGCAAAATTAAGTGCTACAACTGATGTAATTTAAGAGCTAAAATACTTACCTTACAGCTCTTGGATCCCCAAGGAAACCTTGTTAATTACATTTGTATTCCTAACCTTAAATTTTCACAAGAAACACATTAACTATAGGACTCTTACTTAAAAATTGTATTAAAAAAGCATATCTATAGCTAGCAAACTTAAGTGCTATTACTGTTGCAATTTAAGAGCTAAAACACTTGCCTTACAGTTCTAGGAAGCCCTAGGAAATCTTGTTAATTGCAATTGTATTCCTAACCATAAAATGTCCCTAGAAATACATTAACTATAAGACTCCTACTAAAAAATTGTATTAAAAAAACATATATATAGCTAGCAAAATTAAGTGCTACAACTGATGTAATTTAAGAGCTAAAATACTTACCTTACAGATCTTGGATCCCCAAGGAAACTTTGTTAATTGCAATTGTATTCCTAACCTTAAAATTTCCATAGAAATACATTAACTATAAGACTCTTACTAAAACATTGTATTAAAAAATAGCATATCTATAGCTAGCAAAATTAAGGGCTAAAACTGGTAGAATTTAAGAGCTAAAATGCTTACCTTACAGCTCAGGAAGTGCTAGAAAACCTTTTTAATTGCAATTTTATTCATAACCTTAAAATTTCCCTAGAAATGCACAAACTATAGGACTCTTACTAAAGTTTATATAAAAATAGCACATCTAAAGCTAGCAAAATTAATTGCTAAAACTGGTGTAATTTAAGAGCTTAAATATTTATCTTACACCTATAGTAAGCCCCAGGAAACCTTGTTAATTACAATTGTATTCCTAACCTTAAATTTTCACAAGAAATACATTAACTATAGGACTCTTACTAAAACATTGTATTAAAAAATAACATATCTATAGCTAGCAAAATTAAGTGCTATTACTGGTGTAATTTAAGAGCTAAAATACTGACCTTACAGCTCTAGGAAGCCTTAGGAAATCTTGTTAATTGCAATTGTATTCCTGACCTTAACATGTCTCTAGAAATACATTATGTATAGGACTCTTACTAAAATATTTTATTAAAAAATAGCAAATCTATAGATAACAAAATTGAGTGCTAAACATTGTGTAATTTAAGAGCAAAAATACTTACCTTACAGCTCTAGGAAGCCCTAGAAAACCTTGTTAATTGCAATTGTATTCCTAACATTAAAATTTCCAAAGAAATATATTTACTATAGGACTCTTACTAAAACAAAATATTAAAAATAGCATATCTATAGCTAGGAAAATTAAGTGCTAAAACTGGTGCAATTTTAGAGCTAAAATAATTACCTTACAGCTCTAGGAAACCCAGGAAAACATTGTCAATTGCAATTGTATTCCTAAACTTAAAATTTCCAAAGAAATACATTAGCTATAGGACTCTTACTAAAAAATGTATTAAAAAAGAATATCTATAGCTAGCAAAATGAAGTGCTAAAACTGGTGTAATTTAAGAGATAAAATACTTACCTTACAGCTCTAGGAAGCCCTAGGAAACCTTGTTAATTGCAATAGTATTCCTAACCTTAGAATTTCCCTAGAAATACATTAACTATAGGACTTTTACTATAAATTGTATTCAAAATAGCATATCAATAGCTAGCAAAATTAAGGGCTAAAACTGGTGTAATTAAAGAGCTAAAATAGTTACTTTACAGCTCTTGGAAGCCTTAGGAAACCTTGTTAATTGCAATTGTACTCCTAACCTTAAAATTTCTCTAGAAATACATTAAGTATAGGACTCTTACTAAAAATAGTATTAAAAATAGCATATCTAAAACTAGCCAAACTAAGTGCTAAAATTGGTGTAATTTAAGAGTTAAAATACTTACTTTACAGCTCTAGGAAGCACTCGGAAACCTTGTTAATTGCAATTGTATTCCAAACCTTAAAATTTCCCTAGAAATACATTAACTATAGGACTCTTAATAAAAAATTGTATTAAAAAAGCATATCTAAAGCTAGCAAACTTAAGTGCTAAAACAGGTGTAATTTAGGAGCTAAAATACTTACCTTACAGCTCTAGGAAGCCTTAGGAAGCATTGTTAATAGCAATAGTATTCCTAACCTTAAAATTTCCCTAGAAATACATTAACTATATGACTTTTACTAAAAAATGTATTAAAAATAGCATATCAATAGCTAACAAAATTAAGTGCTAAAACTGGTGTATATTAAGAGCTAAAATACTTACATTACAGCTCTAGGAAGCCCTAGGAAACCTTGTTAATCACAATTGTATTCCTTACCTTAAAATTTCTCTAGAACTACATTAACTATAGGACTCTTGCTGAAAAAGTTTATTAAAAAATAGCATATCTATCGCTAGCAAAATTGATTGCTAAAACTGGTGTAATTTAAGAGCTAAAATACTTACCTTACAGCTCTAGGAAGCCCTAGGAAACCTTGTTAATTGCAATTTTATTCCTAACCTTAAAAGTTTGCTAGAAGTACAATAACTATAGGACTCTTACTAAAAAATTATATTAAAAATAGCATATCTATAGCTAGCAAAATTAAATGCTAAAACTGGTGTAATTTAAAAGATAAAATACTTAACTTACAGCTCTAGGAAGCCCTAGGAAACCTTGTTAATTACAATTGTATTCCTAACCTTAAATTTTCACAAGGAATACATTAACTATAGGACTCTTACTAAAAAAGTGTATTAAAAAAATAGCATATCTATAGCTAGCAAAATTAAGTGCTATTACTGGTGTAATTTAAAATCTAAAATACTTACCTTACAGCTCTAGGAAGCCCTAGGAAACCTTATTAATTGCAATTATGTTCCTAACCTTAAAATGTCTCTAGAAATACATTAAGTATAAGACTCTTACTAAAATATGTTATTAAAAATAGCATATCTATAGCTAGCAAAATTGAGTGCTAAACCTGGTGTAATTTAAGAGCTAAAATACTTTCCTTACAGCTCTAGGAAGCCCAAGGAAACATTTTGTATTGCAATAGTATTCCTAACCTTAGAATTTTCCTAGAAATACATTAACTATAGGACTTTTACTAAAAATTGTATTAAAAATAGCATATCAATAGCTAGAAAAATTAAGGGCTAAAACTGGCATAATTTAAGAGTTAAAATACTTACTTTACAGCTCTTGGAAGCCCTAGGAAACCTTGTTAATCGCAATTTATTCCTAACCTTAAAATTTCTCTAGAAATACATTAACTATAGGAGTCTTACTGAAACATTTTATTTAAAAATTGCATATCTATAGCTAGCAAAATTGAGTTCTAAAACTGGTGTAATTAAAGAGCTAAAACACTTACCTTACAGCTCAAGGAAGCCCTAGGAAACCTTATTAATTGCAATTGTATTGCTAACCTTAAATGTTCACAAGAAATACATTAGCTATAGGACTCTTACTAAAAAATTGTATTAAGAAATAGCATATCTATAGCTAGCAAAATTAAGAGCTAAAACTGGTGTAATTTAAGAGCTAAAATACTAACCTTAAAGCTCTAGGAAGCCCTAGGAAATCTTGTTAATTGTGATTGTATTCCTAACCTTAAAATTTCTCTAGAAATACATTGACTATAGCATTCTTACTAAAAATTGTATTAAAAATAGCATATCAATAGCTAGCAAAATTCAGTGCTAAAACTGATGTATATTAAGAGCAAAAATACTTACCTTACAGCTCTAAGAAGCCCTAGCAAAACACGTTAATTGCAATCGTATTCCTAACCTTAAAATATCCCTAGAAATAGAATAACTATAGGGCTGTTACTAAAAATTGTATTAAAAATAGCATATCATTAGCTAGCAATATTAAGTGCTAAAATTGGCGTAATTTAAGAGCTACAAAATTTACCTTACAGCTCTAGGAAGCCCTGGGAAACCTTGTTAATTGCAATTGTATTCCTAACCTTAAAATTTCCATAGAAATACATTAACTATAGGACACTTACTAAAAAAATTGTATTAAAAAAGCATATCTATAGCTAGCAAAATTAAGTCTAAAACTGGTGTAAATTAGGAGCTAAAATATTTACCTTACTGCTCCAGGAAGCCCTAGGAAACTTTATTATTAGCAATATTATTCCTAACCTTAAAATTTCCCTAGAAATATATTAACTATAGGACTTTTACTAAAAAAATTGTATAAAAAAATAGCATATCAATAGCTAGCAAAATTAAGTACTGAAATGGGTGTATATTAAGAGCTAAAATACTTACATTACAGATCTAGGAAGCCCTAGGTAACCTTGTAATTACAAGTTTATTCCTAACCTTAAATTTTCACAAGAAATACATTAACTATAGGACTCTTACTTAAAGATTTATTAAAAATAGCATCTCTATAGCTAGCAAAATTAAGTGCTATTACTGGTGTAATTTAAGAGCTAAAATACTTTCCTTACAGCTCTAGGAAGACCTAGGAAGCATTGTTATATGCAATTGTATTCCTAACCTTAAAATTTCTCTATGAATATAATATCTATAGGAGTCATACTGAAAAATTTTATTAAAAAGTAGCATATCTGTAGCTAGCAAAACTGAGTGCTAAAACAAGTGTAATTTAAGTGCTAAAATACTTAAAGTAAACCTCTAGGAAGCCCAAGGAAACCTTGTTAATTACATTTGTATTCCTAACCTTAAATTTTCACAAGAAACACATTAACTATAGGACTCTTACTTAAAAATTGTATTAAAAAAGCATATCTATAGCTACCAAAATTAAGTGCTATTACTGTTGTAATTTAAGAGCTAAAACACTTACCTTACAGCTCTAGGAAGCCGTAGGAAACATTGTTAATTGCAATTGTATTCCTAACCTTAAAATTTCCCTAGAAATACATTAACTATAGGACTCCTACTAAAAAAATTGTATTAAAAAACATATATATAGCTAGCAAAATTAAATGCCACAACTGGTGTAATTTAAGAGCTAAAATACTTACCTTACAGTTCTTGGATCCCCAAGGAAACCTTGTTAATTACATTTGTATTCCTAACCTTAAATTTTCACAAGAAACACATTAACTATAGGACTCTAACTTAAAAATTGTATTAAAAAAGCATATCTATAGCTAGCAAAAGTAAGTGCTATTACTGTTGTAATTTAAGAGCTAAAACACTTGCCTTACAGCTCTAGGAAGCCCTAGGAAATCTTGTTAATTGCAATTGTATTCCTAACCATAAAATGTCCCTAGAAATACATTAACTATAAGACTCCTACTAAAAATTGTATTTAAAAAAAACATATATATAGCTAGCAAAATTAAGTGCTACAACTGATGTAATTTAAGAGCTAAAATATTTACCTTACAGCTCTTGGATCCCCAAGGAAACCTTGTTAATTGCAATTCTATTCCTAACCTTAAAATTTCCATAGAAATACATTAACTATAAGACTCTTACTAAAACATTGTATTAAAAATTAGCATATCTATAGCTAGCAAAATTAAGGGCTAAAACTGGTAGAATTTAAGAGCTAAAATGCTTATCCTTACAGCTCAGGAAGTGCTAGAAAACCTTTTTAATTGCAATTTTATTCATAACCTTAAAATTTCCCTAGAAATGCACAAACTATAGGACTCTTACTAAAGTTTATATAAAAATAGCACATCTAAAGCTAGCAAAATTAATTGTTAAAACTGGTATAATTTAAGAGCTTAAATACTTATCTTACACCTATAGTAAGCCCCAGGAAACCTTGTTAATTACAATTGTATTCCTAACCTTAAATTTTCACAAGAAATACATTAACTATAGGACTCTTACTAAAACATTGTATTAAAAAATAACATATCTATAGCTAGCAAAATTAAGTGCTATTACTGGTGTAATTTAAGAGCTAAAATACTGACCTTACAGCTCTAGGAAGCCTTAGGAAATCTTGTTAATTGCAATTGTATTCCTGACCTTAACATGTCTCTAGAAATACATTATGTATAGGACTCTTACTAAAATATTTTATTAAAAAATAGCAAATCTATAGATAACAAAATTGAGTGCTAAACCTTGTGTAATTTAAAAGCAAAAATACTTACCTTACAGCTCTAGGAAACCCAGGAAAACATTGTCAATTGCAATTGTATTCCTAACCTTAAATTTTCACAAGAAATACATTAACTATAGGACTCTTACTAAAACATTGTATTAAAAAATAACATATCTATAGCTAGCAAAATTAAGCGCTATTACTGGTGTTATTTAAGAGCTAAAATACTGACCTCACAGCTCTAGGAAGCCCTAGAAAACCTTGTTAATTGCAATTGTATTCCTAACATTAAAATTTCCAAAGAAATACATTTACTATAGGACTCTTACTAAAACAAAATATTAAAAAATAGCATATCAATAGCTATCACCATTAAGGGCTAAAACTGGTGTAATTAAAGAGCTAAAATATTTACTTTACAGCTCTTGGAAGCCCTAGGAAACCTTGTTAATTGCAATTGTATTGGAAACCTTAACATTTCCCTAGAAATACATTAACTATAGGACTCTTAATAAAAAATTGTATTAAAAAAAGCATATCTAAAGCTAGCAAATTTAAGTGCTAAAACAGGTGTAATTTAGGAGCTAAAATACTTACCTCACAGCTCTAGGAAGCCCTAGGAAACCTTGTTAATTGCAATTGGATTCCTAACATTAAAATTTTCAAAGAAATACATTTACTATAGGACTTTTACTAAAAAATGTATTAAAAATAGCATATCAATAGCTAACAAAATTAAGTGCTAAAACTGGTGTATATTAAGAGCTAAAATACTTACAATACAGCTCTAGAAAGCCCCAGGAAACCTTGTTAATCGCAATTGTATCCCTAACGTTAAAATTTCTCTAGAAATACATTAACTATAGGAGTTTTGCTGAAAATTTTTATTAAAAAATAGCATATCTATCGCTAGCAAAATTGAGTGCTAAAACTGGTGTAATTTAAGAGCTAAAATACTTACCTTACAGCTCTAGGAAGCCCTAGGAAACCTTGTTAATTGCAATTGTATTCCTAACCTTAAAAGTTCGCTAGAAATACAATAACTATAGGACTCTTACTAAAAAATTTTATTAAAAATAGCATATCTATAGCTAGCAAAATTAAATGCTAAAACTGGTGTAATTTAAAAGATAAAATACTTAACTTACAGCTCTAGGAAGCCCTAGGAAACCTTGTTAATTACAATTGTATTCTTAACCTTAAATTTTCACAAGAAATACATTAACTATAGGACTTTTACTAAAAAAGTGTATTAAAAAAATAGCATATCTATAGCTAACAAAATTAAGTGCTATTACTGGTGTAATTTAAAAGCTAAAATACTTACCTTACAGCTCTAGGAAGCCCTAGGAAACCTTGTTAATTGCAATTATGTTCCTAACCTTAAAATGTCTCTAGAAATACATTAAGTATAAGACTCTTACTAAAATATATTATTAAAAAATAGCATATCTATAGCTAGCAAAAATGAATGCTAAACCTGGTGTAATTAAAGAGCTAAAATACTTTCCTTACAGCTCTAGGAAGCCCAAGGAAACATTTTTTTAATTGCAATAGTATTCTTAACCTTAGAATTTTCCTAGAAATACATTAACTATAGGACTTTTACTAAAAATTGTATTAAAAATAGCATATCAATAGGTAGAAAAATTAAGGGCTAAAACTGGCATAATTTAAGAGCTAAAATACTTACTTTACAGCTCTTGGAAGCCCTAGGAAACCTTGTTAATTGCAATTGTATTCCTAACCTTAAAATTTCTCTAGAAATACATTAACTATAGGACTCTCACTAAAAAAGTGTATTAAAAAATAGCATATCTATAGCTAGCAAAATTAAGTGCTATTACTGGTGTAATTTAAAAGCTAAAATACTTACCTTACAGCTCTAGGAAGCCCTAGGAAACCTTATTAATTGCAATTGTATTGCTAACCTTAAATGTTCACAAGAAATACATTAGCTATAGGACTCTTACTAAAAAATTGTATTAAAAAATAACATATCTATAGCTAGCAAAATTAAGTGCTAAAACTGGTGTAATTTAAGAGCTAAAATACTTACCTTATAGCTCAAGGAAGCCCTAGGAAACCTTGTTAATTGCAATTGTATTCCTAACCTTAAAATTTCCCAAGAAATACATTAACTATAAGACTCTTACTAAAAAATTGTATTAAGAAATAGCATATCTATAGCTAGCAAAATTAAGTGCTACAGCTAGTGTAATTTAAGAGCTAAAATACTTACCTTATCACTCTAGGAAGCCCAAGGAAACCTTGTTAATTGCAATTGTATTCCTAACCTGAAAATATACCAAGAAATACATTAACTAAAGGACTCTTACTAAAAAATTGTATTAAAAAAGCATATCTATAGCTAGGAAAATTAAGTGCTAAAATTGGTGTAATTTGGGAGCTAAAATATTTTCCTTACAGCTCTAGGAAGCCATTGGAAACCTTGTTAATAGCAATTGTATTCCTAACCTTAAAATTTCCCAAGAAATACATTAACTATAAGACTCTTACTAAAAAATTGTATTAAAAAATAGCATATCTATAGCTAGCAAAATTAAGTGCTAAAACTGGTGTAATTTAAGAGCTAAAATAATTACCTTACAGCTCTAGGAAGCCCTAGGAAACCTTGTTATATGCAATTGTATTGCTAACTTTAAAATTTCCCTAGAAATATATTAACTATTGGACTCTTACTAAAATATTGTATTAAAAATAGCATATTTATAGCTAGCATAATTAAGTGCCAAAACTGGTGTAATTTAAGAGCTAAAATACTTACCTTACAGCTCTATGAAGCCTTAGAAAACCTCGTTAATTGCAATAGTATTCCTAACCTTAAACTTTCCATAGAAATACATTAACTA
Source organism: Protopterus annectens (assembly GCF_019279795.1). NCBI lineage: Eukaryota > Metazoa > Chordata > Ceratodontiformes > Protopteridae > Protopterus > Protopterus annectens. The sequence goes on from NC_056733.1 coordinate 322,185,653, forward strand.
TAGGACCCTTACTAAGAAATTGTATTAAAAATAGTATATCTATAGCTAGGAAAATTAAGTGCTAAAACTGGTGTAATTTAAGAGCTAAAATACTTACCTTACAGCTTCAGCAAGCCTTAGGATACCATGTTAATTGCAATAGCCCCACTCATTCACTCCCCTTCCTGCCCCCTATTCCCACCCTCCCTCACTACCTCTGCATTTATAGTAAATTTGCCACTCCCCCACCTACTACATCCAATCAGCTTTCATCTAGGTTTTTTCACCACACCCCCTTTCCTCTATCTACATTCTACTAGCACCTATCAGCTTTTATCTTGCATTCTCCCATCCCCTACCAGTAGTTTCCTCCACCCTTTCTTCTCGTGTTGTATCACCAGGAAATACAATTCCTTAGCGCAATAGCTGTATCCCTAACAATGATGCATTCCCTTCTACTACCCCTCCTGCTTTTCCCATACCTCCTTAACGTGTATGAACACCAGTTTCTCACGAGAATTCAAGTCCCAAAGGGCCATACTATCACCCCAGCTGTAAATCTTCCCACCTTCAACCATGCATATAATACCAGGTCCTGCTCAACGTCTTCTTCACTCCATCAACACACCTACCCTGGCATTAGCCCTAGTTCCAGACACTACTACAAACTTATAAATAAATTCCTGAAGCTTATCACTAAGTACAGACCTAGCCTAATACTTGGTGGTGACATTCATCCCAACCCTGGCCCATCTACTTCTGATATATACATCCCCTCTTCTAGTAACCTAAGGTACAATCCTACAATTAATAGACCAACTAACTCTCTCTTAGTCTGTCATCTCAATATTAGAAGCATTAATAACAAGGTACATGAATTTCATGCACTCCTGTCTGTCCATTCCCCTGAGATTCTCTGTCTATCTGAAACCTGGTTAAAACCTAACAATACAAATAAGGAAGTGTTACCACCTAGGTATAACATACACAGGCTAGATCATGTTTCCAGGAAGGGGGGATAGCTATATTCTACAGATCTGAGTTAAATGTGACCATAGATGTAACACAACCACTGCAGATTAATAACTCCGAAATTCTTGCAATTAGATTGCAACTAAACAAAAGTAAATGCATTAACATCTGCATGTATATTCCCCCAGGTAACAATATAACTGCACTTGAAGACACCCTGCACTTGCTATCATGTCATTACCCCCTAGAAATCCTACTACTCGGGATTTTAACATAGACTGGAGCACTTGTTCCTCAGAATCCCCATCAACCCATATTAACCTGCATGTTTTAAATCAAATGATATCCACCCCTACCAGGCTAGGTAATCCCAACCAAAAAGAAGGTATACTCGATTGGGTACTCATAAATAGTCACCCCCAACTGACACTGCTGGTACCCTCCCAAATATCCTAAGCGATCACCTTCTTACTTATATAGTTAAGCACAAAGCCATTAATCCCCAACAACTCTTACTCAGAAAAGTTAGAAACAAAAAAGACTTTGACCCTGCCATATTCCAACAAGAACTTAACTCATGTAACTGGTCTATTCTAAAACACCTCCCCTTAGAGGTGGCAGTTGCATACTTTAATAACAAATTTCTTGAGATCCTGGATTAGCATGCACCTGCTCGTTCAAAGAGAACAAAAGCAAAAACTGCATCATGGCTTTCTAAAGAGTCTAGACTCAAAATTACACGTAGAAACAAATTATGGGATTTATGACATTCTATTAAAGACCCCAAGATCAAATTAATTATAGGCAATCTAGGAACGAAACCAAAAAATCCATTTTACAAGACAAAAAAAAATACTACTGCAACTTACAGACAGTAGATCAAAACAACCATCAGAAGTTTGGGGCAGGATTGAATAATCTACTTCATCCTGGACAAACTTCTACCTCCATCCCAGCTGCTACTATTGATAAACCTCCCGAGGATGATTCAGATAGTTTTAACTGATTCTTTACTGAAACAATTCAAGCCCTAGCAAGCCATCTACCTCCTAGCTCCCCTGGTCCTGAAAGTACCACCCCTAGAAACCTACTCTCATTCAGCTTTCAACCAGTGGCCACGTTACTTATTCATACCCTGATCAAAAAATTAAAACCCACCACACTCTCTGCTGATCAGCTCCCTGTCGAGTACCTTCTAAAACCAGCTGATGTTATTGCCTACCCAGTATCAATATTAATTAATCGAACCTTAACAGAAGCCAGAATTCCCACCATCTGGAAAATATCCTATGTAATCCCACTTCATAAAGGAGGCAGCTCTACTGAATCCTCCAATTATAGACCAATAGCCATACTCTCTCCACTTGCAAAGATTATGGAAAAATGTATTCACAGACAGTTCATGCACCATCTAATCCAGAATCACCTCATGGCAGATACCCAACATGGCTTCTGTCCACACCACAGCACTACTTCAGCCCTACTAGCTTTCACCAACACCATAAACCATAATCGCAACAACAATCACATATCCTCCACCCTCTTCTTGGATCTTTCCAAGGCATTCGACATGGTTGACCACCAACTTCTAATACACACCCTGCAAACATTCTGTCTAGATACTAAGGCCCTTCAATGGTTTGCATCCTACCTGAATGGGAAACAGCAGGCTGTTCTTTGGCAGAACAAACTCTTTAACCTACTATCCAACACCCTTGGAGTACCACAAGGATCTATACTATGACCCCTGCTGTTTTCCATCTTCATTAACAACCTGTATACTGTCATCCCAAAAGTCAGCTGTATCCAATATGCTGATGACTCCACCCTGATCTGTTCCGCCACATCTCCAACAGACTTATGGTCTGCTACCCAGTCCACCTTTAACACTATAGAAAACTGGCTTTCTGAATGTTGTTTGATACTAAATCCCAAAAAAACTAAAATGCTGTTATTCTCACCATCACAAAGGTCTCCTTCTTTTTCCTTTACCATAAATGCAAATGATGGCCCATTAATCTCCCCTGACCTCTCTACAAAACTACTAGGTGTCATTATAGATAATAATCTAAAATTTGTGCTACATGTAAACCAATCGATCAAAACCATCAATAAAAAACTAGGGTCACTTTACAGAATAAAAGCCTTCCTAACCCCTCCAGCTAAAATTGCCATGGCTTGCTAGCACCTTCTCTCAACACTTCTGTATGCATCCCCTATACTCTCTAATATAAACAAGACTGTACTTAACAAACTCTCAACCTGATATAACCACATTGCCAGGTTTGCCACTGGGCTGCCTTTTAAGGCACATCATTGCATCAATCTTAACCAGCTTGGGTGGCTTGAACTACCCAGTCTAATTCAGTATAACCAACTGATCATGGCTTATAAAATCCTTTATAATCCAGATAATACTCCTGCACTTAAAAATCTTATCACCCCTATCAAAATCCGTGACTGCTTAGATCCTCTAACAAACTACTAATTCAGACAAGCAAAATTAACAGTGCAGCTGGTGACTCTCGCTTTGCAAACTCTGCAGGCAGATCCTGGAACTCACTTCCAGATGACATTACTTTACTCTCCTCCCTAGGTCAATTTAAAACTAGGCTCAAACAACATCTGGCACTAAACTGGCTATGTCATTGTATCAAGCCTGGCTAACTCTTTTCTAGATTGTGTAAAATCTATTAATCAGCTACTGTTTAATTTACCCCTGGTTTTCACCAGGGTTTAACTCTAACCTGTGGAACATGTTTATTATTGTTTGCTTATGTACTCTTTGTCACAATTATAACTGTAACATGTTTTTAATGTTTCTGTTTACCTTGGAGCTTTTCTCCCCGAGCCTCTGCTGAAAATGGACATGCATCCAGTCAGACTATCCCGCTCAACAAATGTAAAATAACTAAATAAAAAATAAAAATGATACTCCTAAATCATAAGAACATTCATGGGTGTTGCTCTTTGGATGAACTTTGATTCTTAACTGCTTAAAAACACAGTTAAAAATAATGCAATTTCATTGGGAAGGACTCTGTGGTCTCATAAACCCACAACAATGCAACTATATAAAGGCATAATACACATTTCACTCTTCCCTTGTAAGGGGCATTTTTCTGCTGTAAGTAGAAAGAAGTGTGGCATAGGAAAGTTTCCTTCAAAATCTGAATTAGTTCCTCTGTTTTACATACCCACTGGAATTAAACCTTTTTAATCTAGTATTTCACATGCACAGGGGAAGCATTGTGCTTCCACAATAAAGTTTTGATTAAGTTCCTGAGGAATGCTTACATTTTGTGGAGTGTTGCCATAATTTTTAGTTAATACTCTATAGTATAAGGAGGTCTGCAGTCATACAAAATCAGGAAAAAGATTTGTTAAGCACTTTTCTGACAAAAAGGTGCTTAACAAGATTTTTTGTCAGACACTCTAAGCACTGTTACCCCCTGGTTTTGAGCTAGAATGTAAAAAAGACCAATACCATGGACGAGCAGCAAAAAGCTAAAACAGCTTCAAACATTTTTAAACAAAAAGCATGACAGTTCAAACTGTAAAATAGCTATACATATCTTTCATTCCTCAGAGGGACACTGCTTCTGCCTGTTCTCTATGTGGTACTATTAATTGCTCAGTGCCGTAGAACACTTTGTGCTCTTACACTTTATTTATTTCTGTGACTGGTAGTGCATGGATCTGATATAGGTCCATGCACTACAAAGAATTATGATTGTGTTTCTCCAAATATATTTTTATATTCTCTCCAAGCTAGACTTTACATACTATGCTTCTGCAACAAAGATTGCCATCAAGGGCATGATAGTGGATTTAAAGGATGACTTTCAGGAATTGTTGAGCAACAAGATGACTACAGGTGAGTTGTAATTATTGTAGTAGGGAGTAAATACATAATTTGCTTTCTGTGCTGTTTCATTAGCAGACAAGTATCGGTGCATCTCAGATGGAATAGTAGCAATGACTTGCATTGTGCTTGATTGCACATAACTATAAAAAGATAACTCAAGTAAGGTAACTGTTTAAAAGACTAGCCTACATTACAAAACATAATTACAGTGGTAAGTTATGAGAGATGGAGAAAATGTAATCTTAGACATGACAGGATGTGAAATCTTGAAAAAAAACTCTAAAAAGACAGACTACATGTATTAAAGTTCTATGAAGAATTAAGAATCACAGAGAGAGAGAGAGAGAGAGAGAGAGAATTATGCAACATAAAAAGTTTAGTATTGGGGAAACTGAAAAGAGAATTTCAAAAAATAAAGGAAGAAGTGGCAGGACTAGCCACCCAGTAGTATGAACCTGATTGTCACGGCTGAAGAGACACTCCTGCTTTATGTGCAAAATGGGAAAAAGGGGTTGTGGACAGATGGATGGATGGATGGATGAATGGATGGATGCAGCTGGGAATGGTAACCCTGACTGACTGTTGAGTTAATTATCATGAAATGTCTGTATTTATTAATGTGTACTCAAGTATGAAATACAGTTATTATATTGTTTGCTAAAAACATTCTTTACATCAACCATATTACTTGAATCATATAAAATGATAGCAAATGAAGATAAAGCAATCTAAAATAGCAACATTAAGATTCATAAAAATGGCAGTGAATGTACAGAAATTTGAGAATATAGATAATTAAAGCAATCAAAAGTAATAACATTAAAATCCAAAGTCTCATTAAAGGTATTCAATAATTAAGAGACAAACTTTGTCTCTGTTCTTGTTCAACTCAAGGATAAACTATATCCCTAAATGTGAACAAGTACTTATTCATACCTTATGTCTCTTTACTCTCCCTTCTTCACTGTCTTCCTTACTTCAATCAATTTCTCCCCTAACTCTCTTTCTAAATATACCATAAGCCTGTTTTTTTTCTCTCTCACATCAAATTGCATCTCCTGTTTGCATTATGTCAGCTTACTTTTAATTTCCCGTAAACTAGGTCAAATTTCTCTAAATATTGAATTGTCATATAAGTTGTATTTAGTCTTAATGTTTTCACATGATGTCTAATGTAGTATAATTATTTAAACCATAGATATTTTTGCATTATTTTTGCAGATTGTAAAATTGTAATACTTTGGAACTTTTCTCCCCAGGCCTCTGCTGGATACCTACCCAGTCAAACTAAACTGGAAATCAAATGTCAATAAATAATAAATAGATAAATAAATATATAAAGCAGGTGTAAATTCTTGTGTCCAGTTAGAAGAACCAATCAGCTCTCATGATAAATATCCTCTCTCTCATTCTCTCACTATCTCTCTCTCTCAAAACAGTAAATTAAAAAAAAACAGTCACATTAAAATTATTTTTCTTTATCATTTGAGTGCTATTATTACATTGTGAATGCTTGCTTGTGTACTGTACAACTAAAAAAAATATTATTTAATTTTCATTACAAAATAGTGTCTGCCAGAGGTAGGAATAAAGATTTTGACTAATTTTCTCCTGGCCTGCCTGATCTTTAGGTTGCCCTGCAAGATGTCAGAATTGTGAAGGAATACACAAGGTGGACCTAAAGCTTTATTTGGAGATAACTTAAATATATTGTTCTACCAAATGAAGGCAGGAGGGAATCTGTTTTTTGTTTGATTGAAGTATTACGGTTACATGGTTCAAAATCCAATCAATGTAAGCCAGTGATTGAGTGTATCAATCTTAATAAACATTTGTAAATAGGAAGATGGCTTACAGAGGTTTGACTAAGACATCACAAAAAGGCTCAGGCCCAAAAATTATTCACAGCTATTGTCCCTATCTCTGCCACATATTTTTTGTGTGCTCGAGCACAAAAGCATATGCATAGGCATATGGGTCACTTTGTCTGACAGAAAATAAAGCTGGTAGCTACTTTGTAAATATGTTCCGAACAAGCAAATCATTAATGAACTAAATTTCTTTTTTCTCTCAATTCAGGCAGAAAATCCTTTAAAGCAAGTGGCTATTTGCAGATACTCAGGCAAGTCATGTAAAACTAATAATAAAAAGTTATAGGCAATATTCAGTAGAGTTGAAACAGAAAGCCATCTTGTGCTTCTAACACGTCTGCTATAAGTATGCGAGCAGGCAGAGTTAATTCAATCAGTGCATTTGATTCAGAGCCAACAATAATGAAATAAAGATTATTTGGCAATTTACAGTTTTAGGTGGTTCTATAATTGATACAATGGTTGGAAGTGATTACTGTCTTCACAACCATGCCCTATAAACTTTGCAGACCATGAAAAAAATTCAGGCATTGAAAAGAAATGTGCAGCTGTTCCCTGTATCAAAACCTAATCTATGTACATTCACAGTAAAAGAAGCTAAACGAAATATGTTCAGCAATGTCAAGCTCAACGTCAAGGATATACAAAGTCTTAACACTTTATGCTACTTCACAGATTGAGAGCCTTTAAGACTATAAATAAAATGAATCCAGGAAGGCTTCAGCTTTATACCAAGCTAAATTCATTTCTTTCAACAGTTGTTATGAATCTATTTGACAGAAATATCATACTGTTTATGCAATTGCCATTGACACGATTTTTATAGTATACTGCATTTGTTCAAAGAACTGTACTTCTACTCTAAATGGCTGCAAATGCCATTTGTTTATTAAGACTCTACATTTTCCCATTTGATCCACTGTGTTCCTTGTTTTATACAGAAAAATATGTTGTCAAAAAGTGGATGAAGTATCTGATATTGCTTGGATGACAGATTTTAAACCAGTATTTCTGAAACAAAGTCATAATTTGTACAGCATGTATTAAATCACCATTTCTAATGATTGTTCTACAAGTGTCAAGTCCAAAGCACACAAAGACTACTGTCTCAAAGATAGGGACTCAAGATTATTGTAGTTTGACTAGGCTGCTGCTCAAACTCAAATATTATTTCAGGCAAGCAGCTACCGCAGGTTACTCAACAGCATTATTTTAATTTGAGGGAAATAAATGTAGCAGCAGTGATGAGAGAGAGGGAAAGAGTATAGATTGGGGCAATGGGCAGACAAGGGAGTTTAGGTTTAAGAAGTAGGAGGGGGATTTAAGTTTAGGGAGTGGGAAGGGAGTCATAGGGTTAGAGAATGAAAAGGGAGTCTTTAGGGTTAGGGCAAGGGGAGGGAGTCTTTGGGTTAGGGAACATAAGGGGACTTTTAGATTTACAGAGGGAAGGAAGTATTAGGGTTACAGAGCTCAAAGAGTGTTTTATTGTTAGAGTTAGGGTTCTGGTAGGTCTATATTTTTTTTTAGAACAGGGTGTTGTGAGGGTTAAGTGGTTACGGGAGAATGAGCTAGTTGGACTTAGAACACTTGCCTTATCATGTAAGTGGCAGTGAGTGGGTATGTCATGTACAAATACTACACAAATACCTGCAGTAAACCTTTCTAGCACCAGGGCAGAATTCTTCACATTCAACTTAACCATGGATTTTAGACAACAGGAGTGCATTTCCAGTATGTGAACTAATCAGTGACACTGATCAAGTAAAAATAACTTTTTAGATGATGAAAAACTTTTATATATTAGGTCCATTGAAGAAACTGGGAACTTAGTCATTTTAATTGATCTTTTTGTGATGTTAGTGATGATTACAAGTCCTGCTCATTGTGAAAAATAAAATGTCATCTCTGTAACAAATTAGCTATTCAAAGTCTTACTATATATGGGCTGACAGTAGAATTCTAGACATCCGATTCCATTTAATCAAAAAGTCTCATTTCAAAGCAGAGATGACAGTCCAGAATCAGACTGGTGAGAGCAGAGGGGATCATGGAGGCTTTAGAAATAATTGTATTAAAACAAATTATCAGTGCTGTGGTTGCAATCATCTGGAGGACTTCCAATGATGCCTATTCATATCAAACTCTTAGTTTAAGAATTGTAGACTAGGCCAAAAATAATGGGGGGTGGGGGTCAAAAGGCTGAGATCAGGGATAGATTTTAAATATTGCTTTTTATGATTACAAAGTTACAGAAGAAACCAAGTCAGTCAGTTAGCAGCTGAATTTTACCTGGTTGAGCACTGTGTGGATTTTAATTTGTATGATTACAAAGTTATTAGAGTAACATGTTTTGTCTTACTGTGCCTTTTTTCAAAGAAATGAAGTCTGAAACTTAAATATATGTCATTATTTCATCTTGATCCTCAATGATTTGCCAGAATATCATAAATTTTATGAAGAACATACCAAAAAATGTGAGGCAAAAATCTCACTTAAGATGTATCTGCCCAACTTTAGTGTGACAGTCCTTGATCAATCTTTATCCCTTTTTGAATCTTAAATGTACCATGTCTGACAGAGATATGCAGGACCCCATAGGAATAGTTAGATCAAACTATTGCATTTCTTATCCTTATTTGTTTACATAAGCTATGGTGCTCAGCCTAGGCATAATAGCAGAGGAGATGCACATACTGGCTGCCTATGAAGATGGACTATACATGACACCCTTCGTCTTGGTACAAGAAAAGAGTAATGGGGGAGGAGGGTTATGAATGTCTATCTACAATCTGTTCATATGGCTAAAAGGTAATAATCTCCCCACACATTTTTAGTGGGAAGTTTGAGACACCGTGCTGTACAAAACTGATTTTGTTATCCTACATTGCACCTCCCATTTACTATTCCATTCTTATTACTTTTGGCACAGATTGAACTTGGATCTTGATACTTCTTGAGTGCTGCTGGTATAGCCAGTATATTCCATTACATATTGCAGAGCATATTGATTTTTATGATAAGCCTGCTTTTTCTGTCCACTTTAGTGGTGTCCTAAATTACTGCTACTCATGATTTGACTCTCCCCGTAACATTTTTATCTCTTCTCTCCTTTGGCCATTTTTCTAGGCTTCCCGCGACAGAATATATATTTATACGCATCTCAGTCTACTTCTTCCATCCTTAACATACAACCACTGGTATGTTGCCTTGCATGTATTTACTTACTCATTGTCTTTGTTTACTGGGAAAGTCCAACTGAGCACAAGTCCCATTTTCACTGGAGGCCCAGTGAGGAAAAACTCTCCATTTAATTTCTTGGTTCCCAGGTGGCCTCATAAGTAGCTTGATCTCTGTCTATATGCATCTGTTCTATTTGTTCTGACTGGGTGTCTCTGCTGCAAAACCTTGAGAAAACCAATTTCATAGCACACGATTTTTGGAATAATTTTTAGTATATGAGCCTGTAAGCAAAATGTATTTGAGACCCTAAGCAATATGAGCATATGTAACGTATCTTAAATACATTTTTTTGGGGAGGGGCAATATCCCTTACACCCTGTCATATAAATTTTAATATCCTCACTTAGAACTCCCTGAACATTAGTGGATAAAGACAGACACTCACAGAATGTGAATACCTTGTCTCGCTTTTTCTCCAAATGACTGTGACTTGAGGAAAAAATAAGAATCCTGCTAAGCTTGTGCAACTGTGTTACGGGCTCACACTTTTCAACCAAACACAAATAAGCAATGCAAAGTAACAGATATAGTCTGTAGGTGCACAGGGTCTATGTTAAATCATCGAATGCTTAAAAAAGTGAATGATGAGTTAACGAACCCATGTAAACAAAAGGTTACAATCTCAAACTCTTAGAACAGCGTTTTTTTTTTCCAAGGGAAAAAAAATCGCTGTTCCACAAAAAAAGAAAAAAAAAATTAAAAACATTACATAAAGTAGGGGGCGACCCCCTACTTAAATATACCCACTCTGAGATCGTACTACAGTCACAAAAATGGCAAAATAATGGAAGCGGACAAGCAATTTATTTCCCGGGGAAATAATTTGCTTATATGCTATTTCACTATTTTGCCTTTCCGTCCTTTGAGGTGCACAGACCTTAAGAGGCAAATCCAAAACATAAAAAAAAAAACAAAAAACAAAAAAAACAATGACTCCACCATTCTGGACACTGCAAAAATTAATGGTAGCATAGGATACACAAAGGGTCTTGGTTCAGCCCTATCTGGACCTTTTTCAGGTTTATGATTAGATTTACTGATGTGATCCAAGCACATTACTAGAAGCTGGCCTTACTTGACTCGTTAAGACTGTTGGCTATTTTCAGTGGAATTTTTGTGCATCTACATAGATAGGAAAGAAATGCGAGCAGAGCACAAGGAAAATTCCCCTTTACTTTCTTAGAGAGCATTTGGCACTGTGACATGTCATAGGAAGCTGGAGGTGGCTCAGTTAAAATATGGCACTGGTGGTGATAAGGAGTGCTTGGTGTTCAGAGACTTAGAACTGACACTGCTGCTAAGGTTCCATACCATATTGTGTCTCTATGTGATGAACCTGAACCCTAATGAATCTTTGAATATAATCTTCCGAGTGATATTTTAGCGACAGTTCAATGGGGTGCAAATTAAAAGGAGTTGCCGCATGTCCTTGGAACTGGTAAGCCCACTGGAGCAGTCATAAGGCACTGCAGCATATAAAAGATCGGTTATTGGAAGGAAAGAAGCAGTAGTACAATCATATGTCTCAAAAGAATGTGACACAAAATGGGGACATCCTCACAAGTCAATGGTGATTAGGATACAGGACGTAGAGTAAGGAAAGCTACTCTAGTGTATTCTAATGAGGTGGAGAACATTTGTGCATACAGGTACACCCTTCAGTGAGAGAAATACAGTAACACATTGGTCTAAGTTACAGAAAAGGGTGAAGGAGGTACTTGATAAATGTAGGAGGTGTGCGTCCACTGAGGAAAGACTGAAGTGGGTTACATGATTATCTTACCACTAGTAATGTACTTGAAAAGACAAGTTGCAGCTTTTCTGCAGCAGGAAATGGTTTAAGAAATGCAAAGGGCTTATGATGCCTTTATATAGTAGGGTAAGCTGGGTAGAAAAAAATAAAGAAGAGGTACACATGAGAAGATAAAGTGGGGAACAGGGCACGCCTGTCACTGGCTTGGATGCACCCACCATTAACTTGGCTATAAAGCTGAGATGATGGAGGATAGCAAACTTCAGTGCATGGAAAGTGGGAACAGCAATAATGGTGAGAGGAGATGAAGTGGGAAAGGAAGACAGAGGCAGGAGTATGGCATGCAATGATGTTTGGAAAAGAGCTGAAGCAGTTGTGTAGCTGCTGCAGGGACAGCATGGTTTAAGTACTATATTAGGGGATGTTACGAGAGTGATAGAGGGTGCAGTGGTGCAGTGGTAGTATTGTCACCTCACAGTAAGAGGTTCTCTGGTTTGATTCTTGGCTAGAGTGTTTTCTGTGTGGGGTCTGTATGTCCTCCCTGCATTCGTGTCAGTTTTCTCTGGATACTCCAGTTTCCTCCCATGTTACAAAAACATACGTCTGGAGTGTTTCTCCCTGGGCCTTCACTGAAAATTGACTTTGTTCCAAATTGGACTTTCCCAGTAAACACATTTTAATTAAATAAATAAATGAAAGAAGAATAGAATGTAATGGGCTACAGAAGCTTGAGGATGCAGATTATGGTGTTAATGAATGTGATTTTTGTATACTTATGAGACAAGCATGCAAGTTGGTTGCTGAGTGAACTGGTTATAGTACACTCACTTTTAGGACACTGAGACAAAAAGTGTACATATTTCAAGTTGAGAATGAGGGAAATATTACTGAGGAGATGAATTGTTTAATGGAGCAGAAATATAAGATAACAATTATTTAAAATCATTTAGGTGAAGGAGAAATAGTAATGGAGCAGGGTTGATTACAGGACTGATGGCGCAAGAAAAAAGCAGTTGTATATGGTCATGACATGTATGGGAGGGAGGTGTGGACTACAGTGCAGAAAATGAAAGAGCTGGGACCTACATTTTAAATATAATGGCTTAACATATGTGGCGGGACCAACAATTTAAAGGTAATGTCTTAACTCTATGGCATCAGATGCCAAAATGAATAAAGGCTGAAGATCGGTGCGAAAATGCAGAAATGAAACAGAAAAAATTAAGAAGTGTTGCAGGCTGATTCTGTACAGTATAAAATAAAATAAAACAGCACCAAAACACAGCAATGACCATAAAATAACAAGGTTTTAATAAGAAATATAAAAGGTAAGCACTTTCACACAATGAATGTGATTCTGTACAGTGCTGCACTAAACAAAGGCATGGATTTCACAAATTCAGCACTAGTACTGCTTCCCACTCCTAATACTGGGTGATTTCAACTACTCTGTTATTAACTGGGAAAACTACTCATGCACCAACACCTTTGCCTAACGGTTCTTGGAATTCATAAATTCCAATGCCCTGGATCAACTAATCCATAGTCCCAGCAGGGGCTCCAACATCCTAGACCTGGTCATTACCAACATGGGAAATCAATGCTCCGCACCTATGGTCACCCCCTCGTTGGTCAGGTCTGACCATAAGCTAATCACCCTTGACTTCCACATCCCAGCACCACCACCCAGTAAGGAAACCTCTGTAAAAAACATCTCCAAATCCAGCTTTATGCTACTCATGTGACAAACTTCATGACACCCATGCAGACAGGAACTGAAAGTGTGACTGCTGAATCCTACACTAAGGCACCGTACGAGCACATCCACTCATGCATGAATCATGCCATCCCAGATAGATCCAAGAGGCCCTCCTCCAAAAAAAGGAAGCCAATCTGGTGGTCCCCTGCCATAAACAAACTTTACAACAAAAGGAAGAAACTATTGCAGAAAAGAGAAAAATTGCAGGATGCTAAAAACTCCCTTACCAGTCTCTATAAGAAGCTGAGATTCCTCATAAAATCCTCCAAAGCTAGTTATGAAAATAAAATTGTCAAAGATTCCGACGACAACCACAAGACATTCTATAGCTATGTCAAGAATCTAAATGGCAATGCTCAGATCTGCACTGAGCTACAACAGAATGGCATTAAATATACTGATCCCAAGGATATTGCCAATATCCTGAAAGATCAATTCAGTGCCAAATTCACCCCCTCTCACCCCCTAAAAGACCCATCTCAATACTGAAAGATTGCCAAATTCTGGTAAGCATGGCCACACAGGTAAAAAACGCACTTTCCAAAGCTAAGAATACAGCATCCATGGGACCAGACGTCATCCTGGGCTGTGTACTACATGAACTACAAAATGAACTGGCACCTCACCTAAGTGTCATGTTTAATCATAGCCTTACCTCAGGCTTCGTGCTCACTGAGTGGTGCACAGCTAGAGTTATCCCACTCCACAAGGGGGGATCCACCTTGGATCCCAGGAACTACTTCCCCATCAGTCTGACGAGCCTGATCTGCAAGGCTATGGAATGCATTATCATGGAACTTATAAACAAAGCCATCGGCAACCTTCAAACACTGGACTCCACCCAGTTTGGGTTTCGTAAAGGGCCAATCTTGTCTCCTGAACCTGATTGACTTCTTCAAATAAGTTTCCAGAGTCATGGATGAGGATAAGGTGGTCACCAAAAGTGTGATAAGAGACTTAGGGACACAGGTGGACAGTGGTCTCACCTTCAATAACCACATCACCACAACAGTCAGGAAATCCTTTCTGTGTGGCACATCTCATCACTAAAGGATTTTTATCCAGAAAAAAAGAGGTCATTGTCCCTCATTAGACCCATTATAGAATACACAGCCTATCTGCCAAGGCCTTTGACACTATCCCCCTCTCTGGAACCATAGATAAACTTACTAAGCTGGGCATTAATCCCTACATCACTCAATGGGTTACCAACTGGTTTACTGACAAAACCCACACTGTAAAAGTAGCAGACTCCAAATCCAGCTCCAGACAAGTGACAAGTGGAGTACCTCAGGGTTCAGTCCTGGGGCCGCTCTTGTTTGGCATCTACTTCTCTGAAGTACAGGCCAACACTAAGGGAAACTGGCTAACAAAGTTCACAGATGACTGCAAACTGGGAGCCATTATTGAATCCCCAAATTATGTGGATACTCTACAAAAGGGCCTTACAGAAACAGATGCTTGGTGCCAGAGCCATGGGCTCAAGATCAATGCCAAGAAATGTATAGTTATCCCCTTTGGAAAAAAACATGTATCCATGAATTACCACATAGGTGGCAGTACACTAAACACTGAAAGTGTGATAAGAGACTTAGGGACACAGGTGGATAGTGGTCTCACCTTCAATAACCACATTGCCACAACAGTCAGGAAATCCTTTCTGTGTGGCACATCTCATCACTAAGGGCTTTGCATCCAGAAAAAAAGAGGTCATTGTCCCTCATTAGACCCATTATAGAATACAACACCCCATTTGGTATGTACCTCTCAAGACATCTGCAACAACTAGAAAGGCCGCCAAAATACCTCACTAAAAAAATCACAGACCTAAAGCAGATGTCCTATGCTGACCATCTAAAAAAACTCTAGCTAAACTCTGTCACATATCATCTATTCAGAGGTGATCTCTGCTTAACATACAAGGCCATGTCAAACCCAGAGCTGTTGGACATGCTACACTTAAAGAAATCCCAATCCCTCAGAGCCACACACTCCAGGGATCTAAACCTTGTCATCACAATTAACAAAACATGCTGGAGGGATAGGTTCATGACCCAGAGCCTCCCCATACTCTGGAATAGTCTGCCCATACATGTTAAGCAAAGCGTCTCTTTGGCCCTCTTCAAAAGGAACCTTGACGATTGGATGGGAGATAAGAAATTCACCCCAGGGATCATGTCAGTCGCCCTGCTAGACAGGGGTCCAGGGAAGTAAATATTGTGGGAAGAAATAGCCAGGGAATTGTTATGTCTAGGCTTGTATAGGCCCTAGGGCTGATAGCCTAGTACCAACCTATGAACCCATGAACAAAATAAAGTATAAAAGAGGTATACTTTCAGAAATCTTTAGAGTTAATGTCAATGTATTTCATTCATTTGGCATGTCTTTTGCATTATAGTCAACCAACACATTACATAGTCAATATGTTTTATCTAGCAGAAGTTAAACAAATCTTTCATGGTATTTGCTAGAAAAATTGATACATTCTAAAAAAATGCAATGCATAATGACACTAGAAAGACAAACTGATAAATGGGAAACTAGAGTGGAAGAGCATTACTTCTATGATTCAGTTTGTATTAATTTACATGTTCAAAAAAATTCTGCAATAGTTTTTCTTTAGTCAGTTAATACTGCATGCCTCTTCCAGTCTATTAATGTAGGCTATATTTACAGTTAAGTAACTGCTGAGAAGCACAAGCATTCTCCAACTGCACAAGTTATTTAGTATTGTGGCAGAATTACAAGCCACAACAAATAACACTAGAGTCCAAATGATGAAGTCATTCAGGATTTGGCTGGAATATGTAAAACAACCCTACTAGAAAAGAAACACTGTGTACGTAATAAACGTTATTTAGACTACTCAGTGACACTTGTAGCCTGCGTTATAACCTAAACTATGCTGTGAATCTGTGATGGACAAACAGTCCACCCTCTTCAACAGGCTTACCTCTGAAAGACAGATACTAGCACCTAGTTAGAGTAGCCTCATAACAAAAAATCAATTACAGATAATGTGTGCATCACTTTGCCCCATTTTCATCAGCAAGAGTATATAGTCTATAGACCTAATACTATAGCAAATCCAACATTACTATGGAAAATAGTTTTATATTGTATATCAGAAATTCTAAGCAAGTAATTCAGCACTTAAAAACTAACTGGTTAGCCAATCCTGAATATATCAGTTTGTTCAAATAATGGGGCAAAAAAATATACAAATTAAATATACCTAATTTGAATGGTCCAGCAACATTTACTTTCAATTGACTAGGAAGTGTTGAGGAAGCTGATCATTGTATAACAATTATGACTTAATGGTATTTAAAGGTTAGTCCCCAAATCGTTAAAGATTTTTTTTTAAACTTCAGTTTATAGCTGCTCTATTCATTTCTCTGTTACGGCTGTTATAGGCTTTCATTAAATGGCAATATTAGATACAATTATTGTCTGCTTAACTGAATCTTCAGAAAATTAAGTATTAGGGATAATTAGACTTTGATAAGATTCAGAGATAGTGTTCTTGCAGAATCGCTGGCCATCTGTCAAAACTACAAGAGCAGGATAAGACACAGAGCTCAAGTTTATGCCTTGCCAGGCAAATGGAATATGGAAACAGAGAGAAGCCAATTAGCTATGGCATTCAGAAGCTGATTGTAAGAGTTAGCCTGCTGTTGCAGATCCAAATTATCTGCATGGCATCATTAATTATGTATAAGCAAGCTGAGAGAGAGAGAGAGAGAGAGCGAGAGAGAGAGAGAGGGAGGTTGCTATTTTGCAGTGAGGCTTAAGTGTTTAGAAAACATAACTGTACTGATTAAGAATGGAATGCTCTGCCTGTGTTTTGGTATGAACCTTACAGTGCCTTGGAATTCCAGTTGTGAACTGTTTTCACTGTTCCCATTTTGATTTTGCTGTCCCACTTATTAGTTACCCTCTAACTAATCTTTAACCCACCGTCTTGAAAGAATCATTTCATGTTCAGAAACAAAGTTGGATGTAAAGGTAGATATGACACCCAACCGAGAACTTAGTGTTGCTACATTTAAAATATTTATGTAGTTTGATGGAGAATGTTTGGTTGATATAACTTATTATGTCATCTCATAGTCCTGTTACTAATGTATTCTAGATAACTTTAGATAACATTCTAGACAACACTTTAAAAATAAATTTCTGAACATTAAGTGACTCCATATCACAACAAGGTGCTGAATAAGAGATTTCTCCAGGGCCATAAACAGCTGCCATTCCATTT
>NC_056733.1:322205855-322253937 GCF_019279795.1 Protopterus annectens
TATGCCTAAAACCAATGTATTGTGAAGCGAATATATTTCGAAAATCATGAAGATGTACTGGTACCTGTGTTTCATACTGAAAACTTTTGGAAAAATGCACTACAGTTCCCCATTCATCCCTGATTTAAATAATTCACCCAGAAGAATAATCCATCTTTTTCTTTATAAATGAGAATGTATGCTTTTATTTTATAGTAACTGATTCATAACTCTTGTCTAAACCTATAAATGAGACTTGAACTATGTTTTTAGTTTCAGTGTGTCTGAAAACAGCATTACTGTGCATGTGGCATATGCTCCTGTTCTCAGTTTCCAAGAATGAGCAGTCTGTACCAAATGACAGGATCTGATTATATACAGATAACCATGTAAATAGCAAGTCCACACCAAAATATGATTCCTTACCCAGATACACTTGTCTAAACCTATTAAGCCCCTCCCCATCTATGCCTGGTATACAAGGCACCTCCAAACCATTAATGATGTATTTACTGCACATCAGCAACTCAAATGGCATCAGAAATACTTAGTCTAGGGATTTAAACCTCTTCTGCAACATCAACAGAACAGTTTGGAGTGACAAGTATATTTCACAGAGGATGCCACTACTATGGAACAGATTTTCCATCCATATAAAACAAAGTCCATTCCCGCCCATTGTTAAGCAAAACTTAGATGCTCAGATGGGAAAGAGAAGATTTACCCTTTGAATGCCCCTTGTAATACTAATGGACAGAGGCAGCCATAAATGTTTTATCCCATGCATGGGTCCCTTCAAATTATCTATGATATGATCACAGTTATTCTCTTTAGGAGTAATATATAATTATTGATCATGGATTGGGTAAGGTCAATCTATAATCAAATGGGATAGGTTATTTTGAATCCAAAAAAGGAAATTGGCTATGCTTAAAATGGCCTTCTATGTATGTTTTCAAATTGGGATTTTGAAAAATTATTCTTCAGGTGCACAAAATTAGAAGTATGATAACGCAAACAGTGACTTTTTGCTAAAAATGTCAAGATAAGGAGGGGAAAAACATGCAGTCATAGCAGTACCACTGAATTGCATTGAAAATTAAAGGTAATTTTCTTAAGCGCATGCTCTAATATATTTACTAGGAAATCACTAAACATAGAAGTATATATACCAGAAAAATTCAGACAGTATTTATCTGCCTTAGCACTCCTATCATGATGTAATCTGCCCTAGTAATCCTATCATGAGGTAAAGTGATTTTTCATTAAGGTAGATGACTGTGATGAAGGGGGAGAGTGTTTGATGCTGTAAATATGCAGAAGGCGTATTGTGTCCTACAGCCTGGCAGGAATGTTTGTCAACAGTGGTTTCATATGAAATTCTAAAAAATCTGAGTAATGTTCTGCTAGTGAGTTTATTCCAGATACAATGGTCTGCCTGGTGATGGAAAACCATTAATGTATATTTTGGGTAAAAAATATATAATTTGCTTCTAAGTATCATTCATAGTCAATTCATGTTTTTAACTACAGATTAATACGGCCCATTGAAATTGCATGTTCTAGAAGGTCATCCTATCATTTCTTAAAGAAATCTGTGAGAGCTACAAATACGTATGGATAAGTACTGGTGTCACAATGTTATAAAATAGCTCCTTCACCTCCTCTGTCAGTTTGACAAAGCACAATTTACTTGTTCATTTTAAATTCAGGCAATGCATGATTCTGAAAAAAATTTTAATTCGGTGTGTAATTCTTGAAAATATTAGAATGATTGTTGTATAAATTGTGCATTAGAACTGTTTAACTGCTTTAATAGGTTGTTGATATGGTGGATAAATGTCTGTTTTATTTTTATTTAAAACCTGTTTTATTATCATTTTTCTGTTCAGTCAGATAAATACTGAACAAACAACATAAGATTTAAGTTTCTGCTTAATGCTTTGAAGACTGACACTGTATGAACATAAGAAACAAAATAGCTGGTAGAAGCAAGAGACCTGTATCTAACAGACACCATTTCACCAGAAAGTTTTCCATCCATTAGATTAACTATCAAATCAGAATTAATTTCAACTAGTGTGTAAGATTCTGAAACATTAAAAGAAAACATTTTTCTCTTAGTTCTATGCTTTCTGCAACCTCTCTTGGTTTTAAAGGGGCAGAACTTCACTTATTCATTAAATGTGAATGTTAGCTGTGGATAATTCAACAGAGTCAATCACAGTGTTAGTATGCGATGAAATATCAGTAGTTAAATTATAATCACAGTCATTCGATCCTCCTAAAAGCTTGAATTTCTGTTGAGTTTTGTTCATCCTAGAAGTAGCATCCATAGCAAATCTCATAATATATATATTTATATATTTATATATATCAAATGAGAGGCACAAACAGAAGTTAGATGTTGATTTTGTGTGTGGAGAATAGGAGGAAA
Organism: Protopterus annectens; assembly: GCF_019279795.1. Taxonomy (NCBI): domain Eukaryota; kingdom Metazoa; phylum Chordata; order Ceratodontiformes; family Protopteridae; genus Protopterus; species Protopterus annectens. The sequence goes on from NC_056733.1 coordinate 322,208,272, forward strand.
GTGGTTTGAAAAAGGTGTATGTACCCAAAGCCAACATATTATTAAACAGCCATAAGGAAACATTGGTACCAGTGGTTCATATTGAAAACTAGGGGAAGACTCCTTAAGATTCCGCATTAATTCCTGGTTTAAATAATGTACCCAAAAGAATGTCCAAACTTTAGTTTTTGGCGTATATACCTTATCTAAATATATATATCATGGACTGGATACCAAGTATTCTTATTCTTATTTATGCATTTTGAGTTTATTTTCAGCTGTTTGTTTACATTTTCCAAAGTTTCATGTCCTGTCATTTTTGACATTCATTTATTTTGCTTCCTATGGGAAACTGATACAGATGTATAAATACAATGGCATGGATTTGCTGCTGAATGCACTTATTCACAATGCATTGTGAATAACTTATTTACAAAGTTGCATTATAATCATCTTAGCTGCCAGCAGCAACATATGTGCAATCGTGTGAAGCATAATAAACATATAAACATGATGAATATGATCAAAATATCCTTAGCCAGGCAGACACGTTCTCATACTGCCATACCACTCAACTGTCCAGATTTTCACAAACTGTAAAGAAAGATTTTATCTTTATTAGCTTTACATATTACTCATTCAAGTGAGTACACATACAGTTTAAAAAAGTAAAAAAAAAAATTACATATTTTTGTCCTTTTCATGCATTATACATAGATGGCTTATTTCTTAATAATTATTATTCAGTTTAGCAAAACTTGGGTTGCTCATGTATTTCCTTCCCTGAAATTTCACTCTTCCTCCTCCTGAACATTATTCTGCATATATTGTTCCCTCAAGTTCCAATTACTTTGTGTAAGTTGCTCCTTCTGTTTTCTTAATATCCCACCTCCGACACATCTGTCTCTTTTGCAGCAGTCCATAATTCCATTATGGTTAATTTAGTTTTTGATTTCCATTTTCTAGTAGTTGATTTTTTAAGAACCTTTCAGCACTAAACTCTGTAGGACCTTGTTTCTTCCAGGCAATTCCATTTCTTTATCTCATTTGAAAAGGCTAATTCCTTACTTATAATAATTGGGTCCCCTGTCATTTCTGAGAAAGTACCCTGTAGGGAATTTTTAAAATCTATCCGTTCATTTCATTCCCAAAACTATGTTTCTGAGTACGCCTCTCCTTTCCATTATACTTCCAACAATTGCTGTCTTGCTGTTCTAGTTTTCTGAAGTCTACTTGGGGTATAAAATTACCTCTTCAAACACTTCCATGGAAAAATCCTAATGTGTTGCATAGTTAGAAGCCATGCAAATATCCTCCCATTGTTCTTTTCTATAGTACTTTTCCATTCTCATTTCACAGCCTTTTCTAACCTCTATTGACCCGTATACATACTGTGCTTTAATTTATATGGCCTACTAATCATCCTTTTGTAACTGTAGCTTCTGCTATAGACTGCTATAAAGTCAACTAGAGCTGGCCTTTCAATTTTCACTTATCCCTTTCTCATTTCCTATACTCTCTTGTTATGAATCTCTGGTAGAGAAAGCAGTCTTCCATCCACAGTCCAATCTTCTGCTTGGAATCATCCTACTCTATAACTTTTTCTTCCCTATTTGCTCCTGATACCTTGGTTCTGTTCCTAATTTTATTAATAAATTCCAGCTTCCACTTGCCTATTTTCTAAAGCCCCCAGTTGTCATCCCTATTGTTAAAACCTTCCTTTCCCATGTTGGCTTATTTCTCCAAATGCTACTGCTTTGTAATTATAATAGTATGCATGGTTGTTATTGTTCTCTTTAAGGGCTTGTATTCATTTTAACACTTTTGTTTCCCCTTTCATTTATGGACTTCTGCTTTTTTGTATATGAAACTTAACTGTGTAGCTCTAAAGTATCCCTTCAAGTCTGGTAAACCAAAAAATACCTTACTCCCTAGGGGGAAGCAAATTATCCCATTTAACTTTTGCTCCCTTTCTCATCCAAAGAAATTACTTCATTTTTTTATTAATTATTGCCTAGAGCTTCTCCTCTGGTTAATACAATTCTGTCTAATCTGTATCTATACTATAAAGAAACATTTACACTACTTGTGACATTTGTATATCCATAGTCAAGAACTTCTAACTTTCAATTTTTGTATTATATTTTGTATAGTCTCTTCCCACGTATCCTTAGCTGCCATAATAGAATCCTTATTACTCTTTTTGTCAAATCATTCAGGAATGAATCAGTGAATAATGACAGATTTAAGTTTCAGACTTTATATACTTCAGAAAATGCATGCTTGAGCAAAAACTGTTATTCTAGCAACTTTCTAAGTTTATAGGCATAATATTAAAATCTGTCCCTGATTTTAAGCCTTCACCTCCTCTTTACTTTTGCCTTTGTCCATATCTCTTGTGCCATAAGATTGAAAAATATGGATATTGTTCACCTGTACCCCAACAATTACAACCTCATTGACCTGGCCAGGCCAGCTGCTTCACTTTAAATACGAACTACTTACCTCCTTCTCCCTTCATAAAATTACTTCACATCCTGCCCAAAATATTGCCCTTCTCCCTCCTAACTTACTTTTCCCAGTCCCCAGCTTGATTACTTCAGCAACCTACCTTACTACCTGAACTCAATGAATGACCACTGTCTTATTTAATTTCCATGCTAATAGATTATACTAAATTAAATTGTATTTCCTAGCAACTTAAAGCTATCTAGTACAGAAAAATAATTATTGTAATCCTCTTGTGACAGTTAAATATTTTGCTGCAACTGTCTCTGTTACATACATTATTATCAATTATTTTATTTTATTTATTTATTTGTTTGTCTATTTATATATTTATTGTATTTATATAGTGAGGTGAAGAAAGGACACCAGGCAGCATCATACTGCTCCTCAGAAGTGATTTCCTCCTACATTCCGAACATCATCCCACCTAATGTCATCCTGTGGCTGTGTCTTACAACAGGCATCATCTGAACTTCACCCTCAATTCTGCAAGGGGCCACCATCAGTCGGACTGTCCCAACCAACCAATGTATACATCTCACTGCTTCTCTAATCTCAGCCAGGGAAATCAGCTCTGCAAAAGTGCCCTAATAAATGTGCTGCACTCACAGAATGACATGCATATCTTCCCTGTCTCTTCCAATAAAAGTGTAAGTTGCTAAATGAACCCAAATACTAATGCCATGCTAAGAGTTTTATTATCATTTTTGAACAAATGTGTATAACGTACAAGTGGAGTGTCTGCAACAGAGACAAAAAAAAGTACATTTCTTAAAAAAAAAGTAATTCTGTAATCTCCCAAGGAACTAGCAGGCATCTGTACTCTATCTTTCATTCTGTGCTAAAAGGAAGATGGAATATATTCTTGGTTTGTTTTGCAGATGGAATAAATAGGCTGTTCTTACAAAATATAGTGAAAACTTTAGACCCATCATCTCAATAGAATATGATTTAGGTTAGGTCATCACTTACGGCTTTATAACAGCTCTTTACGAAATCATGACTAAGATAGATTCAAGGGCAGAAATATGTGATCATTACACCTCTAATGTAAAGAAATATAATCAACCATTCTTTATGGCTCTACAGTCCTTATCTCAAAAGGAACAACAAATAAAACAGAAACCCATATGACCTAACACTTAAGAATTCTACACAATAGGGAAATAAACAAAGAGCTATATTAAAGTTACAACAAATTAGGACTTCATCAGAACTGTTTTTACAACATGTCATGGGTTTAAACAACCCATACAGAAGAGACATGAATATACCATTAACTATGTTTAAAGTACACTTGCCCACTAAGATACAAAATAAATAAAAATTCAGTTTGTTAGAAACAAAAGTAATATTCTGATAGAAAAAAATGTTTTTTTAACATCCCATCATTCCAAGGAACCTAACATTTACAGAAAACACACATAATACAGTAGAAGTCCCACATTTGTTGAAGTTTATAATTCGGCATCTTGTAATCTTAAACACATTTAAGACATGGTAGCATTTACCCCAGGAAATTGGCTGGCATTAAGCCATAGCTGCCAAATCAGTTCTCAGTACTCCAATTTCAGTTCCTCTGGGGCTCCCCTGAGATGGGTAGGAATTTATTCAAGAACAACAAACAAAAAACTGGAGTACTGTTTAAACTGCAGAGTGTTTCTCAAAAGTGCATTATTGCCATTTTTATTTTACATATCGTAATTGTTTTCATAAATATATTTGCGTATAATTCTTTCCATTTTACCCACAACAAACAGTGACAGTAATCATATAAATATAAATAGATTAATCCTTTTTTGTCACCTGTATATTTTCCATTAAATATTAGTTTCACTTTTTTTAGTGTGTTGCGCTTCAATTTTGGCCCTGTATAGGTGAACTTAACTGTCTACAATGGCAACTTAACTATTCCCTTTCTATTGTTTGTAGTATCATTTGATTTTTGTGTCTGTAATTACAATTGTTCCATTATATTCACATCTGGCCATTGCAGAGAGTATAAGTTCACCAGATGAAGTCACCTTTTATGGGAAAAAAAAAATATTTTTTCTTGGAAATAAAACTTTGATTCCAACAATTTCTTTGCTTCTTAAAGAATTTTTTCATGAATGCTGTTTGTGGCATTAACAGTTTTGGTTCTGCACATTTTCTGTGGTTTGGTGCCTCCTCCATTATTAGTGTTCATAATCCAGATGACCTTGATGGCCAGTACGTCATAAAGAAGCTATGTTTCACCCTCAGTTATGATGTAGCAATAATAATCCTTTTTGTGTGCTAGGTCTAATATCCTTTTCACACAACCTTTCCAATGGAGTGACAGCAGGGTGGAAGGGGGGCAAAGATACTGAATCTAACAAAAGTAGTGTCTTCATTGTTGCTGCTAGTATTGTTTTTCTCTTTGTCCTTAAAATAGAAAGCTAGTGAACATTTTTATTTGAAGCAGAGTGTTTTGTTGTTGACATTGTAAGCATTGAAATTTGAGTGTTTCGTTCAGTTTCAGTATACACACACATATTTTTATCAGTATATATATATATATATATATATATATATATATATATATATATATATATATATATTTTTTTAACCAATAACCCACAAAAACTGAGTGATTAAATAAAGCCATCCATAAGCAAATCTTGTAATATCCACATCCAGGAGTGAGTTATTGCTGTTATACAATGACATTATTTGAAGGAAGAAATTGCTTACATTTCCTAAATAATGACCTTGCATAGTGGTGCATTCGTATTGTTCCGCATTGCCTTATGTTTGCTGACATACTGTACAAGTGTATGGGTCTTACATTCCCATGCTTTCTCAGTACATCAGTGGAATACAAAACATTGATGGAGAAAAGAGCATCTCCACTGTGTTTTTTTTTTTCTAAAATAAAATCAATAATTTTACGAGGGCAGTGCAAAAATATGAGAAAAATCAAATATGTTTCTTTTTCTTCAGTTTTCAAGAAGTACCTAATTTTGTAATATTTTGCTCTGTCCCTGGTATAACAGGTTTGTAATGCTGTTATCCAGAATATGCCAAAAGAAAGTCTGGCTGTTCAGTGGTACTTCAATGGCTGGATTTTGTTCTATTGGTATATGCTCAATTTACAATGGGCATTCTGGTTCAACTGTCCAATCAATTTTGAATAGTAATAATCCTTTCCTGTGTAATTAACAGTAAGAAAAAGAACTTGTGTCATTATTAACCTACAGATCACAAACAGAGTGCTTTAAGGGGTGAGTCTATGCAGATGAAATTGGTGTTACCAAAGTGGCTATTTTATGGAGAGTTTAAAAAATGCATATGTAAAGATATGCTGTCAGAAAATGGCCCATTCAGTCCAAAGGAACCAAAAAGAATACTTATGCAAATTCTTAAGTAAAAATTATAGGATTCAGTTACTATGGTCCCAGAATTCTTGCAATCTCTCTGTTATGGTGACAAGCACTGTCCAAGTTGTCAGTTTTAATGCATTTAATTATTATAATTATCAGCATGTAAAGAAGGTATGGTTGAAATGCACTCATTTAATGTGGACAGTGTCACAATAGGCTTGTCTCGTTGGCATTTGTAAATATTCTTACAATGGTAGCCTTTTGAATTACATGGTACTTCCCCCACTAAGTCACTATTTTTCAGTTCAATAAATGTTTTTTCCCCTCCATTTGACTCTAATTTGTACATAATACCTGCACTTCAAGTAATATAGCCATTGACTTCAGCATTTGAATACAGAAATTTTATCTGTGAAAAAAAACTTTGCATTTATATAATATTCCTAGGCCCATGTATATTATTCTACCTAGAAATCTTCTTCCACTTAATAAGAAACCACTGAGGCAGTAGTATGATCATCTCAGCTGATTTATTTGAAATTGATCTTGCATTCTAAATCAGGACCTTGAATGCAAAGCCATGCACCATCTTTGTTTGTTTGTTTGTTTTATCTTGTTTGTTTGTTTTTAACAAAGGTCACTACATACACACACACACACACACACACACACACACACACACACACACACACACACACATACACACAGTATATATTTCAGAAGCATTTTATTCCCAAAATAGTTTAAGCATTCATATTTACACATCCTTCAATTATCATTCTGAAAAGCTCTTTTTAACCAATTAAAATTAAACATATTTGTCTCTTCAGAATTTAACCCTTAGTAAAATAAATAAATGAAAACATGCCTTTATTGATTTATTCTATTTTCCCAGTGGTCTAGCTTTTCATTTTCTGCCTTATTCTGTGTTTTATGTAATACACTTGATATTTCTGTTAGAATGTGATGAGCACATGCATATAACAGTATTTAACATAACCCATGTCATTGACTCTTAGATTACTTTGATACGCCTGGACATAAAATCCCTTCGAGCATGACAGCTTCATACATTTTTGACTTCTTATTTATAGAGTAGATTCCCTTTAAATTTTAGCTTAAGATTTACCATATTATTTTAAGTTATATGAAATCTTCAGTTTTGAGCTTAAGGTGAAAGAAACTCTGTTTTTAGTTTTTGTACAAGGCAAGGTCAGATTATCTGAACTACTGCAAAATGTATGCTTTGAGTGAACTACTAAAAGATGAATTAGCTGTTGCAAAATGTGTGATGTATGTACCTAGTTATGACTGAAGGGTCTATATTAGAAAACCGAAAACCTGTTTGAGTGAATACAACACCGACATACATAGCCCGAACCGCAAATACGCCAAACCCCCTAAACTGCGAAATTTAAAATCTCGAATCGTCATAGTTGGCCAACACCACCGCCCGCTACATACTACGTACCCAAACATAATAAATAAAATAAATTAAAAAAATTAATAAATAAAACACATACATACACTAACCAAACTCTACTTCTAACCCTACACTAAACCTTACATACATTACTATCTATGCACTTACCTTAACCCGCACCCTAACCCTAAGGTCCGTAACTATCGCACACTTACCCTACAGACATATACCCAAACAAAACAAATAATCCACACACATGCACTTAACAAAACCCTACTTCTAACCCTACACTAAACCTTACATACATTACCTATCTATGCACCTACTTTAACCTGCACCCTAACCCTAAGGTCCGTAACTATTGCACACTTACCTTACGGAGCTATACCACAGACGGGCCAAACATGACAATTCGACATTTCGTGTTTCGCAGTTTTGGACGTTCGCCATTACTGTACTTCGTGCAATATGTGTCACTCTTTACCAATTCACTCAAACGGTTCTTCGGGCTTCTAATATAGACCTATGACTGAAAGTTGTTCTCTGTATACCTCAGAACAGACACTTTAGCATATTTTCTTTAATAGGCAGGGCTTATGAATAATTCATATGTTAGTGCACATATCTGTTTGTCTAACAGATGGGTTTAACCAGGCTATATTACTGAAGTTTACTAGCATGTCCTTACTTTTCACATACTTTGACTAATGTGAGATGTAAAGACTTCAGCTTTAGTGCCTCACACTACACAGACAACATATGTAGGAATGATACAAAGTCTAAAACTGTACCTTGTAAGAACTGTCATTAATTTCAATGCATTGAGAGCAACAGCACATCACCTTACAGTATCAAGTGACATGATGTGAGGTTCAAACTCTAGGTGCTTTAATTCAGACACGTTTCTGCACAATATAAGCTATTCTTTAAAGGAAGTATGACTGGACATGAAGCTTTGTTGGCACACTGAAATGTGAGTAGGGAGTAGTGGACAAAGTTCTCTGTATTTGGGGCAGTAAATTGAACCTTACATCTCTTGCCAAAACATCACACTTCAGTTGTGATCTGGCAGATAGCACGGAGGACAAAGGAAATGAGCTCTTCCCAAGCTGTTTCCTTTGGTATGTAGTTTGAGTCTTTCAGCCTTCATTTACCTACTGTATGACCTTGAGCATGTCATTTAACCAGACAGTGCCTTGGAATAATCTGTACTATGCTCCTTAATAGACTCCTGTACCATAAGCCAAGTAACTAGATATGAACATATGTTATTATGTGATGAAGGGATCTGATTCTTAGTCCTTTAGGATTGAGTGTTTGTATTACTGCTTAAGATTTGACTTAAAAGTGTACCTGTGCCAGATCCTGTGACATGTTCACTTAGCCTTTAAAAAGTGCAAACATTAATGTCATCTCGCCAGCAGCATTGTACTCCAACCTCACTCCTTCTTGCACCCATGAAAGCATCACATATCTATATGCACCTATAAAAATCCTTGCAGCTAGCTTGTAATAGCATTTTTTGTCTCTGACATCCTATTTACTATGACTTAGGTATTGTGATCCAGTTGGCCCTTCACTGTGTTGTTTCTCATTAGCTTTCTCAGTTACAGTTATGGTTATTTGTCACCTTCTTATCACCACAGCTGCAATGGCACAGAGGTGCAGCGATAACATTGTTGCCGCACAGCAAGAGGTTTGTTGGTTTGATTCTCGGTTGGGGCATCTTTTGTGTGGAGTCTGCATGCCCTCTCTATGTTCATGTTAGTTTCTTCTTACATTTCAAATACATACATTTCTCCCCAGGCTTCTGCTGAAAATTGGCTTCATTGCAAGTCCGACTTTCCAGTAAACAAACGTGAAATAAAATGTTTATCTTTCTAAACTATTTTAATGTTTTAAAGTTTGTCTCTATCTTCAGCAAGCCTTGCCTAAAGCTCAGTTAATGAATGAAAAGACTGTCTGGCCCTATGTCTCTAAGATTGTAATAATAAACCATGTGCTACACTCATTTGAATAATGCTGTGATTTATGAGAAATGTGAAATTAATAATTATGAAGATGCAATGGATAATTATTTACAATTATTATATAAAGGTGTACGTTTGGGTTATTTTAGTAAAATAGATGTATAAAAGAAGTTTAACATTGATAATACATGCTTAGCATCCTTTTATTGTCTGCCAAAAATCCATAAAGGGCTGGAAAATTTGTGTGGCAGACCAATAGTGGCTGCTGAAAAATATTTCTTGAAGAACCTTGGTGTTTTTTTGCATGCGTATTTAAAACCATGGGTAATATGTATACCATCCTATGTTAAAGATAGCCAGGATTTCGTAAATAAAATTAAAGTGACTATTTGGAAAGAAGATATGTACTGGCTTTGTCTAGATGTTACTAGTGGATCCACTTCAAAATACTGACTTTCAAAATCCCTAAACTAAAAATACTGAAACCAAAATCTCTAAAGCTCAAAATACTGAAAACTCAAAATACTGAAACTCAGAATATTGAAAACACACAAGATACCAACAGTTACTATATTCCAGCACAAATGCATACTGAAACAAATAAAACACAAATCATATTACTAGTCTCCAAGTATAACCCCCCTGCACCTTTCTATGGGATGCTGCTCCCCCAACACCCCCTGCTACTTAAATATGTCAACTCTGAGATTGCACTTTAATGTACTGAAGTGCAATCTTGGAGTTGATATATTTAAGTAGCAGAGGGTGTGGGGGGAACATCCACCCACCACGGGGGTGGAGGGGGGGCTTGCACCCCTGCCTATACTTGCAGAAGAGTAATATGTTTTTGCATGTAGTTATGCTGCAATATAGTTGTGCTGCTGTACTGTGTTTTTTTTTCGATATTTTGAGTTTCAGTATTTTGAGTTTTCAATATTTTGAACTTTAGAGATGTTGGTTTCAGTATTTTGAGTTTAGGGATTTTGAAAGTCAGTATTTTGAAGTGGACCCATTACTAGTCTATATACTAGCATCAAGCATGATATAGGTGTTGAGTCATCATTATATTTTTGGGGTGACACCCTTATGTCACACTATGTGGTGGAATTATTATTTTTCTGTTTGAAGAATATTTTTTTTATATTTAACAGAGATATTTTCGACCAGTTGCAAGGAACAGCCATGGGGGCTTCTTTTGCCCCCATTTATGCTAATCTGGTTATGGCCAAATTTAAGTTGGAAAATATATATAGACATGAGTTTTTTGGGGTTTATGTGGTTAAATATTTTTGTTAATTTGATGATTTGATATTTCTATGTAAAGGGGGTCAAGAGAAGGTTGAGTTGTTTATTCAGAACATTCAAGTTAATAATTCTGGTTTACAATTTGATGGTATTCAAGTGGGCAATAAAATTCATTATTTAGATATTAGTTTGAAGGGTAAAATTGGTGAGCCCATTTTTACAACCATATTTACGAAATTTGAAAATGTTAGTTCCTTTTTATATGGTTACAGTTGTCATCCAGCACGTTTAATTTCTATGATACCTTTTAATAAATTTCTACGTATAAAAAACTTTGTAGTGAAGAGTAAGATCTATATGAAAAAATGTGTAGAATGGCAGAAATGTTCATCAGTAAGGGATATGATGTAAATAAGGTCGTGGAAGCTGGATGTAAAATAATATATACGCATTATGGTGATACCCCCATAGTCAATTCTGTAGGTAACGAAAGAAAAAAGAAATGCGATAAGAAAAAAAGTCACAATAGAGAGGTCTAGTTTGTGACTACGTATAATGTTTTGACGCAAAGAATTATTAATGCAGTTAAAAATTATTGCCATTATTATTAAAGGATAAAAATCTGGTGAAAATAATATCTAAAAATGTTCAAATATCATATAGGAGAGGAAGGAATTTGCTAGATAGGCTTTTACATAAAGATTATGTTCTACCGTATGCTGTTATGTATGATGAGATAGCCAGAAATGGTGGTACACATATTTGTAAGAAATGCTGTATCTGTAAATACATAGTTAAAAAGTTTGATGTTATAAATGGACTGTATTTTTCACCAAATGGCGTGTATAACTGTAACACAGAGAATGCTATATATTTATTGAAGTGTGGTTGTGGGCTATATTATGTAGGGGAGACTGTCAGACCCTTTAAAAAACGGGTACAAGAACATGTTAGGGATATAGTCAATGAGAGAATGGATAGCCCTTTGGGTGCAGATTTTAAGCATCTCCATGCATCTAACCCAGATTGTTTGAAAGCAACTGTTTTAGAACAGGTTGATTTATGTTTGGGAGAATGCTGTGATATTAAACACAAATTGCTATACAAAGAAACATTATTTATTCTGAAGTACAATACTTTGGAACCACATGGTTTAAATAAAGAGTGTAATTGGAGGTTCATTATTAGGTAATTAAATGTTGATTGATTTATTGAATGCACTATATAAAGCAATGACTTTGCAGTGTTTGTTGCTCTTGGAAGGCTGCTGTGTAGCCAAAGTGCTAAGTCTTGGTATTAAACTGATTTTCAGATGTTTGTAACCTTTTGTGGATTTTAAAGTATTTTATTTTTTTCCATTGTGCTAGGTGTTGAGAGTGAAGACTTGGAACAAAACTGGATTCTCTGCAAGTGCACAATAGGTACTTCCCCCACACAATTGTTTTCATCTCAGTTTTAAGAATTATATCCCAGCATCAACAAACATGTTTAAAGATGTGAAATTCACTAAGGGTCTGGCCCCCAAGTCTCTAATAGACAGAAGCAAAAAGTAATATCCAAACTAATATACCTTTCAAAATGACCTTGAGAAACTTTGTAAATGACATACCACCTTCAAATAAATGCACATGATACCTAGGGGCACATTTGGATTTGATTGCACAGCTAGGTTTATACAGGTCCTGCTGGTCATTCGCTTAGTATATACCTATGAACATATCTGTAAATCTGGCATGCACATAACATCTGTCTGGGCACTGACTAACTCACCCATGAGGTTGACATCCCCTGTTATGAGTGATCACTGTCTAATCTGCATGCATGACACAGCAAAATGTTTATGATCACTGTCCAATATGCATGCATGACTCAGCAAAATGTCTAAATTACCTAGTAAATAACTCTCTGCTACACAAAGAACAGAAAACTAACTAATAATTTGACCTAATGCACATTGATTGTTTACATGCAATTCAGCAAAACTGTAATGGTATCCTTCTGGTCTTTCTTAATTTTCTACAACTCTTGCAAAAAAAACAAACTTTCCACTGAAAAGTAAATATTTTGGGCACAATCACTCAGCATGGCTCACTCCTAAAATGCATCAGGTGATGAAGATGGGATCAAAGCATTTTCTAGATTCAAAGAATTCAACAATATATTTGAATAATGTAAGGAAAGAGAACAGTGGAATGAGTGCAGACGTGTATTCTATTGCAGAGGCCACCCTTCTGAAACAAAAGCAGACAGAATCTTTCAGGAACAATGGCTATTGCTGGAGAGAAATCAGTATTTCACTTTTCCAGTAATGCAGGACACTTGGTTGTGCATGTATGAATGAATGTATGTATGTATTTAGGTTTGTTGATCAAGTAAGTAGGCTGCTTATGGGAACATTTTCAGTCATGACCTATGGCAACCTGGCAAAGAGAAAACAGTGAGTACATAGATTTCCATAGCAAGGCAATATCAGTAACACAATGGAGCATTATAGATAATTACACAATCAGTAAAAGAACTGCAGGTCAAATGCTGTATTCAGTATACAGAACATACAGATAATTTACAGTGAGTACATAGAGAGAGCAAAGTGTTTCTATGTTACATGAACTCACAGAGATGTAGTTAGACCTTAACTAAAGTATATATGCATTCAGTAAAAGAAGAGAAGGCCAAAAAGATGTTGTCAATATTCAGAGCATATACATAACTTAAAGTGAGTTCACAGAGACAGCAAAGTGTTTCAATACATATATAAGCACACACACGCATACATACACAGACGTGCATCTATATACATTTTATATCTATTTCTTTTATTTATTTATTTTACATTTGTTTACTGGGGAGGTCCAACTGGACAGAGGTGTCCATTTTCAGTGGAGGACTGAGGAGAAAAGCTCCAGAACACTTGCTAACATACAATACATAAGATATTTACATGAGCATTATGGTTTAGACATACAGTTATAAAATATAGCAGATAATAATATATGATTGCATATGATATTTACATAAGTACATACGTATAGCGGTTTAGACATACAATTAAAAGAATAGCAGGTTGTAACATGATTGCTGTTCATACAGTATGTTTAGCAGAGATAATCTTGAAGTTGTGGTGAAGATAAGACAAGAAAGGGAAAACTAAAAAATACTAGCCAGATAATCTTGAAGATGTAATAAAGATAAGCGAAGAAAGGAAAAACTAAATATACTAGCCAGTTTGCCAAAGGAGAATACAGACATATCTATAGCTGTATCAATTTATCTCCCTCTCTCTCTCTCTCTCTCTCTCTATATATATATATATATATATATATATATATATATACACACACACACACACACACACACACACACACACACACACATATATATAAATATATATATATATATATATATATATATATATATATATATGTATATATATATATATATGTATATATATATATAGGTTCCCTACGTTAGACCGAAAGCTTGGAAGACTGACAATCACATCACTGATGCCAGAAGACCAATGGAGCAGATAACCGACAACTCATAATCCCGACAGTGAAAACACCGACATGGAAATCGTGTAAAGCGACTCAGTAAGTGTGTGATAGTGAGGGATTTAGGGTTAGGGTGGTGTGTGTAAGGTGTGTGTGCGATAGTGAGGGATTTAGGGTTAGGGTGCGTGTAAGGTAAGTGTGCGATAGTGAAAGATTTTGGGTTAGGGTGCGGGTAAGGTGTGTGTGCAATAGTGAGGGATTTAGGGTTAGGGTGCGGGTAAGGTGTGTGTGCGATAGTGAGGGATTTAGGGTTAGGGTGCATGTAAAGTAAGTGTGCGATAGTGAAAGATTTCTGGTTAGGGTGCGGGTAAGGTATGTGTGCGATAGTGAGGGATTTAGGGTTAGGGTGCAGGTAAGGTGTGTGTGCGATAGTGAGGGATTTAGGGTTAGGGTGCATGTAAGGTAAGTGTGCGATATTGAGGGACTTGAGGGTTAGGGGCGGATTAAGTGAGTTATGGTTAGGGTGCGGGTAAGGTAAGTGTGTGATAGTGAGGGACTTGAGGGTTAGGGGTGGATTAAGTGAGTTAGGGTTAGGGTGCGGGTAAGGTAAATGTGCGATAGTGACGGACGTTAGAGTTAGGGTTTGGCTTAAGGTTAGTGCATAGATAGTTGTGTGTAAGGTGTAGTGTAGGTTTTTAGGTTGTTGGTGTGCTTGTATTGTGTGTGTGTGTTGTGTGGAACAACAAACTTTTTGATTTGTTAGCTGTCGGGATTGTGGTTTGTCGGGCATGTGAACTTTCGTGTTTTTGCTGTTTCGTTCTTGTGGTGTTGGAGTTGTAGGTGTCCATGTTGTGTACTGTCGGTTTACTGTAGTAGACCCAGATATATATATATATATATATATATATATATATATAGATAGAAAGAGCTAGATAGATATAGATACTGATATATAGTCATACAGGAATATTAAGAGGCCAAATAGCCTTTTGATCTCAGAATGTTGGCATTACTTAGTGGAATGTTGCAGTACAGCAGGGACGGGGAATTTGCCCCTTCCCTGCTGCTGTGCAGTCTTGGAGTTGGTTTATATAAGTAGCAGGTGGGAGTGCAGAGAGAATTAACCTCCTAAAATACATATATATATATATATATATATATATATATATATATGTATATATATATATATATATATATATATATATATATATATATATATATATATATATATATATATATATATATATATATATATATATTTTTTTTTTTTTTTTTTGTAGTATTTTGACTTGATCTTTTTAGATTAATCAGTTTAATTTTGATTTTGTGAATTTTCAACTTTCAACTTTAAGTATTATACCCAGATACAGATGATACAGCTGCTTGATGAATGCTTTAGAATTTTTTTTGAGAAAGAAATGAAACATCTTAACCTGCATCCTTAAAACGTTTGCATTTGATTTCATTGGATTATATTTACTACATTTTGTCTTTAAACATTTTTAGGTTTGAGGTTTCTAATGTTATTGGGGATGTACTGCATTGTTTCTGGGACAATTATTTGAAAACTTTTTGAATTGTTGCAAGTGAGAACCAAGGATAGACCAATTGTATGGTAATATAATCTCTAAGTGAATAAGAGTATTGTATGAATTTTAGCTTTTTTTTAAAGGTTTACCATGGCTATAACTTGTAACTATTTAGTTTTGTGTAGGGTGTCATACCATAGTTCAGTTGATGGAGTAAGATTCCATTATTTGAACAGCTCGATATAAACCTAGACAAATAATAGGTGTGAGGTTTAAATGTAACACAGTGTTGATCAGCACTCGATTCTGTAATGCCTCTCATTCATCTTTAAGACACAGACTGGCTTCTCTTGGGTATTTCTATTCTTAAATACAGATAACTCGGGATTAGTGCACTCAAATATACTGGATTTAATGGGATTCATCCCCCTGCGAAACTGCTTTTAATATGATTTTTTTTTAAGTTTGACATTTGTTCGTTTTATAGAATGCTGTTGATTTATGATTGCACTGATGAATTTTAATTGCATCATAGATTTATCTATGTCATAAAGCACTAGATAATCATTTGTGATGTTGCAATATGGTGTTATCTTCTATGAAGGAATGTCTGCTAACATCCTTTGGTAGACACATTAAAAATTCACCAAAATTTGCTTCAGGCACTGTCTGCAGGTGTTATGGATGTCATGCTAATGAACTGTTTCACTCTGAGCATCACTTTTCTCAATATTTTTTGTGCCATGAAAACATACAGTAATGGCTATTACCACATGTAAGCTGGGATTTGAAGTGCATTGTTTATAGATGGAGTTTGTTTGGCACACTTATTTGTCTCTGGATTGTGCGTTTAATTGTTTTAGGATAGGGGAGGGATGAGTTGAGTGAGATCAGGAGAGAAGCAGAGTAGGTGAGGGAGGTTATGTAAGTGTAGGTTAAGTTAACTGTTCTACCGATACAGAAGAACAGTTAGAGAATTATATAGAAGGATATATGAGCATCAATATGCAATAGGTAGAGGTGATGCAAAAAATGCAATGGCCAAACATTATATGGATAATAAATGTAAAAATAATTTTAAATGTTTAGTTATAGATGCAGTTCATCCCAGAGTTATTAACATCAATATTGAAGAAGAGCTGGGTTGGCTTGAATACTGCTGGCAAGTGAGATTAAATGCATGTTTTTACCCCGGAGTAAATAATAGAGAAGAATTTATTATGTACTTAAAAAGAAAGGGGCTTAAACATTAGCATTTAGCATTTTTGTCTTTCTAACTAATTACGTTTAAATTTTTAATCAATTTTTTAACTAATTAAGTCTAACTTATGGTTTAATTATGTTCTAATTGATGTCAGAATGATATTTAAGTGTATTGTATTAGTCTCACCACTAGTCTGATGAAATTTCCAATGTTAGGAGATGAAAGCGCTCACTTGTGGTTGAGTTCCGGAGTGGTTCATATCTGGAATAAATCGTGGTTTTACCCTTGTTGCTGTGTCTGTCAACGCTTTTTACCTTTGGAGTTTTTTTTTTATTCTGGCAATATGACTGGGATGCATCATTGAGCATTGTCCTGTTTATAGAAGTAGCAGGAGACTAGGTACGGAAGCATATTTTTGTAGCAGGGGGTTTGCTTAAGCATGGCCTGAGGGGTGATGTGACAAGCATCGAAGGCATACCACTCTTTTGGAATTGATGGCAATCTGAGCATCAGTGGGAGTGTGGGTTGGAAATACTGGAACAAGAGGAGGTTATTTCATTCAGATTTCTTGGTGGTTGTGCAAGTTTTGATTAAGAAGATGGTGAAATGAAAATGGGCACAAGGGTTACTCAGGAAGATTGTTTTGCTTTCTTTAAACATTAATCTTTCTTTTTCAGCAAAGCATATCCTGACCATTGCAATGCTTTAGCTGATAGCTTGTCCCACTTTCAGTTTTGCCAGTTGGTACATGAAGCTCAGGTAGGCTGCATTATTCTACGTGGTAATGTGTGGGAGACTGTTTAAGCATAGCAAGTTGGCTTTTTCAGCAATCCTTGTCTGAGACTGCTTGGAAGCTATGTGGTAAGGCTTTGATAGTTTTTAAGTAGTTTGTTAGTAGTTTGACATTACATATGAAGAACTGGTCTATGATTTAATATTGAAATTTTTAGTGGAGAGATGTAGGGTTGGAAAGCAGTATGAACAGCTAGGGTACCTCTGGCAGAACTGACTTAGCAGCAATATTTTTGGATTTGTGGGATTCTAAGGTGGATTTCAATGTTGTTGAAGATCTGGGAGAAAATGTGTCAAAGGAAAGAGAATAGAAAGTTGCTGTTAGACAAGTATATGCTGCCAATTTTGTTGACAGGATTGCAGAAGGTAGCTTGTTCTCATCTTCATTATGTGTTGTGATCTACTTTGGTGGTTTAATATATGTTGTAGCATTCCAAGTTAGTGACTAGTTAGATTATTTGAAGTTGAAAGACCTCAAGATTACTTTAAAGGTAGAAGTGATCTGGCTAAGATGATCAGAAACTGATCAGATGAATGAGGGCAACCAGGTACTATTTTCAAGGAGTGGAGTACACTTATTATGCCTGATGGCATGGCCCAGCGAGTGGTGAAATGCATATAGTAATTTGTTGGAGAGTTCAGTACTTTGGGATTTGAAGGAGGAAAGGTTAGATGCTAGGACGTTTGTGTTTTGGGTGAGGGTGGCCTTGAGAATACTAGGAGTGGCAGCACACAATTATGCTACGAATTCTTTCAGAACAGAAATGACATTCAATTTACTTGAGGAAGGTAGGTCTGTGGAGGTTATTAAAAGTGCAGGGTTATGGAGATCTAGGGCATGTTTGAGTTACATTCATTAGTGTAAATATATATATATATATATATATATATATATATATATATATATATATATATATAGAAAGAGGTGTATTACTTGTATGACTTGTGTGTGTTTATTTTGCAAGAAGGAAGCTTTTAATCATGTTGAGTCACTCTTTTATTTACTGGGCAGCTAGAAGAGCAGAAGTACTTCCTGTTGTCGCAAATTTGGGTCTAGAACCAGTATAATGTCAGTCTACTGGCATGGTTCTCTAGGTATGAAGTGGTGTCAGTTGTTACCAGGGTTTGAAGAGGTAAGACAGCAATTCAGGACACTAGTCTGGACAGTTTTACGCATATCTATATATATATATATATATATATATATATATATATATATATATATATATATATATATATATATATATATATATATATATGTATATATACACACACACACACACACACACACACACACACACACACACACACACACACACACACACACACACACACACACACACACACACACACACACACAAACACACACACACACATATATATATATATATATATATATATATATATATATATATATATATATATATATGTAGGAGTTAATTACACTGGTAGTATACCTAAATGGAGGTCGCTTACTTATTTGTTAAAATACTTCCTAGTTGTTGTGCAGAGGTTCCTGGGGTCTACAGTTGTTTGCTTAGCCATAATTTCCTGGTTGGTTTTGAGACGTGATGAAAAGTTTAAGGCAATGGAGGTAATTAGATGGTTTCATAACCATAGTGTGGTTAGGCCGAGTAGAGCTTTAGGCTTTTTTGTATTGGAGCACTGAGATTTTGTGTATAGGGATCCAGTCTGGTTCCGTTGTGATGGTGTGCCCTTAGTGATAGTGGTTTACTTATATTTTTTTGTGCAGCTAATAGTTTGTGCAGGATTAATTTTGGACATATTTGTTAAGTTGTTGAATGGGGTGTGGTAGGCTGTGAAGCAGCCTGCTGGGCAGGGCAAAGGCTCTAGTAGTTGTTCAATGAGTGGGCCCTTCTCCCCTCCTTTTGTGTTTCAGATGGCACTCTCATATACTCAGATGAGCAGTGTTAAGCTGCCTGTGGAGTTAAGTTGTGGTTAGTGAGAAGTGGAAAAGCTGCTAATAAGTTTGTATTGAGTGGTTGAACATGCTGCCTAGTCTCTAGCAAGATGTGTTGCTGAAGTTATTATTAAAGTGTTTAAGAGGAAGGTGAGCAGTCTATTATACTGCCCAGTTGTCTCATATTATGTTAGTTTTGGTGAGTATTGCTTATTAATAAAGATGGTTGATATTGATGTGTTTGTCATATTGTAATAGACCTGATCACAAAGTCATGAGAGTTATCAAGTTGTTTATTGCTGGTTATTAGGATATCTCAATGAGAATATACCTGCACTGTAGCTTAAACTTTAAAGTGATTCATTGGTAATGCATTCTTGTTTCTGTAACTGTTATATCACCTTCCATTTTATCAAGGACAATTAGTTGCATGACACTATCAGATAAGACTGAGGCAATGAATAAGATTATTTTTTATGTGCACGGCACCATCTTTAAAAAATGTGTAAGGCCACAATTGCCATCCTTAGGGATAAGGGAATATTGATAAAATGTTCCCTTTACCCGAGTGCTGTGCTAGTTTCAATGTGATGTACATAAGTAAGTGGTTTTGGGGGTTTACCTCTAATATGTGGACTGCAGATGGGCAAGTTCATCCATCCTCATACAAAAGAGCTAATAGAGAGTGTATTTTGCATAAATGTTATGGTCTAGTTCTGTTTTATAATTTAAAGTGGGCAGTACATGATTAATTATATTCAATGTTGTGAAGTTCAATATGTTGACCTCTCATATATTCAAGTATTGTAATGTCATACTCATGACATTATACTCTACTGAAACAAAAAAAATGGATTGTCCTAAAATCCTAAAATTGTCCTACTGTAGAAACTCGTCACAACAAATAGAATTAACAAAACTCAATAAAAAACACACACAACTAAAACTAGAAATAACATTATAGAGGTAAAAAAAAAAATGTTTGCAGAGGTGCAAGCCCTTGCACCTCATACCATATGTAAACATAGTGAGTTCACTTCAAAAATGTTTGCTTTACTGATACGATGGGCATATTACAACAACTGTCATTTTTAAAAGTTACATTATTACATCAGCTGTGGAAATTATCAGCAATCACTGCAGAAATCATTTATTTAATGACTGTGCATACATGGTAGAAATACTGCCATGTACTAATTGTACTACAGTGGTATGAATGTTTTATTGGCTCAAATGCAACTGCCTTTGAGATTTCTGAATATCACTGATAAATGAAAAATGACAGTGGTAGGGGCTAGGGGAAGGAGGAATCCATTAACAAACTAACTGCTTTGCTGTTACGAATGCATTTATGAAATTATAGCACAACGTTACTTGGCTGGACTGAGATTTTGCATGGTTATACAATTATGGAGATTGTGCCACCTACTTTTTCTTTATGAGCATGGCAGGCATACTTTCATTATAGTGATGTTTGAGTAATGATTACATCAAAGTTTATGTGGGTGGCTGTGACATATTTTCACTTGCACTAATTATGCAGAACATTAATATACAGAAAAAGGACAACTACAGCCATGAGAAAAATCACATCCTCATGGCAACCCTTAGAGCATATGACAAATGTCTGTTTGTTAAAGGTAGGCCCAAGCAATCTTAGAGGGAAAAAACCTGGAATAAACTTGTAATGGACATTAATGGAGTCAGTGGAAGTAATCACAAATTAACACAGTACAATGAAGAGGACAAATGATATGATAGGACATGCTGGAGCCAAAGTGAGGGAGACTGCAATTGCCTCTATTCGTAATAGGGGAAAGGGAGCTCCAACAATTATCCATTTCACATCAGATAATGAATACTTCCGCTCCATCTGTGATGATAACTATGACACAAAAGATGCTGGTACTAGAATAATCAGATGTGGTGTGCTCACTAGCCATTACCGATGTTTGCAGCAGGAACACTCATCTGTTAAGAAAGGTCGGTTTAAAAATAACATAAATTTTACAGAGAATTAAATGCTGACATGGAATTATTGCATGAAATGTTTGATAATTACTATTAACAGGTGAACCTTCCACATCTACACAGAATGCAATGAAGGCAATGTGTATGGTAAGTGTCCCCCACACCTCCTTAGTAAGCATACAATAATATATGTTACTTTTTAATTCATAATGTTTTCAAATTATTTTACAGTGTCAGCAGCAGAAATAAACAGTTATACTATACCAATAAATTTGGAGTATATCAGCAGCAGACTGTCTGTTGAAAATGCTGCTGATGATGATAACAGTTATATTTATGAGGCAGCCTGAAGAAAGTGGAACACAGTCCTGTAGTTTAATGGCACGATCTTACACACTAAACATATTAGTAACTTTGCTGGAAGTGATACCATATCACAAAGTCAAGCACGTGCTGATATTACACTCACACTTGCACAGAGCGAAAACCCATGCACTTCATCTTCTTGATATCTCCAAACCAGGATGAAAACTTTAAGGATGATGGCAGACATTCAAAGGTAGCAATGTTCACAGTGACATGTTTACAAAGTGGAGCCAGATGCAGGAATTTGTTGTTGCTATACATGGAAAAGTGTAAAGCATTACCTGCCCAACATCAGATGTGCCATAACATTGTTAGGTATCAGAATACTGACACCGAGAGTCAGTTGAAAAGGTCAGAGTCCTACAGGGCATATGTGAGAATTTCCAGTACTACAAAGAAATGGCACATAGTAGGGATAATGCCATGATCACACAGATACATAGTATGATGGCACATACTCAGTCTTAGAAGGGGAAGAGGACGGGGTACTGTCCAGATGTGTGGGAGCAGATCACATGAGAATACAAGTGCTTCTGAAGAAGGTATTGCAATTAGTTAGGGGACACAACAGATTTCATGCATGCCACATCAATGTTTATATACACCTAGCAGAATCTCTCATTTATTGCCCCAGTCCTGGAGCACTGTCAGATCATTATCTGTTGGATCACCTATATCAAGCAGTCTCAGCATTAGACCAACTCGCCATCCAGCTCTCATGACAGCCCCTTTTCAAAACCACTTGTGCCATTACCTACCCTATCTTTAACAAATGTGTTTGACATATCTTACCTTAACCTACTGTGATCCAATTGTAGCATTTCTGTTAATTGAAACTGAACTTTTAAAAACCACAGGTCATTGCTGAACTTGAATGGCAGTAAGTTGTTGGGTGGGGGATCTTAGGACATTTTGTAACTGTGTGCATTTCATTCCTGTAATGGTACTGCTTAAAGCCTCATGGAACTGTTTTTTTTTACTAACCTTTACTGACTTATCACTTAACACATGGGCAAACACAGATTTATATATAAGAAAACAAACCATGTTAACATGTTTACATTTATACAATTATCATCAACCCAGCACTGCATAAATTGATCAATTCATTCTTTCCATTAAACTTCACTTGTCCTACAAAACATTGTTCTGCATGTATTGCTCCCACAATATCCATTTCTTTATGTAATTGTGTTCCTACCCTTTTCTAACGATCTCATTTCCTGCTCTTTGACCTTTGTTACAATATTCATACCACAAACCCATTTGGTATAGACATTGATTTTCATTTTCTATTACTTGCTTTTTTTGGTATCCACCATAATTAAATTTAACAAGGTCTTATTATGTGTAAGCAACTCAGATCCTGTATCACAGCTTAAAAAACTATTGCCTTAATTACACCCATTTGTTCACCAAATTTTATTTAACATTTGTTTACTGGGAAAGTCCGACTTGGAACAAAGCCAATTTTCAGTGGAGGCCCGGGGAGAAATGCTCCAGATGCATGTCTTTGTAATGTGGGAGGATACTGGGGCACCCAGAGGAAACCCAACCAAACAGGGCATGCAGACTCCACACAGAAGCCACCGAAGCCAAGAATCGAATCGGAGAACCTCTTACTGTGAGGTGACAACACAACTGCTGCAGCATTGCACTATCTGGAAGACTGTTTCTGACAGACTAATCTGTTGAACATTTTTAAAGTATAGCAGCTCATTATACTCCCAAGACATATGTTCCCAGTTACTTCTTTCTTCCCCATTACACCTCTAGCATTTGCCATCTACCTGAGAAACTTTTTAGGGGGTCTGCTTGGGGTATAAAATATCTACGCAAAGACTTCCAAGCAAAAAAAAAAATGAAACATTTTCTAGACATTGTTAGGTATTTGAGAGCCTTACATATGTCATCCCATTGTTCCCTTATGAATTGCTTATCCAGTCTCTCTTCCCAATATTTTCTAACCTCCTCTGATTGATTCCTGTAGTTACAGTACTTTATTTTATATGCCCTTATAATTATCCATTTTCTAACAGCAGCTACTGTTATAGATTCAATTAAAACTTTACCAGAGTAGGTATTTCACTTAACATTCTCCTATCCCTATTTCATTGCCTAAACTGTGATGTCAATCCATGATAGGGAAGGCAGTCTGTAGCCTGCAGTTCAAATGTCTTTTTGGCCTCTTCCCACTCTATTATTTTTCTCTTTCTAGTTATTTGTTCCCAATACCTTGGTCATTTGCCAATTTTCTCCAAAAACTTCCACCCCCCCCCTTCTTGCCAATTCTCTGTTCCACTAATCAAAGTCATCCATATCAGCAGAATCTTCTTTCTCCATTCTTGTGTTGGTTTAGTTCTTAGAATACTTTCTGCTGTAATATTCTGTATTGCTGTTATTCTCCTTAAGGATCTGCATCATCCCACTCTCTCCGTATTTCTTGAAGCACCCCCCCCCATTTCATCATCATCCCTTTCTACTTTGAAATTAAGTTGTCTGCTTGTGTTATGTATATGAGACTTAACTACGCAGCTTTAAAATATCCCTTCAAATCAGGTAATCCTAAACCACCATGTTCGATTTGAAAGACTGATCCGACTTGACCCTTGCCCGTTTCCCCACTCAGATAAAATCTTTTAACTCTTTATTAATTATAGTCCACAATTTCTGCTCTGGTTCATAAAATATGCCTGACCTGTATATAAAACTAAAGGGACTAAAAACATTTTCGCAACCATATCTTGCTACCTTTATCAGGGTCTATAGTAAAAAGACAAATGCTTACTTACCCGAATGCCTAAATGTCGACCCATCTTTATTAAACTGCGGAAACATCGATCATCCAGAAGAGTGAAAGCAGAAACGTCGAATCGTCATGGTTAGCCTTCTTCGGTATAGCTCAGTAAGGTAAGTGTGTGATAGTTACGGACCTTAGGGTTAGGGTGCTGGTTAAGGTAAGTGCATAGATGGTAATGTATGTTAAATTTAATGTAGGGTTTTTGTTAAGTGTATGTGTGTGTGGATTATTTAGTTTGCTTGTTTAGGTATTATGTAGCAGGCGGTAGGGTGGGACAAGTATGACAGTTCGACTTTTTGAATTTCATGGTTTAGGGCATTCGTTGTATATGCGGTTCGATGACAATGGGTCGACGTTTAGGTATTCGATGAAGTAAGCTTTCGTCTTTATAATATAGACCCTTTATCAATAAACAAGAACTTCCAGTTTATCATTTATTTGTATTGTCTTTGGTTTAGTCTTTTCCAACATAACCTTAGTTGTTATAACAGAATCCTTTTTAACTCATACTCCTAAATACTTTATTCTATCATATCAGCATAAATATGTATATTTCTGAACCAATTCATGTGTCAGTACATAGTTTCCAGCTATAAGCTTTATTTTTTCTTCATTAATTTTATATCCCAAAAAGACTCTAAACTATCTCATAATGCTCCACAGTGCTGATATGTCATTTTCTGCTTTTATTAGGTACAAAAAAATTGCATGTAGATAAAGCCATCTTTTCTTAATTACCATACCAATTATATCTATGTCTCTTATTTTCCTTGCCAATGGCTCTAAAAATAATGCAAATAAGAGAGGTCACTCTGCCTTTCTGTCTTTCGTAATAACTCTTAAATGATTTCCTCTACCCATGACTTAAATTCCTCTCTTTTTAACAGGCTTTGGGGAAGTGCCAGTGTCTCATTTTTATTTCATTAGCCTGCATTTTTATTATCTCATAGGCTCATAGGTGTTTACTAGGCTAATGACCACAAGGGTCTTTTTAAGCCTAGCCATGCATCCTAAATCTTTGACAAGTTCTTATACCCTTGATAAGTGTAAGCATGGGCCTAGGAAATGAACCATTTACAGGTTACCTATGTTAATTAGAGACATAGGTGCCAAGCCAGTCATGAATTTCTGGTTTCCCATCCAATTGTCCAAGTTGAACTTGAATTGGACTAGGGAGGTACTCTGCTTCACATGGATGGGGAGTCTGTTCCATAGACAAGTTAGACTCTGAGATGTATACCTATCTCTCCAGCAGGTCCTATTTATATCACAGGCAAAGTTTACATCTTTAGAATGGGTAATTGTGGTGCTGTTTGTTTTATGGATATGCAGGAGATCCATCAGAGTGGGGTCTAATAATGCCCGCATGCCAGGCATAGATCTCCCCTCAAAAGTGTGAGGAGACAGAATACAAGGATAGGGCTTTGAGGCAGCCTAAATAAGATATTTTACTTACACCCTGTATTCTTTTAGTGAGAAACCTCTGTGGACATTTGAATTGTTGGATTTGCTTGGTTACGTACATACAAAAGGGGGCATTGTAGTCAATCATAGCTCTGATGAATGCCGAATACACAGGAACAATAATTTCCTTGGACTTAAATGCCATACCTTTGTTTATAAGTTGCACAATAGAATGTATGTATAATGTAAACATGTGATGGTCAAAGGCTAAATTACTATCTATGTGTGTCCCCAAATCCCTCACTACTGGGTCAACTCTAAGTGGTGTGTTGTCAATATGATAGTTATTAGGCATGGATGAATTCCCAAAGGATACTATTTTATATTGCTTGGCACTTAGTTTTAGTCCATGGCTCTGACACCAATTGTTTGTCTGTGTCAGCCCCTCCTGAAGAACATTTGTGTCAGTGTGAGATTCAATGACAGCTCCTAATTTGCAATCATCTGCAAATTAAGTCAGCCAGAGACCACTGACATTGGCCTTGACTTCTGAGAAGGAAATGCCAAAAAGGAGCGGTCCAAAAACTGATCCCTGAGGGACTCCACTTGTGACTGGCCTCTTTGTAGAGGTGAACTCCCAATTCTAATTTCCTGGGTCTCATCTGTGAGTCAGTTGACTTTCATTGAGTGACATATGGGTTTGTACCTAACTTCTTGAGTTTGTCAACAATGCCCGAGAGGGGTATTGTGTCAAATGCATTGGCCAGGTCAAGGTAGGTAGTGTGAACGATTTTGCCCTCATCCATTGCTTTGGTGACCTTCTCAAAGAAGTCCACCAGGTTGAGTAGGCATAATCTGTCCTTGATGAAACCAAACTGCATTGGGTCCAGTGTCTGGAGGTTTACTATATCTCTATTGATCATCTCCATGATAATTCTTTCAATGGCTTTACATATAAGACTGGTGAGACTTATGGGTCTGTAGTTTCCAGGGTCTATAGATGGCCCACCTTTGTGCAGAGGGATGACTGTTGACTTTCTCCATTCATGAGGCCTGTTTGGAGGCTGTAGTTAAATAATAATCCCAGTGGTCCTGATAGGTCATGTTTCATGCTGTTTAGAAGGCATCCTGGGATATTGTCTGGACCCACTGAAACCGTATTCATGGTCTTAGCAAGAGCATTAAGGACCTGTTCCCTAGTGATAATAGGGGAAGTTATATTTGATGACATTTCCTGAGAGAAGGTTGAGGGTGAGAGAGAGGTAAAATTGGAGCTGAATTTCTCAGCTACGGGGTTTGCTATTCTGCTCACTGTAGCTGGCTTCATTTATAATGAGGTCTGCACAGGTTGCAGACATAGCTAAATAATGCTTTGTGGTTGTCCTTGGCCCGAGAGCCCAAACTTACCTGAAATTTGGCTTTGGTAGACTTTATTTGTCCTCTGAGTTGTTTGTTTTGTTTGATGAGAATGCTTTTTTCCTGTGGGTGCTGCACCTCCTAATATTTGCCATGATTTTCTTCCTGCTGTTATATAGCCTATTGATTTTGTGATTCCACCAGAGTGGTTTATTTGTGAGTTAGTTTTGTACTTCTTTCTGGTGGGTACAGCTGCCTCTATGGAGTTATTAAGATGCTTGTACAGGGTTTCTGTGAACAGTTCTGCATAGGCAGCAGTGTTCTCAGGGTTTATGGGGGCTTGAAATGTTGCCAGGTTCTGACTTAATAGCAGGAGGTTAGCCTTAGAATAGTTTCTGAATATTCATGGTTTAGCTGGGGGTCCAGGTTTTATTTTTACTTTTATCTTAATTGTCACATGATCTGAAATGGTTAGGGTGGCCATCTTGGTGTAGTGATTAGCACTGTCACCTCACAGCAAGAGGTTCTTTGATTCGATTCTTGGCTGGGGTGCCTTCTGTGCGGAGTCTGCATGTCCTTCCTTCAGTCATGTGGGTTTCCTCCAGGTGCTTTTCTTTCCTTCCACATTCCAGAGGCATGTAGTAGGTGGCTTGGACACTCTAAATTGACCATAGGTGGTAGTCTGTGCGTGGTTGACTGGTGTGAATGAACTACTATGGCAGGGCTAATCACATGGTGGTGTAAACCTTGGCTCAAGATAATTGTCACTGTGGAAGTGACACTCTGACCCCGTGTGTAAAATGGGAAAAAGGGGTTGAGGATGAATGGATCTGAAATAGTTACTGGCTGTATGTCAATGCTTTCAATTAAATGCACATGTTCCTGTGAAATACAATTTCCATCAATTAGGGAATAATAGGTAAATTCTGTCCACATTTCTACTACTGAGCTCATGTCTTCCATACTTAATACTGTCATTTATTTCTTCAGAAAGCTCCCTTCTTTTGTTATGTTTTCTATTCTAGGTCCCCTAGGTACAATCTCACTGTTGAAAGTGAAGTTCCAGTCGGGTCTATATCATATGAGCGAATTACAGAAATTGTGAATACTCATAATATCAAAAGTACCGGACCTCGAACTTCCTATTGTGGGGGTCTGCACCCCCCACACCCCCCGCTAAACATATATATATCTATATATATAGATATATATATATATATATATATATCTATATATATATATATATATATATATATATATATATATATATATATATATACCAACTCCAAGATCGCACTACAGTGAGAAAATGGCAAATATCCCATTATTCACTGTACTGTTGTCTCAGAAAAAGAACTTTGAGGTCTGGTACATTCCATATTAGGAGCGTTCGCAATTTGTGCGATTCGCTCATATGATATAGACCTGTTCCAGTCCCTACCTGTAAGTACTATTCTCCTGCTGAAAATGTTTTATTTCTCCCATATTTTCCTTACGCTCCATAATAACAGTTTTAGGTGGAATATAAATAGCCTAATCCTTCTCCCATGCCAGTAGCCCCTTGCTACCTCAAATCAAGCCTTACTATCTTTTTCCCTCTTTTTATTATAATTACTTCTCTTTTTCTTTCTCGCTGATATTTTACTGAATATCCCTCTGGAAATCCTTCCTTTAGCAAATTCACATGCTCATTTCTTTCCAAGTATGTCTAATGTAACATTACTATCTGCACTCTGTATTTCTTAATATAATTAAATATTCTTAGTTTTTTGACTCTACCTGTGAGGCCATTCATGTTTCAAGATAATATGCTTAGTGTAGGCATTATGATGAAAAGTTATTATTCCCACCTATTATACATGACAGCTTTTTTAAATGTCTGTTTCCAGCCTTTGTGTTACATTCACCCACTAATGTTTGGCAGATTAATCTTTTATACAGTTGTTTCTTATCATCTCCATTTGAACCTATGCAATATTTTACAATACATTTTGTTTTCATGAAAACCCTCAAACATGCACACAGAAACACACACACACACACACACACACACACACACACACACACACACACACACACACACACACACACACACACACACACAGACATTCAGTATATGCATAATCAGGTATGCCACCTTACAAGAATTCATTGTACAAAACAGTTAAAAATTTAATTATTCTTTATATGATGCCTTATGACATTACTTAGCCAGAGACAGTGAGTACTCAAGCATGAATTTTGCCACAATAGTATGACTACCTGCTGTGAAACAAAAACATTAATTATTTAAATGTGAGAAGGAATGTCAGATGAACAGTGATGATAAACAATGAGCCACACTGCATAGCCCACAGATACCACCACATGCATTCAACTTCATGTGTTTTTTACAAGAGAAGAAACACTAACCTGAACGTATAAGCTCATAGTTCTGGACTAGATGCCACCTCTTTACCTGAGCAGCTGTATGCCATTTACTAGCCTGGCACACGGGGTGCCTTACTACTGCTGCCAGCTGGTCATAGTAGTACAGAAACCCAGGAACTCTCAATGACAATACAGATCTGGGAAATGGCTGTATTAAAGTTGATTTCTGTAGCTCCACTTGGATTTCTCATTGGTTCCATGAGCCATGTATCCACTGTATATCCAGAATCTCCTGAAAGTTAAAAAAAGACAAGAGAGAGTTGAAGCGCAACAATACAAAGAAAAAAGTGGTTTAGTATTTGGTAATACAGTTTACCATGAATAACTACATAAATAAAATAGAAAAATGAAAAAAGATGTTGTTCTTCTTACCAACAAAATGACCACTGGGTATCCTACCATGCAGGAAGTGTTAGCGTAAGCAAGTGTGCCAGATATTGGAACCAAGTGCACTGCTGGGATGCTGGGCAGAGACATTGGTGATGCACCCTCATGCATCACATACTACATGGCAATTGGTGGAATGGTAGTCCTTCCTATTCCTGTACAGCTCACCACCTGGACCAGAAGATGCTTTAATTACTACATGGATGCTATCTATTGTGCTGAGTACCTCAGGAAAATGTGACACCCCATAAAAGACATGTATAGTTCTGCTCTGTCCTGAAGTTAAACTGGAAAACAGATGTACTGATCCACATGTACCAAGAGTACATCCAAGAACTGCTGCAGTGTGCTCAAGGCAGAACCTTCATAAATCCCCAACATGTCAGCAGTCTGTCTCTGGATGGTCTCTGTGGCAAGTATAGTGAGGGCTAGCTATACCTTAATATCCACAGGAATAGGTAGTCCATACATTCCTCTAATCCCCCAATGGGAATCATACAAATTCATTAAGTTGCTCATAATATTGCAGGCCACTCTAAATCTGTCTAATATCTCCTGATTATCAAAATTATAATGAGCTATTTTCTGCTTATACCTCCACCTTCTTGGGTGGTGAGTGTCACTGGGTGCAATTGGTGATGGCTCAGCCAAGGCAAGTAGCTCACAATAGGAAATAGCAAAGGCAAAAGCAAGGGAGAGCATCTTCATGCATTGCAAAGTAGATAGACTAGGTGCGATAGACTAGGCGTGACTTCTCTTTGCATAAAAATTTGCAGACAATGCGGGAAACAGTTTCTACAGTTATACTTGCCTGCACAGAGCACTTCAGTGCTCGTGTTTTAGTTAACAAAAAAAGTATTTCTAAATAGTACTATAATGCTCAGGTTTCAGTTAAATATATATATATATATATATATATATTTTTTTTTTTTTTTACTTATAAACTGTAACACACTATTTGCTACAATGTAGCAAGCAGTTGCTACAGTTTAGCCCCAACAAAGAGTGCTAAAATGCTCAAGAATTACATTAACTAGTGATCAGGATCATCTTGGCTACACTACTGAATCTCCACGTCCAAACAACTTTTGCGCCAAGTGAATGGAGAACAACTACAGTCATTCCTCTGCATAAGGGAGGACCTTTCACAGACTCAGGCAATTACAGATTGATAAATCTGATCAGCCTCATATGCAAAGACAGGTAAAGACATCATGGAATTAATCAATCAGGACATAGAGAACCTTCAAAACACTGGACTCTTCCCAGCTTGGATTCATCAAGGCCAAGTCATGCTTACTCATTCTGGTGGATTTCTTTATCACCAAAGCAATGGATGAAGGCAAAATGGTAAACATTGCATACTTTGACCTGGCCAAAGCTTTTGACACAATTCCCCAGTCTAGCATAGTAAAAAATCTAAATAAACTGTGAATAAATCTCTCTGTCACCCACTGGATTGACAACTGGCTCATGGATAGGACAGAGATTATCATAAAAGGGGAAGTCACCTCCACAAAGAGACTAGTGACTAGTGTCGTTCCCCATGCTTTTGTGCTGGAACCTCTCTTGTTTGGCATCTACTTTTCTGAAGTAAAAGCCAATACTAGAGAGCTATGGCTGACTAACTTTTTAGATGACTGTAAGCTAGGGGCAGTCATTGAATCCCAAAACTGACTTAGCCATACTGCAGGAAGGTTTGTCTCAAATAAATAACTGATGCAAAAACCATGGACTGTAACTAAATGTTAAAAAATGTATTATTATATATTTCAGGAAGTCATCTACTCCAGGGAACTACCACATTGACAATACAACCTAAGTGTGACCCAGTTCTTCAGGATTTGGGAACTTATGTGAACTGTGAACTAAGTTTTGACCAACATATGTCTATGATTGTAAGAAAATCCTTCAATATTGCACAGCTTATAAAAAAAAAAGAGATCATTTCTAACTCTGATATGTCATTGCCCCCCCCTTTACTCAGCCTTTAATAGGCCAATTATTAAAGATAATGTCTTCCTTGGCATATATCTGTCCAGATACATGCAACAAGTGGAATGCCAATAACATACCTTATTGAAAGATTTCAAGGCCTAAACAACTTGTCCTACATGGACCGATATAAAGCCCTGTCACTTTCCTCAGTATCAACCTGACTGCTAAGAGATGACATTTGTCTGGCATGCAAGGCCTCCTCTGACCCATTACTGATAGATTTACTGCACATCAGCAAGTCATATGACATCAGAAATACTCATTCTAGGGATATAAACCCATTCTGCAACATCAAATGAATAGATTAAAGGGACTGGTATGTCTTGCATAAGATACTACTGTTGTGGAACAGACTCTCCATCCACATAAAACAAAGTTCATCCTTGTCCATATTCAAGTGCAACTTAGATCTATGGATGGGAATAAAAAACATACACCAGGACTGCCACCTGTACTACTAATGGGCAAAGGCAGCTCTTAAATGCTTTATCCTATGCATAAGTCCCTTCAAATTACCTATTGTATGATCCCAGTTATTCTCAATAAGGGTAATATACAATTATCGAACATGGGATGGTTAAGGCCAATCTATCACCAAATGGGATAGGTTAATTTGAGCACAAAAAGTGAAACTGGGTAGGCTCAAAATGGCTCACAAGAGCAGCTAGCCTAGGACTTACCTATTAACCTATACACTTATATACTTAACTGGGTCTGCTTGAAAATGCTGCTTTACATCACACTGTTCTTCACCTAACTGAATCTCACACACAGTAAACAGTAAATAAGAAAATAGACATCAAATATAAATAATTGCACGAAATACATTCCTCTGTGTTTTTGCTCATTGCTTTTACCTAACAAATGTAAATATCACATAAAATTCCCCTTCACTATTACAGTTTCCACCACTGATGCATATTTAGGATCATATTAGGTTACTAGGCTAATTACCCTGTGGCTGTTACAAACCTAGCCAAGGGTTTATCCCCAAAGTCTTGGGCTCAGAACCTTTAGATTACAAAACCAGCAACTTAGCCACTTCGCTACAGAGACAAACAAAAGTAGTGTAATAGCCATAAATCAAACCCAGATCAGCTGATTGAATGGCAACTGGGCTCACCACTATACCACATAAACAGCACTAAAGGAAAGCTTCCTCAGCCTGTACTTCATCCCAGGACCTTTTGCACTCTAGCTCCACGCATGCATGTGATGGTACTGGACTACTTACAAATCCTGTGACATTAACTGGGAATCAAACCCAGGCCTCCAACATAGTAGGTGAGAAGTCTACTACTGAAGCACCAATGCTCTATACAGCCAGGGCTTGAACCCAGGAACTCATACACCCAAAGCCAGAATCACACCCCTAGATCAACAAGCCATAATTACAGCACCCAAGATGGGACTGAAACCCACAATCCCTGGCTTAGGAGATATAGTCACAGCCATCTACACTGACAGTAGCTCAGTGATTACATTTGCATATGTGAACTAGGTTATAGTATACCAAACCAAAAAAACTACCTATGGACGATTTATATATAATGGGCATGTAAATTTAAAAACAACAGCCCTAGGTCAAGTTATATAAGTATAAATTGAACCACCCTCCAACAGATTTTGTTACATTTTTGACATCAGATTAAAAATGATTTCTCAGGCTTGACATTATATCAGTTATATCAATCATGACTTTGTAGTTTTTGCTTGTGTGGTATTGGAGAGTGTGATAAGAATGCAGATGACAGAGAAGCACTGACATAGAGGTTTTAATAACAGTTATACAGTTATCATGTAAAAAATAATGACTTTTCTTATTTGTTTATGTGTATTCTTTGCCACTTAAATTTCAATTGGCATTTTAGGATAGAACTATTAGTCTCTTGCAAAACTTTTTAATGTAGAATTATAAATTTATTACAAAAAATATCAGTTTTAGCATGTGTTTCAATCACTGTCCTTAAGACAAAGAATGTCAATGTCAAAGCAAACTCAACCTTATTACCCATCTTTAAAATTTTTCTTAAATTGTTGTTTTGTAACCCATATATACAGTCATTTAGAAGAGTTCTCTCTTATGCTAAATGGTACAGATGCTGTTATATTTTACACTGAATAAATCCCCCCTCCCCAATGTGTAGACATATGGTATAGTGAATATACCATGTCCAAAACACACCGATAAGCTGATGGTTAACCAGTGCTTAATATCCAAACACACTTCAAAACTGAAAAAGAAAGCACTGAAAACAATCAAACCTCAGGATTCAGCAAGCCCTGTACAGTGTGCAGGAGTAGTGTAGGAGCTCCAGCAGGCAATATATCTGCCATGCGATCCAGGAATAAGCTGCAGGGATGTGCACGAGCGCTCCTGCACTAGTTGCACGGACTCAGCTCCTGTAAGCAAATTACCCCATTTGCAGATGAAATCCATGCAAATGAGGTGAATTTGTGATCCAGGAAGCTGGAAGCCAACAGTGCAGGACTAGTCTAATCTGCAGAAATGTACTCGGTTAGTAACCGAGTACATTTCTGCAAACTACAAAACGAAGCCATGACAGCTTCAAATAAAGGGTGGATATTATGTAGAAAGCATGCCAGTAGCCAAATATATGGCTATTGGCATGGAAAACAGTTGCAAAAATAAAAAAATGAACTTTTATGTTTTTTAGCCGATCTTGGCTGTTTAAAAGTAGGGCAGCGGCACGCAAATGGGATCGGGTGAAAAATAAAATAAAAACCCTAAAATAAGCATTCTAACCAAAACCACTATTTTGCCATTATAGCAAGCAGAAGACAACATGGTCAATGAATAATGGTTGCTAAGGGGGGAGGCTCAGTGTGGGACCTGTAACTATGCATCAGCATGCAATCCTATGCAAATGAGGGGAATGATACTAAATCCCAGATTTCGCCTGCATGCTTATCAGCACCCAACAGTGTAAGAGCAGGAATAACTTGGTGCAAGCCTAGGAGGTAGCTGACATCATAGGGGGGTGTGTCAGGTATACTGTAAGTGGATTGGAGACCTGTGGCTCGGGTTTGCCCTTAGCTTAGCAAAGCTAAGCAAGGGGGTGTGTCTGAGGCTGCCTAGCACTCTTTACATTGCCTAAGCGGGTGTGCGCACTGTGCACTGGATTTTTAAGGAAACAAAAAACAGGAAATATCTCTGTGCACATTTGAGCACTGTATTTATGCACTGCGCCCCTGGGCTTAAACAGGAAGGCAATGGGAAAGGAAAACAGTAGTAGGAAGGTTATCTAGGAGAACTAGCTTAGGTGGCAGGTGAAATGTATCAGAATCAGCCAATTGCACAGGCAGCAGACCAGCCAAGTCCAGAACACTACTGTAAACTATGCAAACATCTTTCCTTCTGGTTTTTCCCACATATTCTACACTACTGGTGTATACAAGCTGAGGAATTTTAACCAACAAAAACAACAAAACGATAGGGGCTGCAATAGCTATCATACATCAACATGTGGAAGAGGCTGAGGGGGGTGAGGATGAGAATGTTGTCGACCAACCCACAGTGAGGAGACAGAGAAGAGTGTACAGACCCAGAGTAACCTACCGGGCTACATGAGCTGGAAATAGTGAAGCGTTATAGGGTGGACAGGGACTTCCTACAGCAAATTGTTGAGCTGTGCCAGCCATGCCTCACACACAGAACTAACAGAGGGGACACATCCCAGTGGATACCAAGGTATGTGTAGGCTTAAGAATACAAGCTACAGGTACCTTCCAAAGGTCAACTGGAGATATAATGGGGATCTCACAGGTATCAGCATCCAGGGTACTCCACCAGTTCCTGGATGCCATGTCAGCACATGCCGGTGAGCACATATATTTCCCCAACACCCTTGAGGCGTAGGCCAACAATATGCATGTCTTCCACCAAATAGCAGAATACCCTGAGGAAGTGGGTGCCATAGACTGCATGCGCATATGCATCAAAGCACCACCTGGTGAGCGGGGTAGGGTCTACAACAACCGCAAGGACTTCCCCTCCATCAACTGCCAGGTCATGTGCGATGCCCACGGCATTATAATGAATGTATGTGCTGGCTGCCCTGGAAGCTATCACTATTCCCACATCTGGCATCTGACACAGCTGTACCAGAGATTTGCTGGAGGGGACACCCCTTATGGTCACCTAGTGGGCAATACTTGTTATGCACTGGAGCCATGGCTGATGACACCCATCAGAAATGCACACACATCCAAACAAGAATTCCATAATGAGGCACACGCACAGACTAGAGTTGTAATAGACTGTGTGTTTGGAATGCTCAAGTCATGGTTCCAGTGCCTAGACACATCCGGTGAAGCCTTGCAGTACTCCCCACCTACATGTACTCAAATTGTCATTGTATGTGCCATGCTACACAATACGATCCTGTGGAAACAGCTGCTGCAGGGACAGCATGGAGCAGGGCCACACCCCCCCCCCCACCATTGCCAAGGCCTGCACATGCACAGAGTGATTCAGAGAAGGAACAACCTGAGTCTGCCTCAGTAGGCAGAAGGAGGCATGTCCAGTATGCCCTGGCCTTGGAAAAGAGGCAACGCATAGCACATACACTGTCTCAGGAAGGACCCAGGGAATGACACCACTCTCTTGACTCACACATTCAGTAAAAGGGATGCCAAACATGACACTACCTGTGCTCAACCATGTATAGGGAGTGTACTCTGTGCATCCAACATAGGCTGCCCTCCAGCACCATCCTCAATACTGGCACACCCATAAGGTAAGTCACTCTCCTTACCAATTGCTGAATGAAGTAGTATGTGTTTTTACTTGTATCTATGTCATGGATGTGAACATGCAAGGGAATTGGGTGGCTGAATGGGATGCCAGCAGATAGTAGACACCTATAGTGACACCATGAGCTCTGTAACAAATACTGGTGTCACCATAGTAGACAGTACTACACATGGCGACAAAACCCACTTCAGGAAATGTGCTGGGCCACATGTGTGTCCATATGACTCACACATGCCAGTCAGGGAGGTTCACATACCCAGCAATAGTCTCAGCCAGCAGGACAGGTGTAGACAAACACAAACAATGGCTGTGCTATGGCCTCTGAATGATGGCTATGGGTAACCTCCCCCCCAGGCCTACACAGACAGACTACAGCAGGTCAGGCAGTGGTACATTAGTTATGAAGGGTAGGAAGTCATAAACTGATATGTAGGTCAATCAAACCTAAGAGCTGTAGTACATTGATATGCCTCTAGTCATCATGATAGGTTAGAATACAGGATGTAATGGAGTACCTGACATACCAGTATAGTCATAGCAAATGTGTACAAGTGTCAGGTTTGCCCTCCCCAATCATGTAGAAATGTAGAAACAGTCAGGTGTGCCCCCCAATGATGTGTAGAAATGTAGAAACAGTCAGGTATGCCCCCCCAATCCTGTGTAGAAATGTAGAAAGAGTCAGGTGTGCCCCCCCAGTCCTATGTAGAAATGTAGTAACAGGCAGGTGTGCCCACCCCCAATCCTGTGTAGAAATGTAGAAACAGTCAGGTGTGCCTCCTCCAATCCTGTGCAAAAATTTAGAAACAGTCAGGTGTGCCACCCCAATCCTACATAGAAATGTAGTAACAGTCAGGTGTGCCCCCACAATCCAATGTAGAAATGTAGTAACAGTCAGGTGTGCCCCCCCTCCAATCCGATGTAGACATGTAGTGACATGTATGTGTAGGTATAATGCCAGTGGAGCACAGATGACCTGAGGTGGCCAAGGTAGCAGGGTAGATTGTAGCATTTGTACAATATGAAGGTATGCATGTGTCAGGTTGATGTGTGTTTCATATTGTGTGAGAGTGGTCAGTATGTATGCATGTTGAACTTTGACCTGGTGGCCATTGCCCACTACTGCTAATGACAGGGCCAAGTCCTCACAACTGCAGTGCCAAAGACAATTCTCCCCAGTATAACACATGCTAGCAGTAAACCATTGTATATGTATGGTAGTAATATGTGTCACCATCTGAAAGATGAAGATGGCATAACTGTTGGGCTGGATATACAAGCAGCACATAGAAAAAAGTACCCCAGGCATACAGTATATAATGTGTAATTGTGAAATGGACACACTTGGAATTGTACATACAGGTATGCATCACATTATCTGGGCTTGTAGTAAGGAATACCAATGTCGTCCGGCCGAACACTTGCAGATCACAAAGGTGATAGGACTGATGTATTGGGAAACAGCTGATGTCCCTGCACAAGCTACCATAACTGGAATGCCCCATGCATATCTGTGAGTCAGATGCAAGTAGTGTCCATAGCACACATGCACCCAGCTCACCCAAACACCAGCCACAGGTACCTCTCTGGTCATATTGCTGCTGTTGAGAATGGGTACAATATTACCCCCACCTGTGTATGGCAATAGCGAAAGAATGCAGCATGCAGTGCAGGTGTCCCATGCAGGTGTGTCCCTAGTTGTAAGTAACACCCTGACAGCATCCACACCACTTGATCAATACTGATAGAAAGTACTGGTATGAACACCTAGCACACCTACCCTGACACTCCAGGGCAATATACTGTATGGCAGTCTGGGACTGTAGGACTGACAGAATGCAACGGCCTGCTACAGCTGGCCTGCATCACCAGCAAAAAGCCTACAGGCCTCTGCAAAAAGTCTGTGTGTCACCCATACTGCCAGTGTATGTCATGTCATGAACACCAAAATAACAACATAACACACTCCACATAAGCCATATGCAAGGCCATGTGGACAAACCACCGTAACATGTCCACCATGTCCCACTGCATGAACTGTGGACCAACACCAAAACACAGCTGTGATGAGGTGATAACTATAGGGAAAGTATCAGAGAATGTATGCATAATGTATGGAAGAGGATAGAATAATAGAGGGGGTTGGGAGCATATGAAGCATGGAATGTGCAAGAGCCGATGCACAGCCATGTGCACATACTATCCCTGGCTGCAAACACAAAAATGGGTGGCTACAAACCTGCACATACACCACAATAGGGGTAATGTCCTGACTTATGAACCCTGCCTCTGTGTAACCTGTATGAATCTGTACAGCTTTGAGGTATTGCCACAGCAAGATAAGGCCATACTGTCATGCCGATGAATGTACAAGTATGGGATCCTCTTCCAGCACTGTACCAAGGTGCTGAACTGGATACACAGACCCAGCAGCAAGTGCCTGCATAACTTTCCATGAATATATAGGTGTTTGACCACAATACTGGACACAGCTGCATTCACCCTTTGTTCCCCAGGACATCACTGTGAGCAAAAATGTCCACCTGACAGTACTTGAGGACATAAAACATCACAGTGTATAACAGTACACATGTATGAATATCTCTGCTAACACCAGTACCATGTAGCAGAAGCAGCACAGACACAATCACCTACCGTACACACTATCCCTTGCACAGTGTGACCCCATATTGCCAAATGATCTACAGAGATCCTGCAGAAACAGTTTGCTACCTGTAAGTGTAGAACACAAAGGTCTGCACTGGATTACAAACTACCTGGGATGGATCCACACATTCAATACAGAAGGGCATACTGGACATGCTCACACACTTAAACAAATGAAGCCCATGTCTGCCAGCAACAGTGGACCATACATATCTAAAGGTTGTAGATGTTAGTGCATACACTCCTCAGTATGCACCAGTCATGCTGTGCACACAAATTGGATAGGAATACACACATATATCCAAGGACAACACACAATAATATGCCAAAAGTACACATACATAGATGTGTGGAAGAGAGTGACAGTGACAAAGAGCCTTCCATCATGAGGCCTGTCCCAGCTAGCACACAGCCAAATGGCTACAACCACATGATGTGTACATGTGACTCACTGTAGAAATTAGCTACTGGTATCCCTCAGCATTACAGACTCTGTGGTGCAAGTGTTAGCTGTGCAACATGTCTGTACAAGTCAGTGGTCATCTAGCAGTTGTATACAAGTACCTGCTAAATATAAACCTGCATGTGCCTGAGTGTGGTGTGTCTACCTCTAGATGAATGGGTTATGGCCCATGCACACACACACACACTGCCCTCCCCATAGCCCTACTATGACAAGCCTGCTGATGTCATTCACTTTGAAATGCCCCTTTGGGAAGCTAATAACACAGTAATATATGTGGTGTGTCCTATAACTATGTAGTGCTGTAGTGTATTATACAAGTTAGGTAGGTGTTTTAATCCCAGACATGGCAATTGTGTGTGTGTGTGTGTGTGTGTGTGTGTGTGTGTGTGTGTGTGTGTGTGTGTGTCTGTTGGTGTAGGGTGCAATGCTTTTTAGGCTAGTCACACTCACTACAATTCAAATGCCCAACTTTGGCAAGGCTGCTGATATCATTCACTTTGAAATACACCTTTGGGAAGCAAACAGCCCAGTAAGCTCTGTGGTGCGTCC
Source organism: Protopterus annectens (assembly GCF_019279795.1). Classification (NCBI taxonomy): domain Eukaryota; kingdom Metazoa; phylum Chordata; order Ceratodontiformes; family Protopteridae; genus Protopterus; species Protopterus annectens. The sequence goes on from NC_056733.1 coordinate 322,248,849, forward strand.
TATAACTGTGTAATGTTATAGTGTGATAAACTAGTCAGGTAGGAGTTCTACTGCCAGACATAGCAACTGGGTGTGTCTCTATCTGTACAGGGAACAATGCTTTTTAGGCTAGTCACACTCACTACAATTCAAATGCCCTACTTTGGCAAGACTGCTGATGTCATTCACTTTGAAATACACCTTTGGGAAAGGAGTAGCTCAATGAGCACCATGGTGTGTCTTATAACAGTGTAATGCTGTAGTGTGATATAGAAGTTTTGTAGGGGTTCTAGTCCCATTCATGGCAAGTGTGGATGTTATGTGTGTGTTTCTTTGTGTAGGGTGCAATGCTTTTGAGGCCATTCACAGTCACTACAACCTCCATTGCCCTACTTTGGCAAGACTGCCAATGTCATTCCCAGTGAAATACACCTTTGGGAAAGAAGCAGCCCAATCATATATGTGGTGTGTCCTATAACAGTGTAATGCTGTAGTATGATATAATATTTTGGTAGGGGTTCTATGCCCACACATGGCAAGTGTGGATGTTTGCGTCTGTGCTGGGTGCAATGCTTTTGAGGCCATTCACAGTCACTACAACCTCAATTGACCTTCTTTGACAAGTCTGCTGATGTCATTCCCAGTGAAATATACCTTTGGGGAAGGAGTACTCCTGTAATCTCTATGGCACATCCTATAACTGCGTAATGCTTTAGTGCGATAAACTAGTTAGGTAGGAGTTCAAATCCCAGGTGTTGCAAGTGTGTGTGTGTGTGTGTGTGTGTGTGTGTGTGTGTGTGTGTGTGTGTGTGTGTGTGTGTGTGTGTGTGTGTGTGTGTCATTTGTATCCTGTGTGGAGGTGGCTGTCTGTGTGTAACAACTGGCCTCATTGTGGAGCGGGTCTTGCAAATTTCTTATACGGTGGCCCTATATGTCACAATGTCCACCTTACAAGGATAACAGATGTCAAATAGCTGAGAGGCTGGGGTGCCGATCCATACCCCCTATATGTGACACCAAGGCCTGGCAAACAAAGTTAGCAACCCTTGTATTATCCAGGGTACACTCTCAACTCATGTCTCATACACAAACACACTTGTCTAGGCAACAACAGCAATGTCGGTAGTACCCTGCATATTGCCCACAGATAGTAACCATGGTGTGATCACAGTGGACTACAGAAGGCATGGCAGCCTGACCATCAGTACAATAGGCAAGTAAATGCAGACAGTGTGCCTTCACTATGTTCTCCACTGGATGCCTGCAACACCTGTGATGCCATCAAATGTGACCCACAAAGGGCATACCATGCCTTAAACACATGCACTGTATGGAAAGATACCACTGACACGAGGGAATACCTATATCATGGTATCAATGTAGGTGCAGGGTCAACCTGCTGTCCATTACCCGTTCCCACCACATGAGGCCATGACTGACACATCTAATAACAATCTGTGCACACAACATGGGCCAGACACACCAAGTACAGTTCCACATGTCACTGTACATGCATGTGGGATGTGTGCACATCCCAGACAGCATCCATATCATGGACTAAAGGACACATACATGGCAAGCATTGCACAGCAATGGCCAAATACAATAGTTACCCAGGTGACTGGATGGTGAGTTCAATGCCCACCTGTGTAGGCCACTCCAGACACTAAACCCCTGAGCCACACTGCAGACCATTGTCATGTGGCCTGATGCCAAGGTATACCCTTCACCTAGCCCTGTATAGTCTTCTGGAACAGTTAATCACTACACACCTGTGAAGCAATGCATGCATGCATGTCAGTACTGGCACCCTGTGTTTGTGTGTGTGGTGTATGATGCTTTCGACCACATTCACACTCACTACAACTCCCATTGGCATACTGAAGCATGCTGTCTGATGTCAGATACCTTCACATACCCTTTGTCCATATAACCTCTGGATAACCCCTGTGGTGGATGTGATACCTGCACATTACTGTATTGTGACAAACTAACTAGTTAGGAAGTGTATCCCTGACCATGCCAAGTGTGTCAATGTGTGTGTAAGTCCTTGAGGGGGTGTGGCTGTGTTGAAGCTGACACTTGTTTATGTGGACAGGAACATGTACTACACCTACTGTATCACTACCATATCACTGTTGCAGATGTCAGTCACCATCACATATAGGTATGGACAGCTCCTCAACATGTAAGCTATGTGGTGCATGCAATAACTGCACAGACATGTGATAGCAATACATAGTCAGTCAGGGGTTTGAAACCCTGTACTGGTAGGTATGTGACACAAATATGCTTAAGCCTTACTCTCCCACCCCCTCCCTGACTTACTTTGTCTCTGTCTGGCTCTCTCACTCCCTCTCTGGTGGATGTGGAGAAGTGCACCTGCTTTGCTTAGGCAGCAGCTTGTGCTTTGTAAGTGATGCTCATGATCAGCTGATGGCCTCTGCATGAATTGCAGGCCTCCTATAGCTGATTGCATGTGGAACAGCTGTGGTAACATTCCCATAGCCAATTGCATGGAAACACACTCCAATATGTTAGGACATCATGTTGGTGTTGGGCCTTTTCATTCACTGTGAGCAGGACCTAGATCTGGTGTTCGGCAAACAGCATTGCAGATGGATTTGGGATTTACCTCTAACAATGTACACTGTGGAAACAGGCCAACACACAGGAGGGGGATGTACATGACATGACTACAGAACGTAAGTGTTGCTATTCTGCATTTGGAGTAATGTCGGTTTAACAGGGTGTGTATGGATATGGCTGGTCTACATGTTTTAATACCTGTCATGACAGTGCTATGTTTTTGAGAAAAGCCGCATCTGTAGGGTCATCTGAAGACTGGGCAGTGTGTGGTGCCTTTTGTTTCTTCTGTTACTCACAGAACACCTATCTGAGAACTGCAGAAGCATAGTGTGAGGATTGCAGTCAGTACATGGTGACAGCCATGAGAGTTACTGACTTCATATCCCTCATAGGACATATGTCACAACAAACCCTGTAACAACAGTAAATGTATGAGGTTATCACAGCAGCATGTCAATATTGGCCCTGTGTTTGTGCCTTCAGCTACAACTTTGTCAACCTTTGTACATATGTCATGCAGTAAGAGGTGCATATTTTCTGTACACCATTATTTATTGACATCATATATGATAACAAGCCAGTGAGATATCAGACTGCTACACATGTTATGTATAGTAGGGGTTATATTTGAGGACATAACCTGGGCATTCTGTGGTTGTGTGTACAGTACTGAGGTCTGTGTACTTATGGTGATTTTTGACAGTGTGTGTATTGTGAATATGTACCTTGGCCTGTGTACAGACTGTGGTAGATGCCATTGTTCTTGGTCCTTTTCTATCTGATGTTAAATGCTGCTCCAGTGTATGGTACCCAATCGGCTTACATGTTTGTAGGGCCAAACACACACATGTCCCATACCACAGACAGGCATTGGACCACACTGTCTAGTGGCCCAGTATATGTAGGGATAGTGTGTGAGTGGCACCTATGAGGATGGTGTTGATCAGATGGTCCATATACTGTAATATTAAGCTAACTTACCATATGTGCCTGTGGTTGTGTTCACATTGGTTGTGGGTATGCACTTTCACACATTTGTCTGTTACTCTGTGCTGTGACATGCCTGTAGAGCCTGCTATATTTGCAGGTACATGTGTATTCCCCCATAAGAAATGTAGGCCAGTGATGTGGCAGTCTGCCTGTAGTTTGCACAGTGCTTTGTTACATGCCTAGCAGCTTAGTGTAATTACCCAGAGTGATGTTATGTCCAGATATTTTCCAGATGGACTGCTGCCAGGCCACCATAACTTTCATGTATATCTGACAAAGCAGTGGGATGCTGTACAGATGTATGTCACTAACTAGTGGGTAGTATGTGGCCATGTGATCTCTGCACAAGCGGTTATTATGTGTCAGAACAGACAGGAGTGTGTGAATGCATAACCTATGTGGGCATATGTATTCCAGTATTTACATGATATGCCCATCTACATGGCTGTTAACATCCACATTGTCAGGCTTGGTCCACATGTCTAGCACTAAGGGGTTCTGTGTATAACTCTGGACTGACCACATTTATTGGCCATATGCCTGATGTAGTTCACAGGATCATTATTGTGCTAGCAGTGGTACTGTACTATGATGTCCTTAGGATGCTTGTAGGTAGCCAATGGTGCACATGTTAAAAGCAGATGTGACCTCCCACACATATGTCTGTTAAGACAACCCCTATTACAGTCACAACAGTCTACATATATACCTGCAATACATACCTGGCATCCCCTTGCACAAAGAGGTTGTGACTATTGGGTCTGAGGTAGGACTCCACTCCATGTTCTGGACGTATAGTGAACTTAAATGTACATATAATTATCCATATATCTAAACAGATATATACACATATACATATCGACATACATAGATGGATATATATATATATATATATATATATATATATATATATATATATACATATAAACACTCAAATATATACATATACACAGCAATATATGTCTACACATATACAGATATAGATACATATGAACATATACTTATGGATATCTACATATATATATATATATATATATATATATATATATATATATATATATATATATATATATATATATATATATATATATATATATATATATATATATATATATATATTGCCAGTAATAGGTATATCAGAATAGATATGCATGCACATATAGTTATAGATATCTACATAAATAGGCATATCTGTACACATAGGATGCACTATACAGATGTGTATACAGACATATGCATGAATATACATGTGTATGTTCATGTAGAAATATATCAACATATATATATATATATATATATATATATATATATATATATATATATATATATATCCATATTCCTGTCATGTGTAAACATCATGGTTGTGTATACCTTCCCAGATGTATTTCACTGTATGTATCTGATATGTGTACATTATGATAAAATAACATATGTGATGCAACAGTCATATTAATAACAAGTACTACACAATTGTGGAAGTAAATGCAATTGTTCAATGCTAATCAATATGTGTATTGACAGATATATTGGA
>NC_056733.1:322254437-322256937 GCF_019279795.1 Protopterus annectens
TACAGAAATAACCTTAGCTCCCTGGTTTCCAAATGTCCGGTTTTTTTGGACACAACTGTCCATGGAGAGACTGCCCCAACCAAAGTGGGACAGGTGGTGACCTTAGCCGCTGATCCTATGTCGGTGCGGCGCGCTGACATGTGGCTGTACACCTTCTCTGAGTGTAAACACTGACAGTGCATTGCGGGACGAACGCGGTCTTATGCGTATCCTTTGCTCCTTGGACGGGTACACTTATGCCTTCGTGGCTTCTATTTGCTTCTCCGTTAATTTGGGACGGGGACTATGTTGCATACTGTACGTGCGTTTCATTCTGCACAGGACCTGGCTGCTGCCATTACTATTGTGGGCAGACCGTGGCTGTCAGCACATTAGGTTGCTCACCTCATGCCGGCTTAGACACGCCTCCAGACACATCCTACCTGGGCTCGCTCACGTACACTACGCACGTGTCTGTGATTCCGGTGCACTCTCATTAATATGTATATGGCGCTACTGCGCCGGATATTCCATGCACCGCCGGCGCAGGCCTTACGCCGGCCTTGCGCCGAGCTTCATGAATCCCGGGGCACATGTATTACACCACTGCAAAATTCATATCCTTATTATATTCTTAATACTATTCACATTTACAGAAAGCACTCTAAATTTTCCTTTTCCTTTTCCTTAGATTAATGGTTTTATAAGTTCATAGCTAATTACTAGGCTAGCTTTCTTAACAGACCATTGTAAGCCTAACCAATTTCCTTCCCAAATGTGAGAATCAAACACTGTAACCACTATAACAAGCCCCAGTCTTTAGCGTATATATTCTTTTCCATCAATTTCCTTTCTTTTTTTTTTCTTTTGTGCTTATCACTTTAAATTTTCTTTTTCTGTCTTTTACCCTTTTACCAATAGACTTTTTCTTTTACTACCTCCTAGTGTATGTCTTTTTCGTCACTTATTTCAGAATATTCTTCTATATGATCTTTATTATTTTTCCTCATCTATTTTTTCTTCTATTTCTACTACTTCTGAAATGTATTCTCTTTGTTCATTTTCTTCTCTTTTTTCCTTATTGTTATTTTCATTTTGCAGCCCACCTATAAATGTCCAATTGTGTTATATTTATATGTCATCATGTCCTATTTCCCCCACAAATATAACATTTGCCTTTGTTAGAATTACTTATCAATTTTTCCGCAAATATACATACAAAAAAGCATGTTTGGACTGTCCCCAGTATTTTACAACACCTCTATTCTCCTCCACATTTATCATGCTTGTTATATGTATAATTTTTATCTCTTTCTATTTTTAACACAATATTACAGTCCCAGGTACCAGTCCATAAACCTCTTTTGTCATAAACCTTTGTAATGTTCAGTACTTCTGTATATAAAACTTTCAAATGTCATTTCAAAGTCTCTTCTTCTACCTCTGTTTGAAATTGTATATGAATCTTATTTTTTGTTTCCCTCTTAAATGCTGTTATCATATAAAGACTCCATGGGTTACAGTCTTTCTTTTTTACATATTCTCCAAGAAACGTTTCTCTTTAAAAAACAGTCTCATATATAATGTTACAAAATGTCTCTTTGTTAATAAGAACAGATGATCTAACATCATGTGCTTTTACACCCAAAGGAACTATTAAATTGTCCCACACTCCATACCTGTCCATTTCATTGTATTCTTTACTCTGAATGCTTACCACATACTTTCATTTTTCATTTTCTTCTCCCTTCTTTTCTGCTACTCCACTTTTGCCTTATTTTACTTTCTCTCTATATGTTTTCTTTTCCAACTCATCACATTATTCAGAATTGTCTCTGCATCCTCCTTTTGTATTTTCTTCATAATATCCTCCCCAGGAAACATCTCCTCCATTTTCTGGCTTATTATGCACCACCGTTTCTTTAAGTAAATTATCCTTCAACCCTTCACACTGGGGGGGGGTTAATTATACATCCATCATTTGCTAACTCATCTCTATCAACCAGTTTTTTAAACATTTCCTCAGAATCCTACACACATTCTTAGGTCTCGATATCTGCTTTCTTCATAATTTCCTTCACTACTCTATCATCACCTTCTCTCTCCATCTGCTTCCCTGTTTCTCTGTGCTGCTTCTGCACCTGGAATGGAAACAGGAAGTGCTCCTCAAAAATGGTTCCCACTCACAACAATGAAGAGTAGGGGATGTTCTCCAGTGCCCCACCCAAATTTCAAAAAGTAAGCATAAATACCACCTTGGGTCTCCTCTATGAAAAGAGGACATTTGCTTAGTGAGACTGACTTGTTCAACAAGACATAAATGAATAAATATAAACAACAATATAGAATTTATTTGCATGGTGGCTACAAATAGGACTTGGTTCTCAAAGTCACCTCATAAAAACAAATGAATCAGATAGTATATACATAGTATTCACAAGCAAAAAAAACGGATTTGGCAATCCTGAGTACAGGGATATGTGGATTAGGCTGTTTAATGATATTGTGGAAGGGGGGGCAA
>NC_056733.1:322264437-322338112 GCF_019279795.1 Protopterus annectens
CAAATGAAGGTAGTTAGTGATCCAGGAAGTGGTGGAGGTGTAGTGTAAGCATGCAGAAATGTAAACCGTAAAAAATGGTTTACATTACTGCAAACATAAAATTGGAGCCATGTCAGCTGGCCAAACACATGTATTATATTGTTAATATATGCCAATGGCTAAATATATAGCCATTGGCATAAAAAAAAATACAAAATGTAAAATTAACATTATTATTTGTTCTCACGCTATTGCAAAGTTTAAAGCATAGTGCAGTTGCACGCAAACAGGATCGTAAGAAAAATAGAAAAATAGAAAATAAAACTGCAATGTAACACATAGCATGATTTTCCCATAATAGTCAGTGGCAGGCATGTTACACCACACCATGGCACAAGGTTTGCTAAGGGGCTGTGTTAGTGTTATGCACAGTTTCTAGGAATTAGTAGGCAATCCAATGCAAATGAGAGGAGTTATACTGAATCACAGATTCCTCCCTGGAGTAAGGATGCACCTCATGGTGTAGTGTTATAAGACTGAGGTGTGACCATGAGATAAAGATGACAACATGAGAGGGTGTGTCACATTTGCTGTAAGTACATTGGAGCAATGCCAATCCGGTTTGCCCATAGCTAAGCAAAGCTAAAAGAAAGGGGTGTGTTTAACTGGCTGTAGCTTTGGCTAGCTGAGAGCACACAAGGTAACCGAGTATGCATGTGGATGGAGATTAAAACGTGCTTAAACTCGCTAAATGGGTATGTGCGGCATTAACCGGAGCTGGAACAGGAAGGATATATGAAAAATAGGGAAATGCTGCAGCAGGGAAATTGGACTACAAATGAGCAATTAATACCAAGGAACCTACAGTAGGCCATTGACAACAGCTAACAAGGCTGCTAGCAGCTACCTGCGGAACATGAAAGGGGAGGGGCTGTACTGCAAAGAAAATAGTAAAGTGTCATAGCAGAACAAAGTAGAATTGCATTATATCAGCTACATAAAACACTTTGCAACACACGACTGGGTAGTGAAAGTACAAGACAATAAAGCTGGCAGATGGATGCATGCCTGACAATGGGAGGGGATCTAGGTTTAAAAGGGAATTAAAGGGCAACAGATGAATCAAGCCAGGCAAGCATAACTCCACACTACAGCCCCCACACTTGCAGTAAAATATGTAAAACCCATAAGTAAGTTAACTTGCAGCAGGAACTGCTCACACACAGCCAATTACTTCGGCAGCATATAGCACAATAGTATAAAGTGTGAAAGCACCTCACACACACTTGTGTTTCCCATACACACTGCACCAGTGGTGCATACAAACGGGGAAGTTTTAATATGTGCATGTTAGGGGCTGCCATTGCTTTGATCTGGCAGCATGTGATGGAGACTGAAGGTGGTGAGGAGGATGATGCTGACAACCACTGCAGGCACCAGAGGAGGAGAAAAGTGTTCAGACCTAGGGTAACCTACCAGGGGCTACATGATCTGGAGATAGTAGAGCATTGCAGGGTGGACAAGGACACCCTACAGCAACTTGTGGTGCTATGCCGGCCACGCCTCAGAGCCAGAACAAACAGAGGGGAAACCATCTCAGTGGATACCAAGGTATGTGTAAGCCTGAGAATAGTAGCCACAAGTACCTTTCAAAGGCCAACTGGGGATATCATAATCTCACAGGCGTCAGCATCTAGGGTACTCCACCAGTTCTTGGATGCCATGTCACCACATGCCAGTGAACACTAATACTTCCCCCAAATGCAGGAGGAGTTGGCCAGCAATATGCATCTCTTCCACCATGTGGCAGAATACCCAGAGGTACTGAGTGCAGTAGACTGCATGCACACACACATCAAGTCACCACCCAGTGAGCAGGGTAGGTGCTACATAAACTGCAAGGGATACCCCTCCATCAACTTCCAGGTTGTGTGCAATGCCCAGGGCATTATCATGGATGTGTGTGTTGGCAGCCCTGAAAGCTATCACGACTCCCACATCTGGTATGCCTCACAGCTGTATCAGGCATTTGCCAGGGGGGGTATCGCATTTGGCCATCTGGTGGGGGATGCTGGCTATGCACTGGAACCCTGGATGATGACACCAATCATAAATGCACACACACCAGTACAAAAATGTCATAATGAGGCACATGCACAAACCAGAATCATCATAGAGCATGTGTTTGGGATGCTCAAATCATGGTTCCGTTGCTTGGACATATCCGGTGGAGCCTTGCAGTACTCTCCAGCCATATATGCCCACATCATCATAGTATGTGCCATGCTACACAATGTGATCCTCTGGAAACAACTACAGCAGGGACAGAACAGTGAAGGCCCTCACAGCCCACCACCATTGCAAAGGACCCCACAGGCACAGAGGGACTCAGACCATGAGCTCCCTGAGCCGACCCCTGTAGGCAGACGGAGAAGTGCCCAGTATGCCCATGCCATGGCAAAGAGGGAATGTATAGCACACACACTGACAGTGTAGGCACCTAGGGACTGACACCTTTCTCCACCTGCACACACAGTAAACATGGATGGCACACACACAAGACTACCTGTAAATTGTCATGTATGGGCAATCTTCTGTGTGCATCCAACATAGGCAGCCCGCAACTATTGTACACACAACTGCTATTGGGACAAGGTAAGTCAACACCTGAACAGTAAATTAAGATATCAGCATGTATTGCTACTGTATGTATAGGTTCACAGGTTCATCGGTAGGTACCAGGCTAACTGCCCGAGGACATTCATATGCCTAGCCAGAATGTGTCAGCTTTTGCCACCCCATTGATTAATTAACTGTCCCTCTGTCAAGCAGAGCCAATGTTGGGATCCCTGGGGTGTATCTACCATTCCCCATCCAGTCTTCAAGGTTTCTCTTGAAGAGTGTCAGTGATGGGCTATGCCTAATGTAGTTAGGAATTTTAATTTATATTCTCCCCTTCCATTTCTTATGTTATTATTGCAAGAGTATGTGAAGCTCAGTGGGTTTCCATGCCACTGCCCTTTGCTTAGCTTAGCTTACACATAGAAATCATCTACACAGAAAAATGGGCAGAAGCAAAGTTAATGTCAATAGTGTAATGGTTAGAGCATTTGGATAGTATCTATGCATTTGCGGTTCAAATCCCAATAAAGTCAGAGATGTTTTTTATGTTAAAGTATACCTTAACCACAGTTTGCATATTTAGGTAGTAATCTTCAGTTTAATAAACATTTGAAACACCCATATAAACCCATGTGTGCCAGAGAGTAAAGTCAACAGAGATTGTAATGTTATGTAAGTACATAGTGAGATGTTACTACACTTACGTATATATATATCCCGAGTAGTTAGCGGATGTGACCATGTTTGAGATCACAGGTTATATGCTTTTAAATTTCATTTAACCATGTTTAACTGCCACCTTAATGTCACACAATCACTTTTAAACATGCTTACAACTGCTTACAATAGAAGTATGCTGGTCTAATAAAGTTAAACCATCACAGGTATTGAACCCTGGACCATGCACACCATAGTCACTGGACTTACCACTAAGCCATCTGAGCTGTATACATTTTCATGGGTTTTAGAATACACCTTTTACTACAGGCATTCCACAGTACTGACAACAAATGGGACAGTCACTTTATGTACATATGTACAGTACATTGCAATGTACTGTAGTTTGTGAATCAACATATATAAGTCTGCATATGTATAACTGTTAGAAACTAGCACTAAATATATATATATATATATATATATATATATATATATATATGTGTGTGTATATATATATATATATATATATATGTATCTATATAGATGTATATATATATATATATATATATATATATATATATATATATATATATATATGTCAGTGATGTGTGCACATAGATATGAATATATATATATATATATATATATATATATATATATATATATATATATTTATATACACAGACACATCTATAGCCATATATATATATATATCAACATCTATGAACACACTTCGTTACACAGAAGCAATCCAAAGGAATTGAAGTATACACAAAACACATGCAGCTCTGGTATTATAACAATTAATATTAACTTAATTCACCATAGAAGGGACGGTTGTTGTGTATGTGGAGTTTGGGGTGGGGGAGGAATGATGGGTAATATAATTATGCATCAAGGAGAGCCTGGGTTGGATGTTCAATAAGTGAACTGGAGGTGTATACGTGGAGTATGGACTTAATAAAAAAAGGACACAAAACCAGAACCATGCGCATCCCTAATACACCCTGTCAGGTCACATTGCAACACATAATTCCACAAATATATGAACATTAACATGTATTATACATATGTACACCAACTGACTGTCACTTTTATTTTCAGTAATGAGGAATGCTTGTAGTCAAAGGTATATTATAAAGCCCATAGCACTTGTACATATTTCAGATTCCTTAGTGGTAAAGTCAGTGAGTGTGGTGTTCATGGTCCTGGGTTCAAGCTCTGCAAGGGCTGTTTATTTTTATGAGGACCAGAATAAGGGCCATTGGATGCAGGTTGATTAAGGCACTTTTAAGCAGGTTTGCATGGTTTTGTGCGATGGTAAGTGGCACTTAAACACGGTTAAACGGATAAGCACTTCGCAGGTGTAACCGTCACTTACCGTTGCACAGAACACGGGCCAACTAGTTTACAACTGCTTAAATGTGTGTTAATTACCCTTTCCCTAGCAGTGCCTGCTCTGAGAAGTAAAATAATAAACACTTCCAGGATTAGCACCCACAACCATGTACAAACACCATCCTCAGAGCAACCTACCACTAAGGTACCTGAGGTATCCCTATGTCAGTTGTGTTTTCAGACAGGTTAAAATACAAAAAGGGAAGATTGTGTGGAAATAGGACAAACTGCCATGTACCCAATGAAAGGTGTATGCTATATAGAAATATATATATATATATATATATATGTATATATATATATATATATATATATAGAGAGAGAGAGAGAGAGAGAAAGGGATACATGTCGATATATAGAGATATACATATATATATAGATATTTACATAGGTTAAAAACATCTACACATCTATGGAGGTACATATAAACATATGCAAAAATATATATTACCAGTACATGAAGATGTTTAGTGATATATATCTATATATATATATATATATATATATATATATATATATATATATATATATATATATATATATATATATATATATACAGTATCTGAAGTGTTCAAATCTGTGTATAACATGGACCATAGACATCACACATCCTGCCCCCCCCAAACAATATGAACATAACATATGAAGAGTATATGTCAATACACTATTACAAATATGTCATACGGACATCAACCAAATAGGGTTAGTCACCAACGCAACTACAATGACTGCAGATATCCATGACAGAAATACACAAACATCCTCTATCTAGCAAAACTTTATTATATACTGATGTATGGCCAAAAGGATTCAAGGACTAACATTACCTGCATGCAATATAGGAAGCAGTGCCTTAATGAATCAGCCTGCAATTACCATAGTATTAGTCCACTAAGGGATAGGTGTTCACATAGGGAGAGAACCGACACACACATATAGAATATGTATAAAAGCAGTGTCTACACACCTGCATCTGCTATGTACACCCACCAACATCTCCCCACACCAAAAGTAATTACACCAATACGTACTGTCATACCACTGCCAATTATTCACCCACTGTACGATATCTGCTGAAACCTTGACATACCTGAAAAGAGTCACACTAACATGGCCCTATGTGAAATAGTTGCTGTTATACAATGGAACAGCTGCTGATGTGACAGGGTGTGTTTGAGCAAATCATGTTTCAGAGGGTTGAAAAGTAATTACACCAGGATGTGTTACAAATTACTGATTATCAGCACAGTATGATACACATTAACACCAAATTAAAGATGTCTGGTTAGCACACTGTAAACCCCCTAACATGATATGCATAGTCATACAGTCTTGAGCTGGTCAAACAACCTGGCCAGACTGAAACATATGCAGAAGTGTTAGGTACAGACAAACCCTGCACAAATAGCAATGTTCAGAAATATAACAGCAGTACTCACAAGTCGAACAAAACTTCTAGACATTACACACAGTATAGTTGACTCGGTCTCCATACAGCTGTTGCAATAATTTCAGACCAGACTTCCAGAATGTCTTCCTCACAAGTAAGGCAAAGGGACAACGCCCAATCGGAGTACTCAATTATACTCCACTGTTGCCATGGTATTGGCTAATGGAGTAGCTACACAGCTGATGTACATGTAATAAACGACTTTGGAACACCAATTGGTGATCAGGATAGCCCATGGTACTGATCTATAAAAGGATGGCATGTCACACATTCAAACCATCTGTATATACCTTCAGAACATTACAAAATACCCCAAAAAGAAATAAAAGAAAGACCGAAATAAACAAAATACCACTCAATAACACCTCCGATTTCCAATAAGGTATGTATACATTGTAGTATGCCTGCGTATGTAGTACCTGTTCTGTAATAATTACAGTGTAATCAATGCATATAATGGAAATAGCTATCTTGTAGGAATGTATTGCTGAGCAGTAGTTATGCCTGTAGTATTCTATGCGTGTACTGCTGTAAGTCACAAGGCAAACTCCTCATACACCACAAGGGGTGATGTAGTTCGGCTTGGAATTCATTAATTCTTTTCCAGCCACTGTCTGTTCAGGGTTGTTCCAACAAGTATGTGCTATAACAGAGGATAGTATATGTTGATATATTGTAACAGTAGACATACGTATGGGTGTATTAGTGAGATGAACATGTCAAAGATGGGCTTACTTTGCAAATATGATTTGCATTGTGGGATAATGTGCCAATAACTGTGTAAAGTACAGTATCCTAGACAGATCTGTCCCATCTGTATTCCATCTTACAAAACATTTGTGTTATGTTACACAAACATTAGTTATGTCTGTTGGCAATTACAATACTCAATAACAAGATACATATGAATTGTATTCATCTGACAGTTTGGCAGCATGATAGCAAAGACAATTGGAATAGCTAGGTAACTATCCATGCACATAAGACATGTAATATCCACCTCTCTAGTATCATTTGCAAGCAATAACAGCTGTGCATGTGTAAATGTTATGCAAATGTGTTGTGACCCTTGTTACAGTGCTGGGAAAAATGTCTATGTGCACACCTACATAGACTGGATATTAAGAGCAGAGACCCACTGGTTAAACATTCATGTTTGTGTAGCCTAACCTCTCATTGCCAACCTAACTGGTGCTTCCAAATACTATATGTAAGGTCATGCACAGTACTGCTAATGAAACAAGTTGCATATCATCTTTAACTCCAGTGTAACATCTGCAGTAGAAGAGTAGGATGTAGGAGACTGCTGCGCATGTGTCATAGCTGCTTCACAGGTGATGGCTTACACAATCTGATTATTTCCTGCTAATGTTGATAGTGGCAGCAGAGTCTAATGATACTTGACCCTGTTTGGAGAGTGGCTGTCTGTATCCAACAAACCTCATGGTTCTGGTGGATATGTGTGTATACCCAGAAAAGGATACAGACCTTTTGACACTTGCATCATCTGTAATCAACTATCAGGATGTGATGTGCTCCTCAGATGAGGATTGCTGCTAAAGTTAGCAACTATGTTTCTGTAATAGCCAGTGTTTACACGTCCATAACTCAGATATGTACTTGTGAGCATCACCGTCTAAAACATCTTCATAAGCAATAAGTAAACTAAACACACTACTTGGTACTTGTAGTACTGAATGCTTATAAAGGAATGTCCACTAGCCAGCTACTGGTGTTTAGTAATGTCAGCTTTGTGTATGTGGCCATCCTGAGGGAATATAATCTCTATGCTATGTACACTGCCAAACCCACCTAACACCACTCTCCACACATTGTCTGGGATGCAGCTACATAGGCAAGCTGGAAGGCAGTCCAGTCTACAGCCATGACTGGACTGGACAGTCATGCGGTGTAGGTTAACACATGCATCTCATCACCACACTCAACACATACCCTTACCGGAACACAATAAGGACACCCACACATACCACCAGAAAGCATACACATTCACAGAGGCTTCCAAGTATCTGGCTAAGCAAGGGACCTCCCAAGCTAGAATCGTCAGACAACAAAGTACACAAACTGTATGACATAGGTTGCAAAACTGTGCTACTCCTCAGAACATGTGGCCAGAAACATGCCAAACAGTACTCATATGTGAATTCAAAGTCCAGCAATATGTCACACACCAAGCTATACGAGGGCACACATACTGTCAGTTGCCTGTCTGCCATGATTAGACACATACCCATACACTCAGACCACCTTTCAAACTGTACACATGGATCTGGCATATTCCATGTTGTTGTGCAGGACCTGGGATGCCATAGCCTGGACTGCATGGAAACACACATGTAGGAACTATCAAGTCTTGTAGCCCATGCAAGCATGTCCCAAGGCCTGGGTAGCAGTCTGCCATTGTCCAGAATGATACTGAAGTACAGGGACAAAAGGACTGTATTCCCCAATAGTCTAATGTACTGGTGTAATCCAAAGGGTATCCAGTATCTCTCTGCCTGGGATAACATGGTTGACAGACCATGATGCTTTGCCAGACAGGGCCTGCACCTGTCATCCCATGGGAATCTGGATACTGGCTAAGGCTCACGCTTCCCCTTTAGTGTCTTCATCATGCAAGGTTCAAGTGACAATTCCACTGCTGTAACAGGGACAGCCAAGCAATAAACTGCGTGTCTAGCTACTCAGTGATACATTTTGGAAACTCAATATGGACTCATGTATGTCAATCCTTAACATGGATGACATATCTTTGCAGTGACTGATATATGGTTCATGGCTCCAGATAGCACCCATGCATGACCATGTTATAACACATACCTCACCTCTTGGCCATTATCCTTTAGTGGAACACACAGGCCACAGGTGTGTCCATATTCCTGAAGGATATGTACACCCCCAGGCTAGTTGCACTTGCATAACTTCAGGTGCATTATGCTGAGCAACTACCTCTGTGCCAAGGTGGAAGCCATATTGCACCTTGCTATAGATCACCCACCATGCCTCTGAATTACCAACTGTCATATTGTACTGTAATGGGGAATAATAGGTTTGAGACAGAAAACTATAATAATGGCTACTCTCAACTATCCCACTATTAACTGAGAAGACTCCTCAAGTACCGACGCCTGTGCTCAGTGCATGTTTGATTTCATCACCACAATGACCTGGAGCATCATAGTCACACAAACAGGGCTAAGTATGCTACACATAGTCAGTCTCCAAAGCCAATGTTATGCTTCTTAAGACAGAAGTGGTGAATGTCATGGCACCCATGCAGATGGACAATGCATGTGCAAATGCTGAATCCTACACAAATGCACTTTAAGCACTCATATTAGTGCAGTGATTGTGCTATTGAAACAGAACCAGGATTCAACCAAACACAAACAGGAAGGCAAACTGGTGGTACCCTGCCATAAACTGTACCACAGAAAGTAGAAACTGTTGCAAGAGTGAACAGACATGTGGAGGTGATCCATGGTCAGCCTTAGTAAGATGTAGAGGGTTGGAAGGGTGGCTTAAGGGTTGGAAGGGTGGCTTAATCGATAAGGTGTTTGCCTTACAAACACAAGGTGCTGGGTTTGATTAATCGATAAGGTGTTTGCCTTACAAACACAAGGTGCTGGGTTTGAGTCTCACAAGCGATAACTGGCTAGACTTAAAATGGCTCGCAGGGGCAGTTAGCCTAGTACTAAACTATGAACCTATGAACCTATACACCATATAAGACCACACAAAGCCACTGTGAAACTAATTGGCCACATATTATGAGGCCAAGCACAGAGCATTCTATAGCTGTGTCATTAATCGTAATGGCAATGACAACACCTAACCTACTTCACAGCACTATGGCATGAGAAGTACTGCACCTACAGGAACAGCACTTGTTCATCCAGATAGGGTCTGTGATAACTTAAACCTACTCTCATCTCCCCCCCAACAGGTACATATATTTATATATTCATCTACTCTACAGAGTCCCTGTAATAACAACTATGCAGGTACAAGCTGCACTCTCTAAAGCCATACATACAGCTTGCATGGGACCTGTCAGCATCACAGGGTGTGTTTTACACAAACGTCAGAACAATTAGCTCTCCACCTACACATCATGTTCAATCATAGCTGCATGTCAGGCTGTGTACACAATGGATGATGCACAGCAACAGTTATCACACCCCGCAAAGGGGGAGACACCACTGATAATGGGAAATAGTGCACTACTACTCTGCTGAGTCTGGTCTGTAAGGCCATGAACCTTGATCAATGTATTTGATGTAGTCAGTACAGATGTAGATGACAGTAAAGTTGATTCACACAGCATATCTCGACCTTGCCAGGTCTTAGGACACCATCACCCGTACTGGGTTCCAGCTACACTCAGTAAACTAGGTGTATATACCTATGTCACATGATTGGTTGGCAACTGGACCACTGGCAGAACCAACACTACAGAAGGTGTCTGACTAATACACCCACAGCAAACCAGTGCCAACTACAGTAATACAGGGTTCAGTCCTGGTACTCCCCCTCTTTGTTATCTAAAGCTATACCACACAGACTAACACAGGAGGCATCTGTCTATTGAAGTTTGCAAATGACTATGAACTAGGAGCTATAGTTGACTCAGTGAGTGCTGTGGGCAACATACAGAAGGGCCTTTGTGGGTCGGATGTGTGATGTCGGTCGTATGGCCACAATCTCACTGCAAAGTATTGCATTGTCTTCCCCTATGTTAAATACCCTGTACCCATGAACTACCACCTAGGCAGCGGGCAACATAATGGAAACTGTGTGTGTGTGGGATCCAGCTGGACAGTAGTCTTTCCTTTGATATTCACTTCACCGCACCAGTCAGGTAGTCGTAAGTGGCACCCCTAATCATGACAGGATGCCATCCACAAATATAGAGATCATTGCTCACCCATACTAAACACTCAGTTGACCTATAATAATTCACATATTCCCTGTAAGTGTTATTGGCCATGTTCAGATGGCCTACACCAGCCTTCCCAAACCCTAGCTCCACTATGTAGCATGATGCCTACCCTGAATAAAGCCATGTCCAGCCCAGAGATGTTGGATATGCTACACTTACACATCCTGATTTCAAATAAACACATATGTCATGGACATCCACCTGTGTAGTACAAGGATCATAACATGCTTGACAGATCCCTGTCCCATACACTTTAAATACTCCTGCCATGCTATGCATCCCTGTCCAGCATAGCTGCACATTGCCCCTCTTTGAGACATGGCATGATGACCGCATGGCAAATATATCAGTAAACCTGTGGATCAGTTCTGTGGCACTGCTTGAACTGGCCACTGAAAGTTACCTGTCTGCTAGCTACAGCTACGTAACCTTTCAGCCTATGCTCATACATGGCCCTGGGCATATAGCCTACTAGTTCACTATGACCATACATGCTATAGTTGATATCCAACCCTGCAAATACCATCAAGCTAGCCATTGTCCCATGTGTTTCACATCTGTAACACAGGTAATACATGACAGGATGATATACTGCTGTACAGTGCCATGTAGATGTATATGGCAAAACACATACATGTACCACTTGCTGTGAATAAGTCTGCAGGGTCACAGGTCATGTTCCTTAAGGCTGTGTATGACTATATATGTGACATATTAACAGCATTAAGGTCTCTTGCATTAATGCCAACACATCCAGGCATGTGCTAATAGGTAAAGACAGCAGCACAGGCAAACAGACATGCCCACAGCAAGACAAAATCCACATGGAGTATGAGCAATGTCATCACTTGACACACACATATATGGTGATAACATGAAATCACCAGTAAGTGTCAAATGTGTGTGAGTTAAACATGTCAGTGGTGTTAGTGTCATGCAGATCTGCAAAGCTGTATTTGTAATAATGATACATGTGATACACATGTATGTGCAGCTGTAAGTCTGTACTTCTCTGTGAGTTACTGTGGCCTGCCACCGTCTTAATGTCTGCCAGGTATGCTGCGTGCCAGGCTGCCACCGTACAGCTGCATGGAGGATGAGGTCCTCATTCCATACCTTCTTGACAACCATGAGACACTTTTCAGACATGTGCCACAGGATGCACAGCACCAGGATGCCCAGTGGGAGGAACTTTGCAGGAGGGTAAATGATGTTGGTTGCCACATTCGCACCTATCAGCAGGTGCGCCGACACTGCACTGACTTAATTAGATGGGCAAAACAGAGTGCAAATGCAATCGCCAGGGAACAAGTTGCAACAGGTGGGGGACCACTCATCCAGACCCACTCACACGTACTGAGGAGCACCTGGCCAACCTGGGGACCTGCCATGGGCCTTTTTGGGGGAGAGAGGGGGGTGACTGTGGCACTAAACAAATCCGCCAGGATGTTGGCACAATCCGTGGGAGTAGTCTGTGTAATGCCATTCTGTTGTAGCTCAGAGCACTTCTCAGCACTGACAGTTAGATTCTGGACATAACTATAGAATGCTGTGTGGTTGTCTATGGAATCTGTGGTGATTTTAGTTACATAACCAGCTTTGGAGGATTCCATGAGGGATCTCATCATCTTACTGTGGCTGGTAAGGGAGTTGTTTGCATTATTGGAGTATCCATCTTGCTTCAACAGTGCCTACCTTCTGTTGTATACTCTGTTAATGGCAGGAGACCACCAGACTGGTTTGCTTATTTAGGAGGTGAGCGTTGTGGTTCCATGTGGGATGCCAGGAATCATTCACAAGTGCATGTGCACATACAGTACGTTCATGCAAGAGTCATCAGTAGAACTGTCAGCTCCTGTCTCCATGGGAGTCACAAACATTGTCACTTCTGCCTTGAGTAGCATGAAGTTGGCATTGGAGAAGTCTTTTATGAACAACTGTATATACATTCCTATCACATGTTCACTTTGATTAGCCTATGGTGGGATTACTGTGGTGAAACCTCAGTATCATGTACTGTTATCATGGCTTAGTGGTTAATTATTGTGACTATAGTAAACAGGGTCCTGGGTTCATGACCTGCAAAGGAGGGTTATTTTGGTCTGGTCAGGACAGCAGTTAATGCATACAGACTAATTGTGGCAATTTAGGTTAGTCACACTCAATACAATTCAAATGCCCTACATTGGCAATCCTGCTGATGTCAATCACTGGGGAGTACACCTTTGGAGAAACGAGTTCTCCAACAATCTCTGTGGTGCGTGCTATAACAGTGTAATGCTGTAGTGTGATATAGAACTCTGGTAGGGGTTCTAGTCCCACACATGGGAGTTGGGGATGATTTTGTGTCTGTTTCTAAGCCTGTGTGGAGAGCACTGCATGTTTGGCTAGTCACACTCACTACGATCCATTGACCCTACTTTGGCAATCCTGCTGATGTCACCCACCTAGATATACACCTCTGGGGATGCTGTAACCTAGTTATCTCTGTAGCGCATCCTGTAACTGTGCACTGCTGTAGTGTGGTAAAGTAGTTAGTTAGGTGTTCTAATCCAGACCTGGCAACTGTGTGTGTGTTCATTCATCTGTCTCTACCTGAGTAGAGAACAATGCTTTTTAGAGTAGTCACACTCCATACAACTCACATACCTAATGTTGCCAAGGCATTCATGATTAGGCTGCTGATGTCACCCACCTGGAAATACACATCTGGGAGTCTTGTAACCCAGTAATCTCTATAGCACATGCTGTAACTGTGTAATGCTGTAGTGTGCTGAACTAGTTAGGTAGGAGTTCTATTCTGAGACATGGCAGGTGTGTGTGTTTCTGTGTGTTTCTCAGTCATATCCTGTGTGGAGGTGGCTGTGAGTATCTCAAAACTGGACTTGTTGAGGAGTGGGCCTTGTATTTTTACTATATGGTGGGCATATTATATGTCACAATTTCAACCTGATGAGGATTACAGATTTCAATCAGCCAAGAGACTCGGTTGGTAAGCCATAACCCTACATCTGATAAAAGGCCTGGTGAACAAAGTAAGCAACCCTAATATTACCCGGAATACAGTCTGTACCCATGTCTCATACAGAAACACACTTGCTTAGACAACTGCCGCTACATTCCACATACCCTGCATATTGTTGACAGATAGTAAGCATGGTGTGATTGCAGTGGACTGCAGAGGGCATGACAATGCCCTGGATCAACTAATCCATAGTCCCACCAGGGGCTCCAGTATCCTAGACCTGGTCATTACCAACATGGGAAATCGATGATCCACACCTATGGTCACCCCCTCGTTGGTCAGGTCTGACCATAAGCTAATCACCCTTAACATCCATATCCCACCCCCACCCCTCCCACCCCCAGTTAGGAAACCTCCATAAAAAACTTCTCCAAAGCCAACTTCATGCTACTCAAGTTAGAAGTGACACCCATGAGGACAGGAACTGAAAGTTCAACTGCTGAATCCTACACTAAGGTACTGTATGAGCACATCCACTCATGCATGAATCGTGCCATCCCAAATAGAACCAAGATGCTCTCATCCAAAAAAAGGAAGCCAATCTGGTGGTTCCCTGCCAAAAACAAACTTTACAACAAAAGGAAGAAACTGTTGCAGAAAAGAGGAAAATCCCAGGATGCAAAAAACTCCCTTACCAGCCTCAGTAAGAAACTGAGATCCCTCATAAAATCCTCCAAAGCTAGTTATGAAAAATAAAATTGCCAAAGATTCCAAAGACAACTACAAGGCATTCTATAACAATGCCAAGAATCTAAATGGCACTGCTCAGATCTGCTCTGTGCTAAAACAGAATGGCATTAAATATACTGATCCCAAGGATATTGCCAATATCCTGGCAGATCGATTCAGTGCCAACTTCACCCCCCTCTCACCTCCTAAATGGCCCATCGCAATACCAGAAGATTGCCAAATTCCAGTAATAACGGCCACAAAGGTAAAAAATGCACTCTCCAAAGTTAAGAATACAGCATCCATGGGACCAGATGACATCCCAGGCTGTGTACTACATGAACTACAATATGAACTGGCACCTCACCTACGTGTCATGTTTAATCATAGTCTCACCTCAGGTTTCATGCCCACTGAGTGGCACAGAGCTACAGTTATCCCACTCCGCAAGGGGAGATCCATCTTGGATCCCGGAAACTACTGTCCCATCAGTCTGATGAGCCTTTTCTGCAAGGCCATGGAGCGTATCACCATGGAACTTATAAACAAAGACATTGGCAACCTTCAAACACTGGACCCCACCCAGTTTGGGTTCGTGAAGGGCCGATCTTGTCTCCTGAACCTGATTGATTTCTTCAAATCAGTCTCCAAAGCCATGGACAAGGGTAAGGTGATTCACACAGCCTATCTAGACCTTGCCAAGGTCTTTGACACCATCCCCCACTCTGGAATCATAAATAAACATACTAAGCTGGGCATTATTCCCTATATCACACAATGGCATGCTAACTGGCTTACTGATAGAACCCACACTGTAAAAGTAGCCGACTCCAAATCCAGCTCCAGACAAGTGACAAATGGAGTACCTCAGGGTTCAGTCCTGGGACCACTCTTGTTTGGCATCTACTTCTCTGAAGTACAGGCCAACACTAAGGGACTCTGGCTAACAAAGTTTGCAGATGACTGCAAACTGGGAGCCATTATTGAATCCCCAAATGATGTGGATACTCTAAAAAAGGGCCTTACAGAAACAGATGCTTGGTGCCAGAGCCATGGGCTCAAGCTCAATGCCAAGAAATGTATAGTTATCCTCTTTGGGAAAAAAACATGTATCCGTGAATTACCATATAGGTGGCAGTACACTAAACACAGAAAGTGTGATGAGACTTAGGGACACAGGTGGACAGTGATATCACCTTCGATAACCACATAACACAACAGTCAGGAAATTCTTATATGTGGTACACCTCATCACTAAGGGCTTTTCATCCAGAAAAAAGGAGGTTATTGTCCCACTGTACTCATCCCTCATTAGACCTATTATAGAATACAACGCCCCATTTGGTATGTACCTCTCAAGACATCTGCACCAACTGGAAAGGCCGCAGAAATACCTCACTAAAAGAATTACAGGCCTAAAGCAGATGCCCTACACTGACCGCCTTAAAAAACTCCAGCTATACTCCGTCGCATATCGTCTACTCAGAGGCGATCTCTGCTTAACATACAAGGCATTGTCAAACCCAGAGCTGTTGGACATGCTACACTTAAAGAAATCCAAACCCTCAGAGCCACACACTCCAGGTATCTAAACCTTGTCATCACAATAAACAAAACATGCTGGAGGGATAAGGTTCCTGACCCAGAGACTCCCCAGACTCTGGAATAGATTGCCCATACATGTCAAGCAGAGTGCCTCTTTGGCCCTCTTTAAAAGGAACATTGACGATTGGATGGGAGAAAGGAAATTCACCCTGGGGATCACGTCAGTCACCCTGCTACACAGGGATCCAGGGAAGTCAATAGTGTGGGAAGAAATAGCCAGGGAATTGTTATTGGCTAGGCTTGTATAGGCCCTAGGGCTGATAGCCTAGTACCAACCTATGAACCTATAACCTATGAACACCCTGTCCATCGGTAAAATAGGCACATAACTGCGGACAATGCACCGTCACTATGTTCCCCATTGGATGCCTGCAACATATGTGGTGCCATCAAATTTGATCCACAAAGGACATACAATGCCTTACACACATGCCCTGTATGGACAGATGCCACTGACACCAGGGAATAGCTGTATCATGCTATCAATACAGGTGGCACCGAGCACCATCACATTTGTAGAAGACATGGGAAGGTATGGACCTCCCCTACACCTTTCCTGCACATCCCTAGCTATCTTGCCTACTGTCTTTCCCTCTTTGTGCCCCTTTTCACCACCTTCCTGCATTAAGCGTGTCTACACCTGTTTGCATGGGGGTACACAAGAGTAAGCACTTTTAAGCAACAGTAGGCAGTTTCAGCCTGTTTGTGCGAGGGTTTGCACTGCCTACACAGGTTAAGTAATCTAGAAGCTAACTGATTGTGAGAAACTGTAACTGGCTGTTAGCACTGCATCCCGACATGCAAACACGCGAACTAGTAATTACATATGCTTACTACTGCTTATTTATGCTTACACCTGCTTACTAGTGCCTGATTCATTATGACACTGACACTTCACTCCAGTTCACTTTTAAGTGTTATTATGCAGGTTATACAGCAGATGGATGTCAAAATATATTCATATACAGATTTCCAATGGACAATGGTATGTGGTGCAGTGGGATTCGAACCGGGAATGCCTGTTCATTAGGCGGATGCTCTAACCACTACACTATTGCTGTGCTGCTTCATTTGCATATATACCCATATACCCATGGATCCTATTTCCCCAAACACCCACCCCAACACTTCACTGACACAGCAGTCATCCATTCTCCAGTTGGAAACATGGTGTATCCACACCACTACATATTGGCCACTCCCTTCTCCTATAGATCCGTCCCATAGGTTGACTCACTCCACATATCCTCAGACATCCCAACCTTTTGGTCCACAAACATTGGTGAAATGAGTGACAATTAGGACACTATTCCCAATTTTTGAGTTGCCCCACCTGGGACACACATCTTTATTTCAAGATTAGACTCTATACTTCATTACTTCGTTACTCCCGTTAACAAGACACTACAATAAATTAATAACTATGACTATGTGATAACGCACACACTACACATGAAAACTAATAATGTACGGGTTGGTGAAATTATATTACAAATAAGACCGGTTTAGTGATTGGCATTGATGTAGTCGGCAAATCACAGGAATGATTCCACTGTTTCATAGTGAGAAAGTCCTCACATTTTATTTTTTTAAGTACAGCACTGACTTCAAACAAAATACACACTTCTGCATTTTTGCAGATTCGTCCCTTCCCTCTATCTTCCCGTAGCTCTGATATTATAGTACTGCTATACACAACAGAAACAAAACAACAACTTATTTCACCTTGGAATTGTATATCCCAGCAGAATCATGCCAAATGTCCCAAAGTAATGAGAATATATATATATATATATATATATATATATATATATATATATATATATATATATCTATATATATATATCTATATATATATATCTATATATGGATGACAAGAATTTCATGACAGTCTAAGAAAGGCCTGCACTGTTACAAAGGCCATGCATTTTGCATGTTATTGAGTCGGGATATATATAAGCCACAGTGCAGAGAAGAGGGTCAAAGTATTTTCTGTAATGCACTATACGTGCATGTTTATTTATTTAACATCTGTTAACCGAGTATGCAGACTGTTCCAACAAGTCAGGACTCCATTCAGTCATGACTTGAGCCTTAGAGGCCAAACAACACAACTAAACATACACGGGAATCATACCTCTCAACCTCTTAATGTAAGAAGTCTAGCCAAAGCCAAATATAATGGGGGGAGGGCAAAGATTGGGACATACTGAGATCAATTCAATAGCTCTGCTTGACAGGGCTCAGTAAATCGATCAATGGGGCAGTGTACGCCGACACACCTTGGCTAGGCTTATACATGCCCTTGGGCAGATAGCCTAGTACTTTCCTAAGAACCTATTACATTTATGGTTATGCACAACCTATTATTCTATCTATTGTCGAAGTTTGTAGGGGCACTTTCATGTTATTTATGTCTGCAAAAGGAATGAATGTGGTACAGGGAATGTACTTCTACATATAGATGTATATATGTGTGTATGCATATATACTTATAATGAACTCACTTAACTCCATGAGGCAGACCAGTTAGAACTGGGCCATCCGACCCTTACACACCTGGACCCATAATATCATACCCATGGTTCCTCCACCCCACCCGAGTTCAACATACATGTAAACCATCCATTCACCAGTTGGTATCACAGCCATAACACACCTCCACACATTGCCCTCTCCCCAGCGTTAGAGACCCTACATGTATGTTGTCTCAACCCATGTATCATCAGGCTCTCCCACCATTTAGTCCTTGAACATACCTGCCCTTGCTTGTGTAATGTTCGGAAGTCCAAACAACCTAACAGTTTTTGGGTAGTCCCACCAGTGACTACCCTGTAATTGTTTGTAAAGTAGACTTAGCAGATCTACAATATTATTCCCACTGGTAGTATCCTGCCTGTGGTTTGAGTAGCAGTGATTTGCTCACCCCTCTCCAGCTTGATATGACATAAGATGACAGCACTAAATAATACAGGAGTTGCTGTTGTTTTCCTTCTCATACTTTTTGTATGCTTTATTGTCACGGCATTCATTCTTCATATATATATATATATATATATATATATATATATATATATATATGTATTATATCTGTACATACACATGCATATACATCTACATAATTATATACATTTCCTATGCTGTTGCATGACTGTGCTGGATGATATATTTGTGATAACATCAGATTTATGTATATCTGCCATGGCTTACTGGTAAGTCACATTGGCTGTGGTGTGCAGGGTCCTGGGTTTGACCTTTGCAGAAGCATTTTGTTGCTGGGCAGAACACGGGCGATTGGATACAGAGTGATTAAAGCACTTTTAAGCAGTTCTGAGCGGGTGTGTGGGTTTGCGTGACAGTAAGCAGTGCTAACTTCCAATTACAGTTTCTTAAATTTAGTTAGCTTCTACTATGCTTAATGTGTGTAGGCACTGCTTACACCCACGCAAATGCACTTAAACATGCTTACTAGTACTTACATATGTTTACTACTGCTTATTTGTGCTAACACCTGCTTACTAGTGCCTTATTCATTATGACACTACCACTTTAATTAAATGAAATTAGTTAAACATTTAATGCAGTACTCCAGTTCACATTTACATGTTATTATGTAGGTTATACAGCAAAAAGATGTAAAAATATGTTCATATACACATTCCACATGGAAAATGATATGTGATACAGTGGGACTTAAACCATGAATGCCTATTAGTTAGGCGGATGCTCTAGCCATTACACTATTGACGCTAACATTGATTCTGCATGTTTTTTTTCTGTTTGGATGATTTTGTTTTGTAAGCTACACTACGCAAAGGACAGTGACGCGCAAACACACTGCGCTTCGCTTACACTTTCAATAACGAAGCAATACAAATGTAAAATGGGGACACGGGGAATTTAAATGTAATAGTCCTAGGGACAGGGGCTCAACATTCCACTATGTGCTTGTGTGTTTACTACTTTGATTTTATTTCAGTGTTCTTGGACACTCCTGTATGCTTTGCATACATTTCAGTATCCACGGACACTGAATTAATTGCTTACTATTTGAGGCAAGCTCTAATAGTAAACATTGTAGGTTGTGCAACTGTGGGGGCACTCGCACACATTTCCTGTGCACATAGAGGGTGCAGCAGCGCGCCCTCATAAATATTCATATGATGCTGCTGCACCATCTCTAAGGAGGACGCTCGGTGCAAGGCTAAAACCGTCCTTGCGCAGAGCTTCATGAACCCCGGTGTATGTCTATATTAATGTTTAGTTTATTGTCATTATTGCCATAAAACAAATTAGTGGGAAAGATCTTCACTAGGATGTTAACACAATAAAATCCATAATAGTATAATATCAAATAACATTAACTATCTGTTCCTATTATCTCCAGTCTCAGTATAGCAATCCATTTTGTTACCATTATTCTGGGTGCTCTTAGCTTGTCTAAATAGCACAAATGCACACTTTTAGTGTGTCTCTGGTTCTCTACTCTGAACAAAAAGTTTTGTAGAATGGCTTGAGAAGTCCTATAACCTGCACTTTGATATGCAGCTGAAGTGTTCTTGTAACACTCCACCATATTGCTTATTATATCTGACTTTGTGTTGTATCAAACAAAGTGTTAAACAGTATTTGTGAGAACAATATGAATTTAAAACACACATGTAGCTGTCCTGGTATATACTGGCAAATTATAATCGGTTAGTTTCACCTAACCAGTGAAGAACAAAGGCAAAGAACAAAACTTTATTTACAGAATGTTTGCCATTTTATGCTTTCAAATTTGATTACAGTAGATGTTTCCTACTTGAAAATCTAATGTAGTAAATGTTCAGTTTATCAAGCTATTTGAAAAAAATACCTCACCCCAAAATTAGAAAACTATTCCTGATTAAAAAAAATAATAATAATTGTTTTCTTGTTATTATATTGCCACAAAGAATTTGAGATTTTAAGTGATTTTTTTAGTAAGCAGAACACCAACATTACACACCAAATTGAAGAAAGGGCAACTTTGTTGGGCACCTTTCTGACGTAAGAAAGGGACATGAAAACATATCAAGCCCCTCACAGCTCTGTTAAGCTCTATTCCTACTGTAGAGCTTACAATAACTAAACAACAGCAAGAAGGTAAGACAAATTCCAAAGCCATAATACACTTTCCCCCTCTCTCTCTCTCTCTCTCTCTCTCTCTCTCACACACACACACACACACACACACACACACACACACACACACACACACACACACACACACACACACACACACACACACACACACACACACACACACACACACACACACACACACACACACACACACACACACTCACACTCACAAAAATATCTTTTAAAGCCTTTCATTCATTCAGAAGGATGCATTTTCTGGCCTTTGTCTGTGTAACAGACTTGCAAAACAGTAAAACACGTTGTGCACCTACACTATTTCCTTTTCCAGTGACCTGACTTCCAATCAAACTAGCAAACCCCAAATGACATAATATCATTCTGAAGCTGCCTGTTGTCATCTTTGCTGAACAGGCAAAATTGTCAGCAGCTTTAGAACACTGACACACAGTTGAGCACGGAAAGAAGCAGACAACAACTCATACAAACATTACGTCCCGCCATAGGTACACACATTAATAACGTCGATGCCTACCTTTCCCACTGTTTGGCTATACTCACACAGCATAAATAAATACCTAAATAAACAAATAAGAATATAAAGAAAGGAAATAAAAACTATGATAATTTCAGTGCAATCATAATATTAGATGCCCATTAGTGTGCAAGACATTGAAATGAAAAAAAAAAAATAAAAAGGCTATAGGGAACCAAACCAGTAAAACTTCAAGTTCAAAGCCATAAGTCTAACTGCTAGACTAGGAAGCAGCCCAACAAAGTTCTCTGTGACTATTCAATATACGTATGCTCAAGAATATATCTGACAGCTTTGGAATAATGTTATGTCATTCAAGGTTTTCTGTTTTGGTTGAATGTTAGGAAGGCTTCTTTTTCTGTTAATAACAATGCATCACAGTAACAGGTAAAACTCCATGTACTACATAAAATTACAATAATAACAACTCACTTGCTATGTGTTCACAACAGCAATCTCAAGGTCCATCTCATGTGATTCATCTTTGTTCTGCTTTCTGGGCAAATTACTTGACATCCACAACTTAAACATAAAACCATTTGGTTATGATTGGAGACATGATCATAATCCTGTATATCATGTGTTAAAATAGTTATGCTGTTAAAAGATGCAAATTGCACTCCCAAAAGCCTGATGAAGACTGAAGTGTTTATTTAAGATAAAAACAGGGGTGGGACATATCAGCAATTTATTGTGAAAATTGTGACATCAGTGCAACAATCTTCTGAGTAGTTTCATCTATAACATCAGACAGACAATAAAATATTGCTTAAGATTACTAAATATAAATTTGATTTAATTATAAAGGAGGGAATTCAGTCTATGTCATCCACTAAATCATTTATTTTTCTAATTGACTATACAACTTCCTTAATACCTTAGGCTACATAGACTTCCATACATTCATCCAAAGTTACACACAGTGATAAAAATTCAATTCAAACAACCCATCCATTACATAAAATATAGTGGGTAACATATTAAAATTAGTGCTATCATGAATTCTCCAGAAGACACCAACATCATTCTGGAAGGCCTGTTAGAAACAAATAGCTGCTGTCAAAACCATGGAATGCCAAAAAGTGCATAATTGAATCCTTCATTGGTCAGGATGTTCCTTGCAGCTATCACTTTGACAACACTCCCTTGAAAATTAACCCAGTAGTGAAGGACCTGTGAATATATGTAAACAATGAGCTATTTTTCAGCTGCCATGTGTCAACTGTTGTTAGAATGTCCTTTTTTATAGCACAAATTGTTGGAAAGGTTATGCCATCCAAATATAGGGAGGTCATCATCCCATTGTACGTGGCACTCATTAGACCAGTCATTGCATATAATGCCCCATTTGCCCTGCACTTCTCCATGTACCTGACTCAACTCAAGTGACCACAGCACTTTCTCACCATAAGAATCAAGGAACTATATCACTAAATCCAATCTACCTCTAAATCGTATCTCTCTTCTAAGTGTTTTACAGGCTGTTAAGGGAGAAATCTCTACCTCGCATAGGCTCCACCTATCCCAGCCTTGCAGAGCATCTACACATCCATAAATCTAACAGTGGAAGAAACACATTCTTTAGAGACTGCAATCTTTATTGTAACTTAAACAGGACATGCTGGAGGGATAGATATGCCTCAAAAGAGAACACCACTTCTCTGGAACTGCCTTCCTCTCCATGTGAAGTTAAAAACATCTCTTACTTTATTCAAGAACAACCTGAATGCATTGATGGGAAATTGTAAATTCACCCCAGTTTGGCACCCTTGTCCCTTATTGCAAAGGAGCATGTAAATACATACTCCAGGGTTATGGTTATTCATACTTAATGTGCAAAGAGTTGTTACACAACACTAAAGGAATATCTCTCCAGGCTTATACAAGAGTTATGAAAAATACAGGGGCTTTGGTGCTGAACTACGAAGGCTAGAAACTCATTGATAATGCATGGCTAGGCTGCTAATGTTCCTCACATGTAAATAGCCTAGTGAGTACTTATGGACCTACAAACAAAAGGATCATAGATCTATAGTCTCAGAGCTACCATGAGAGGCTGGAAGCTCTATCTCATTATTCAGTTTCTTGTTGATTTCTGAGGGGAGATCGCTGTCTCACTTACTATGCCATTACAGACCCAGTTGTCAAGAATCTCATGCATCTTTGCAAGAGCAATACCTGTACCAGTACTATAATCAGGGACCTAAACCTTCATCAACAAGATAAATAAATCATGGTGGTGGGGCGGGTGTATAACCAAGGGCCTCTAAAATCTCTGGAATAAACGTCCCTACATGGTAAGTACTACAACTCACTATCTTCCTATATATGTAACCTGGATGAGTGGATGGATAACCACACATTATTTCAAAGATTGGAATGGATCTACTGGAGAAAGGAAGTATGGCATGAGAGGGGTACTGGCAATTCATGAACAAATATTACATTTAGTAGCCTTGGAATATTTATAGATCTATGACTTTGTTCATTCAAATATTTTTCTATTTATTCATTTTATTTTTATTTATCCTTTGTTAATAGACTAAGCCAGGAGCCTGTTTTAGAGGTGATGTGAGGTGGCATTTATACTAGGAGGGGAAATTTGGCCATGGCATCATGGAACCTCTCATACACTTGTTAATAGATGGCATGGGATCTTTTCTTCCACCTGAGCTACCACTAAATCAAGCAAATGGAATCTTGGTTTGAGGTGTCATCCAAAGGATGACACACTCAGGAGTGTGCCAGATTAATGCTGCTCTACAATACAATCAGCTGGAGTGGAAATAGAACCCACAGTCTTCTGGGCTTCTAGCTCCAAAGGACAGTGAGCGGTCATGCCACTGACACTGACTAAACTTACATGTCATTAGTGAATGTAGCATGTTTACTTCAAGATCTTTGCCTTAAGTTATTCCCCTTCAGTCATGTGCTAATTACCTGGAATTTTGTTTCTGAAATGTATTGTTTTACATTATTATTGAATTTAATGATCTGCATCTTCTCCAAAACTGCCTCTTTATATATTATCTGCATTACATATCTTTTCTCATAAGGACAAAGACAAACTTTCACTTGTAGACCATCTTTATTGTCACTTTTAACAACTGTTTTACAAGAAGAAAAGGTTAGTATCAACACTGGTTTAAAGAATCAAAATTATACCAATTTTTCTTATTATGTGATTTACTGTAACACTTGTTCCCAGTGTATTTACCACGTTTTCACTCCAGCCCCTCTCTGAGTCTTTCTATCAGTTGTGTGATACCTTGTACAATTTTTTGGTAATGTGTAAGTAAACCACAACTGTAGGCTGCTGTTAATTGAATATACTACTTATATACCTAAGGAAGTATTCTGAATTTCTGTAGCAACATTACAAGTAAATTTAACTAAGCTGTGGAACTGAATAAAATATACCCAGAATCTTATCCTTTTATTTTGCATGGGATAAAATGCAAACAAATACAAATATATTTATTTAAGGTAAATTATTAAATCTTTCCATATACTGAAGTATGAATAAAGCAAATGCAGTGACGTGTAGTTAACACAAATATCTTGTATCTTAAAGTATAGCCTTAAGTTAAATTACATTCATAAATGAGACATTAAAAATTACAGTACTCTAAAATTAGTGCAAATGGCCCTGCCAGGCTCAAGATGGAGTCTGAATGATTTGGCCATGATTCAGCTTGCAAATGTTTTGCCACACACTGTAAAAGAACCTCAGGACCCCAGAAATATCTACATAATGACTGTTACACTATTACCACTAATATGATGAACATTCTTCATTGAAGACACAAAGCCAAATGTACATTTCTTTGAAACAACTGTTAAATGTATGGAGGGTGTACTCCCACATCCTTTATAGCCTGATACAACTGCATTAAAGGTTTCCTTTACTTGGAGAAGGCAAATGCTGGGTTTTCTTCACAAAATAAAGATGTTTTCATTTTAGTTTTCTTTGATGAATTGGCATAAAAGTACCATAGTAAAGTGCAGAGTTCGAATGTGTGTGATATGACCATTCAGGTTTCAACAAAAGTGAATTTTAATCTGTTCAGGTAACACTTGCTAAACGTCATCAGTAAGGACAAGATATCTTCATGCAGTGTCCAACCTTCTATAATTAACCTTTTTGCATTGAGGCAATAAAAAATACTATTTCTGGTAGTAAGACAGATGGAAATGCATACTTAATCCACTGCATGGAAAAGTGCTGCTGATTAACCAGAGGCAATATGTGACCGTACGAAGTGACAAGTATTCCAGAATGTGACCTAGGACAGTTTGATGAACAGTATCAGCAATTCTCTCGTTACTGTCCACCATCACCTGCTCCTAATGATCTGCATGATATTTGAAAAGGAACTGTCCAACTGCAAATGTAAGGCCACACCTAGTCACAATGCTTAAATTCCTGCATTTTCCTCACCTAATTGTCAGTTGACCTACGTAGACATGAAGATGGGGAGATGGAATGGTGGTTATTATTCAGTCTACTCATTACTAACTTACTCTATTGTTAAGATTGATGGGCATCTACTACATGCTAAACAATGGTCCGAATTAAAATCCCCAGTGTGTTAACATAGCCTAATTTCTCAGTGTTTTATAATCTGTATCATATCTGTAGAGGTAGATAACTCTTTTTATAATTACCTGCCAAGCTGCTCTTCTACACTTCTCACTATAATTTTCCAAAGCATTACATTAGATGCAGAATTCCAGAAGAAGATAAAGATACTGAACCTGAATCATTTGCAACAGTGCCTGATAAACAAATATTAATACTACTAGAGAATCAGAAAATGCATAAGAGATGATTTATGTGATAATTAAAAGAAAATAAATAAAGTCTTCATTCATTTTCTGATTTTTTTTTTATTTTTGGTCTGAATTTAAGGAACTTTTTAAGCCAAACTCAAAGTAGTGTCCATAATGAATATGGCAAATATGTCCAAGAAACAGTTAACTAGCTGAACTTCTTTGGTTTTGAATAAGTATTACTCAATACATAATATCCACCTAGAGTATCAGGTATATATATATATATATATATATATATATATATATATATATATATATATATATATATATATATATATATATATATACATAGAGAGACAGATAGATATAAAATATAGATATAGATATATAATTATACAGATAATATGATACACTGATGTATATATAGATATAGCTACATATACATATAGCTATAGATATATGATTCTACAGGTAATGTGAGACACTGCTGAAATGTATGGGATGTGGGAAGATAACTCCATCTTCCTTGATCATCATTTTGTAGCAGTGGTCAAGAATCCCTCAGTCTGGCATAGCTCATCAGAAACTGTATTTTCACTGGGTTGAAAGAAGTCCTGAACCTTCTATATGTGGCTGTGGTGAGGCCTAATACAGAATAAAATACCCCTTTTGGGATATACCTTCCTAAACATATAAAATAGTTAGAGAAACTATGAAGGATCCTGACAAAAAAGATCATGTGGTTAAGGATCTGAGCTATCAAAAGTGGCTGAAGACCTTTTCCCAGTATTTAGTGCCCTACAGGCTCATTAGTGGTGATCTGTGCTTTTTCTTGCCTTACAGGCCATCACTGATACTGCAGTCCTAGAACTCTTATTTCTCCACAAATCAGACTGTCATGTGAACACCAGAGCTAGAGATCTAATCCTGCTTCAGTAAATAAATAAATCCCAGTAGTGAGACAGATTCATGATGCAGCAACTACCCCTTGTCTGAAACAACCTTCCTCCCCATATGAATACGAGACACTATCTTCTTTTAAGAAGACATTAGTTAATTGGATTGGTAATCGTAAATTTACCCCTGGTACAATTTGCTTCTTACTCCCTGGAAAAGGATGTAAGGTCTAATGATGGATATTGGTAAGGTTTAAAGGGCTACTTGGCCTACTTGCCTTGTACACTCTATGACTCTATTATGCTATAATTCTGTAGGGGGAGTAAAGATAGAGTTAAAGTAGAAGTACAGCTGTATCCAACAAGTTAACTGAAGTAATTTAATATCTTTAGCAAATGTAACAATTACCCTGCAATGTATTTATCTGCAAAACATCTAAACCATTATCCTGAACTCAGAGGTAACAAATAGAATAGTATGATGAAACAATAGGTCCATAAAAAAGAGCCACATCAAGACTTAGAGACATAAAGGAGCCTATTTATTTATGACACATTCTCTACAAACTCCGTGTCACTGTCCACCTAGCCTTTGATTGTATTATGCTGTGACATATGAATTAACTCTAAAAAGCACCACGCTAGGAAACAAAAACTGTATGTTAGCGCTTTCGTTTACTAAAAATATGTAAACTTCTTCAGACCTGAAGAAGTTTACATATTTTTAGTAAACGAAAGCGCTAACATACAGTTTTTGTTTCCTAGCGTGGTGCTTTTTCCATGTTTATTTTTTATTAGTTTGTTGAATTATTTAGTTTATATGAATTAACTCTATTTATAATATTGGCAATGACCATTCCAATGCCTGGGATTTAATCAAAAGATTTGGATTGGTCAAACTAATTACCACATACAGATATTCTTACATCAAGAGCATTGCTAATAATGTGCTAATAATATGCTAATAATATGTAACAATTACCATGTAATATCTGGCTGGAATAAAACTAGTTATGTGTTTTATATGCCACCACATGAAATATACATCAGACTGAAAGTGCATGCCTCCTGGTGGGCTATGTGTTTTAGGCAATGAGTCTTGTAGTAAAGATGTAAGATATAAATACTGGTCCTGTTTATTCATTTATCTCTCAGACAAAAATAAATAAAACCTTGTCCAGAAGTTTGCCAACTCGGTATTTAAAAAGTAACTATACTATTGAAATGTCAACATGGCACACCTCCAAAAAAATTAGTTAGGGAGCGTTAACAGCAACTGAAACATGGCTCTGTAACTCACAACTCATTCTCAACACAAAAAAGACCAAACTACTACTTTTTCCCCCAAATCCCTCTCTTATGATAAAGCAAAATTTAAAATCCTCTTTCTTGATAATGCAACCATTAAAGTCACTTCTCATCGTAAACTATTAGGGGTGATAGTGGATGATAATCTTACATTCAACATGCTTATACAAAATTGCATTAAAAAACTTGTCAAAAACTAGGGATGCTTTACAGAGCCAAAAACTTTCTTACCGGTGCAACTAAAACTACACTTGCCAGTACTTATCTCCTCCCTACTCTTCTTTGTGGTGCTCCCATCCTTACTAACCTCCAGGCTTCACAAAATTAAAACTTGAAAAATGCTATAGCAACATTGCTAAATTTGCGGCACATACCCCTTTCAGAATCTGCTACTATCCCTTTCAGAACCCACCAATGTATAGCACTGAAAAGCCTAAATTGGTTAGAACTGCCACATCAACTAATATATACACATCTTCTTACCACCTATAAAATTACCCAACATCCATCTGCCTGACAGCACATTCTGCACAGCTCTGTTACCAGTTGGTCAATGTGATCTAGTGACCAAGCATTCCCTTCTGTCTATAAACCTAGCAAATCTGCTTGGCTTTGTCTGCACCCGTAGAAGGTTGGTAAGGCCTGGAACTCCTTACTTGTATCCATCAGGTCTATATCCCCTCTCCCATCTTTCAAAATCACTCTGGAAGACTTCCTTGATAAAATCTGTCTCTGTTCTTGCTCAGAACCAGGATAACCTATATTCCTAAATATAAACAGATACCTTTTCATTCCTTATACCTCTTTATTCTCCCTTCTTCGCTTGCTTTCTTACTGCTATATAATTCCCTTCCATGACTTTCTCTCTAAATATACCATAAGCCTGTTTTCCCCCTACTTCATATTGCAATTTCTATTTGTGTTACACTAATTTACCTTTAATTTCTCTGCAAACTGTCTAAAATTCCTCTAAATAATAAAATATTGCTATATATCTTATATCGATTTTTAACCAATGTTTTTATATGTTTAATTTGTTAGAATTATTTAAACTGCATACATTTTTGTTTTATTTTTAAATATTCTAAAATTATTTTTCTTAAAATGTTTTGTAATAATTTGGAGCTTTGATCCCCAGGCCTCCACTGAAAATGGGCTTTCCCTGTAAACAAATATCAATCAATCAATCAATCAATCAATCAATCAATCAATCAATCAATCCATCAATGAATCAATAAATAAATAAGCAGCTTGCACTGCAGCAGTGCTCAACCCAAAACTCTAGAACTATCACAAAGAAGTACCCTTAATCCCTTAATTTTGTGGTAGTGAAGAAAGACAGAAAGTCAGTTTTAAACAGCATGTCATAGCCAGTAATAAAGCAAAATCACACTGTTGTACACCTGTGTGTTTTGAGATTGTTAACTGAGAGTTATTGTGACCTAATTCCAATGAGCAGATGCAGTCTCTTTCCCCAGCTGTTTTATCTTATTTCTTCCTATTGCATAATAGAAATCCTGTATTCCATGGGTCCAAGCCATCTACATAGAACTAGGTTTGAAGTACTTTTATGGTACATCTTCCTACTACATAATAGAAATCTCTTATTCTACAGGCTGATTCCATCTACATAGAACTAAGTCTGAAGTTGTTTTATGTTATTTTTTCCTACTGCATAATAGAAAGCCTGTATTCTACAGGCTGAGTCCACCTATATAGAACTAAGTCTGAAGTAGTTTTATGTTACTTCTTCTTACTTCATAATAGTAAGCCTGTGTTTTATGGGCCCAAGTCATCTACAATATGACCATGTCTGAAATTAAAAAAAAATATAGAAATATGTGACCCAAGTGTAACTACAAAAAAAAAAAAAAAAGAAAAAAATTAGTTTCTGTATAATTTTTTTGTTGTTTGTTTTTTAAGCTTTCCCATGTTTCCCATTGCTTAGCCTACCAGCTGTTCATCTCCATTATCATGCCTATGCAACTTGAGTCTCTCGATTGCACATTTTCTTTTACCCTTGTTCAAAGCCCCTTGCTGGCTGGGCCCCCAGCTCCTTAGATTCAACTTCACAGTATTCACTATCAGTAACCATAGAGCAGAAATTCCATAGGGAGATGTTGATCACAGCAGAAGCAGTCATTGTGTGCAGCAGTCACTCAACATCTTATCTGTTAGAATGAGTGCAAGGATGTCAAAATTATGTGCACCCCCCTTTCACTTAGCCTGATTGTGAGGCTGCAGATATCTGCCAGAGGATGCATAGTCAGCAGCTTCCCCTAGGGCCCTCTAAAGTATTAAAACCACACATCAACTGCTTAATTCTGTCTTCACCCAGAAACCATTCTGGACACTGGTCATAAGAGGCTTGGATAGATGCCTGCCTCTCTTCCATCAGGGTGGCTGATGAAGAAACATGTTTTTATATGAATAAATAATTTCATTTAAATTGACCATATTGCTGGGTATTCACATGATCTCCATATTTCCTAGATTTTCTGACATTTATAAAAATGCTAGGTTTCTCAACAAATTTCACAAAAAAGAATATGCTAAGAAAATAAATAAATAATTAAAAACCTGCTTTGTGAATGATATTTGCTGGACTCTCCTTCTCCTTGTACATAGTGCCTGTCCTTAGAGGACTCACTCAACATTTCCAAAATGAACTCAGGAAAATATTCATAACAACACAGCCATATCCTGTGGCTACAAAAAAAAACTCCATCTGTAAGAAAGCCTAAGGGAGACAGAGCTGATTTTATTAAAAATAGTCCAAAAAGGATAAAATAGTCAAACTCTCTCCAAATTTCCCTGGTACCTCATTGCCAAATTTAGAACAACTTTACCACAGCATTTACCACAGTCTCAACTACATACACCAATTCCAATAACTTAAAATGGGTTATAGTAGACACATCTTCCAGTTTAATGCAAAAATGAAAGCATGCAGCACTTTTTTTCCATATTTGTCCATACACCATGTATCTCTGACTCTCACTATACATGAAATGGCAGCCTTTTCTGTCTGTACTCTTTGGACTGTATCATCTGCATAAGTACATAGGTACTTTCACCATTTCCTTTCAGCCAAAATCACACCTTCAGTTGGCATCTCATTTTTGCATTTTTGGGGCATCATATTCATCCAGACTACAAAGAAAGGCAGACCACAAGGACATCACTGCCTTTTTCCTTTTTTCATCTGAACAGACTTCCCTTGGATATAATGCAGAATACCCATACAACTCATGATTCTAGAAAAAAAAAAAATAAAACCTCCATACTGACATGTTCCAAAATGTAACAGATTATTATATGATACAATATGAAATGCCTTTTTAGCATTTAGGAGAGAAAAGCAAGCCACCACATACCAAAGAATGCTGTCGACAAACTGCTAAATCATATCTAGCAACAGACTACTAACTTTTCCTTTCCCAGTGTGGATGCAGATCTTTTGACCAACATTCCGTATCACTAGGGACCTCCATTTTGAAAATCAGTCCCCTATGTCTTTATAAACTAGCATAAACACAGCCTCACAGATGCATTTATTAAACAAATGTAATAAAGCATGCACCTGTTAATCATGTATTCACTAATTAAACTAACAGACCAAAAAATCAATCTCCTTATATACTCTACAAATATCTTATTTCAAAAAGTCCCAAAACATTGTTCATGAATCATCAAATTCATAATTACAAAATGGTCCCGCTAAGAAGCAGTGACTCTGAACCATGGAGTCCCTTGAAACTCACCATTATGTTTTTAGTTACTCCATTACCTATACATGTATTGGCAGTGAATCCTGGCACCACCACCCATAAACCTTTATCATCTACTAAACAGTCATTAGCAGTCCAGCTGCTTTATCAAGAATGAAGTCAACAGTAGCACAGAGATCTGCCTACCAAAGCCATACAGCTCTACACAGGCAAGCTAGTGAAATCTTCCCATTTAATCATCTCCTCCAGCCTTACTGTTTCATTCCTACTAAGTATTTTTGTCGGAGGTACATCACAGATGAAATTCCAATATTGCACTTAGCAGTTTGTACAGCAGAAATAAAAAAACTGTAGTGAAGAAACCCAGCCAAAGTAATAAAACACAAAAATTTAATAGAGGTAAGCGCTTTCACATCTGATATGATGCTTCTTCAGATGGGTCTGAAGAAGCATCATATCAGATGTGAAAGCGCTTACCTCTATTAAATTTGTGTGTTTTATTACTTTGGCTGTATTTCTTCACTACAATTTTTATTTCTG
Organism: Protopterus annectens; assembly: GCF_019279795.1. Classification (NCBI taxonomy): domain Eukaryota; kingdom Metazoa; phylum Chordata; order Ceratodontiformes; family Protopteridae; genus Protopterus; species Protopterus annectens. The sequence continues at coordinate 322,297,716 of NC_056733.1, forward strand.
CTGTTTGGACTTGCTGCTGTAGTGAAGTTTAACCACAGTGGCCTTCTTTTCATTACGTTGGATACTTAGTAGTTTGTACCTGCAAAATATCCTGTTGTGTTCAGGTCATGGGGAAGCTGTCATTCTAAGTAAAGAGTTTCAAATAGTAATGGATTCTTTAATGTTCTGCATATCTAGCACAGGTACAATGTTCTGCAATCTGTCTTAGGGATATTATGTTATTCCTGGGGATTTTATAAAATCCATGCAGGAATAGTGGAAGGCCTACACGGAAGGTACCCTGGCCATGTATGCAAATATTCCTTGGCAGTGCGTCTTGCATATTAATGAAGGCACATTACTAAGGAAGAGCCCTGTAACACGGTTAGTGAATCAGTGTAGGGAGTGTGTTACTTGTGTCCAGAGATGAGTAACACACCCCCTGCACTGTCAAAGTGCCGGATAGCAATGTATGTACATTTATTAAAAAAGTTAATTTGTTTTAATTTTTTTGTGTGTGTGTTTGCTCGGTGCAGTGCCTAGCAATGGGCATGCGCCAAACATATGAAAATAGAAACAGAATACATATGATTATTTAGGAAAGGTCAAGTTTAAGCATAGCTGATCAGGTCTGCATGGCATGCCGCGATGCTTAGCAGGTCTTAAATGCAGTGGAGAGATATATGTAAAAGTATAACAGCATGACCATGTAGCTGAATGGTTAGAGTGGCAGCCTTATGTGCAGTAGGTGTAAGGTTCGAATACACAGAGAGGTTATTTTGTAAATACACAGTATGAGACACCTTTTAAATCCCTATTAAATTTTGTTTGATTACATAGACAGGTTGCTAAATTTAGTTTACAAATACACATTTATGAGAAGTACTATTAAACCTTGACTGAATTTTGTATGACTACACAGACAGGGTATGAAGAATGTATATTGCAACACACATAATTATGAGAAGTATGTGTAAACCCTTGATGGAATAATGTATGTATGTGTGCACAGACATGTTATTAAACATTTTATTTTGCAATTATACAATTATGAAATGTATTATTAAATCCTGCATTGCTGCACTTAGCTAAGCTCTGCTAAGCACAGCTATGCCTAACCAAACACTGCTTAAACAAGGAACGTTTTAGCAGTGCTTAGCTGGTTTGTGAATTGCTTAGCAGTGCAAAGCAATGCCCATTTAAGCATTGCTCAGCTCAGCTAAGCTGCTTTGTGCATCACTAAGCATTGCTAGTTTAAGCACTGCTCAGCTGAGTTTAGCGGAGTGCGCTGTGGTAAGCAAAGTGTGGCATTTTTAAAAATGGCTCAATAGTGGTAAAGGGCAGGAAAACAGGCTTATTTAAGTGTAACAGGGGGAATGCAGCAGAACCAGCTGGAGTTTAAAATTGGCAGGAGCTATGGCAGGTATTGGAGAGGGGGCATGCTTCCAGGTCCAGTGGTGGGGCATTCTGGAGTCCAGGGTCATGGTTAAACTCCTTGTAAAATACCATGATGTCTGGCTGCTGCAGGGCTTACACCAGAGGTCAGAGTACAAATTTGAAGTCTAGGAACAGCTGACACATGATCTCACCAGTGCAGAGTGACCTGAAGCATCATAAGGGGGATGTCTTGGCCACCTGGGTCCAAGATGCTACAGTTGAGAATGTCCCACCAGTTTGTGTTATCATTGTTTTAACAAATTTTACTCTGAATGTGTGATAGACAGATATGCATAATGGTGTGTTTCTTTCCCACAACTGCAGAGGAGAGACCTCACAACCTGGATGCCCATGCAGAGTGGCTGGCCAGGTTGGGCCGTGAGTGTAGTGAGTACAGATGTATCTTGCAATCTATAGTCATATAAACAAGAAAGAGTAAATTAGTAGCTGCCTGTAGGTATATTCAGATTTGATTGTACTGCAACGACTATGGTCATAGACCTGGACTGGTATAACTGAGTAATGCCAGGTACAGTTCAATAAGGATGAAAGCATGAAACCTGATAATGCTAAGGAAATAAAGTTTCTGCTGCATTAATAATGTTAAGGAAATAAAGTTTCTACTTTGTTAATTGTAGAATTACAGCTCTATTGCAACACCTGCTTTATGTGAACTATTCATCAATAAAGACTGTAGACATATACCATTCACCCCTAATAAAGCTGTGTTGTACAATATGTGTGTATTTTGGGCTGTTGGTTATGAAATTGAGTATTACATCTTCTGTGAAGTAAAAACAAGAATAATACCGCTAAGTGACTGAAGGTTAGCTAATAAAGAGTGTTTTGCTAAACTATTGATATGGAGCTGTACTACAAGATATAATGCATTATGATATTTGTTCCACACTAAGATATGAACCAATAATAGGAACTCCCAAGGTATATTGTGTATCTCAGGATTGTCTTGTGTTAACCACTGCATATCAGCTATATGCATTCCTGCTCTTAGGTACTCTGCTTCAGGCAAGTATGAAAATGTAATAGCTGCAGACTGCAAATATACCATCTGCAACTGTATATGGGTCAGGTAGCCAACCCAGAACTCCAATATGGTCTGTTCACATCTCACATAGTCCCACCCACAAGGGTTTAACTGTTTACACCTGCATTCCATGTATTAATGCACAGTTCACCTACTATCTCTGTCATGCACGAATCTCATGCATGTGTGTTCAAGTGTCAATGCAGTCTTGTATAACACTCTCCCTCTATTACCAGGTTGTATTTTGTTACCAGGTGAGCTATAGGCCCATATCAGTTAGTCAATGTTCAGCAGTGGCTCAGTCATTCAATTTGATAAATGCTAGGTATGATGTACATTTTGTCACACACATGACCAGGGTTCAAATCCAGGGACAAGTACTACTAAATATTTATAGAAGCAGTTATGTATTATTAACAGATGTTCTCCCCACAGAATTACAGGTAACTAAATCACTGTAGTAGCTGTTCAAATGGGATAATAATCTGTGTGTTCAGATGTACCAGAGTGTTAACAGCATTGCTCAGCAAGGTGATAAGACATCAGTAAATAAAGTCAACAAGTACAATACTAATAAAAGTTCATAAAATAAATAAAACTGTTTAATCTTGGTACGGCTGTATGCCTAGTGTGTCTGTGAATGTTTGCTGATAGTCTAACCCCATACCTGCCAAGGACGGCATGATAGGTATACTCTCTGTACTGTGCATGATACATGTCTCTTAAGTGCCATGCTGTCACAGACTGTGATCACTGTTGACAAATCCCTTGGACACAGATTTATCATCCACTTGATTTATGTGAATAGCACAGTCACTCTACATCAGTCCACAGTACACCTTGGTAGTCATATACATCCCCCTGACATGTAATAGTCTCCTGTAGTTTGTACCTGTAGGTGTTACAGCTTGGCACATACTGTCCCATGTGGATAGCTTGAGAGGTATGTAGGAGCTACAGAAGCTATAAGGCACTTTTATAAATAAAGTAAGGGCAGACCTGTAGATTATATAAGAGTACTGTTGCAAGCAATATAGCCTATACTGGTAGTAATTGAATGTATTTCTCTCTCCCCCCAACCCTTATCTGCATAAAAATGTATTATTGTTATACATTGGGTATGGTTTACCTTTAACATATGTTGTTCTCAAAATGTTATGACGGGATTTGTGTTTTATTATTGTTATGTATTACAATAGTTGAATACTAACATACCTTGTTGAATTACCTATGTTTTTGGCTTTATGCTATAACTTTTACTATCATGCTGTTACAATACTGATTGTTATCCCACTTTTTATTGTGTTCCATTTTGTATGCAATATTCTGTTACTGGGTTATTTGTAACATTCTGGCATGCTGTTATAACCAACTAAATGTTCTGTTCATTACTAACCTATACACTTTGAAAAACCTCAACACCATAGCTCGCCTGGGTAGGCCGATTCCTGGCGATCCAACTACCCTACCTCAGCCAGCCATGGCACTGGGTCCCAGCATGTCTGGGACTCAAAATGGTGCTGCCACCTCTGCTGGTCCTGCACCACCTATGAGAGGAACCACCTCAGGGGATGAGGCCCATCCCCCTTGGAAGCAGGCCTGGTGGGGGAGTTGTCACCCAGCAACAGCTACCAGGGATGGTGTGCAGGATCATGCACCATGGCTATGAGGATTGCCTGCACCAAATTGAGGGCAGACTGGCCAACCTGGATGGGCAAGGTGGCCCCAGTGCCCAGCCTCCAGCACAGCCACCTTCTGGGCAGTGAAGGAGCAGTGTTGACTGCCCATAGGTGAGGAGCTCAGTATCACTGCTGCCGTCTGGGGGCACATGGCTCTCCAATTCTACAACACCCTTCCCGTCCAAGGTGTTAACCCCCATCATGTGTCATACACAGCCCCTGTATTCTGTCTTGTCTGTTTGCAAATGCAACCTCTCCTACCCAACTTACCTCCTCACACATACCTATATCCCTTCCCCAACATTCCACTCTCATGTTAATAAAAAGAGCGCCTGTCCCACAAAAAAGTTTCACCCCATACATAGCTCTCTATGTTGACACCACGTACACTGCACACAATCAATCATCACATCAATTAATTAACACAGTTATATTGCCCTCACCCCTCTCTCTGGAATGTGTGACTTCAAATTCCAAATTCTCTACAACCTGCACAGCTGTTGCTGTACAAGAGATGGAGAGTTATGGTCCTTTCCTACACCTGCCCTGCACATCCATACCTGCCTTTCACATTGTCTTTCCCCCTGCTTGCCCCCATATTACCACTTTCATCTCACCCCTTTTTTCTTTTCTTTTTTTGGAATCAGCATGGGTTTAAGCAGGCTAAGTGGTGCACCACATTGTGGCTTGCCTCGCAAACCTGCTTAAAACTGCCTTAATCCCCTTAGCCATACAAACCCGCTTAAAACTGCCTTAATCTCCTTCTGTGTTTCTGACACTGTTAGACACATCTTCAAAATAATCACCCCTGCCAAGTCTTGGATCCAAGACCCTATCAACTGCAGCATAGTGCATTAGCCCAATAGGCCACAATGCTTTGAAGTTGAATAGGTGTTTCCATAAACATATCCTGATTGCCAATGACACACTGCTTGTACATATAATGGGAAATTAACAATGTACTTTTGACTGTGATGCAGACACCAAACCAGTACACAGCCAAATAAATATTGATGGATGGATGTGAGGCCTAGGATATCAGCTATTGCTGACAACTGCACAGACTGTTGCGGAATGTCCACAGTTGAACCACCTACTTTTGGCACAGTTGACACAAAACCTACCTCTGTGTTCAGATGTACTGGCAAATGAGTACAGATTGAGGTTAGAAAATCATGACAGACCGTTCAGTGTCACACATCATACCCATCTAAACACGCATGCTTATGCAAATCCTGTTTAAAAGACTGTATGTATGCACATATATCTTGCAAATACACCTCCTATAGTATTGACTCAGTAGCTCAGTCTATAGCTTAATCTGTTGCATTCCTAGCATGCTGTACATTTTGCCACCCACAGTCCTGGGTTCAATTCCAGTCTGTTGTCCTTCAACTACATGCTCGTCAATACAGCAAATAAATGACTGAGTCCTGCAATTTTAAGCAGAACCAGTTTCTGCTTCTGCATTCACTGCTACCCAATTTAGCACATCAAAGGCCTGTATGTTGGGACACACTGCACAAATATGTATAGGCTTCATAAATGTTGCCTACCACTCTCTGAATGGCACTATTACATAATATCGGTACCTGAAGCAGATGTCTCAAGTGGACTGTTATGGGTGCTCCCACTTTGGCTATGCAGTAACAACAGAGTTGACACTGCTCCCTCATAGACACATACAGTTTGCTGTCCAACAATATCTTCACACTCCCAGTATGACTCCTGGGCAAAATTCAGCAGCTACAGCCTGCAATATATGCGGCAGTATGTTCATCTACTTGTTACAGACCTAGCATACCTCACAACCACCTAAAACAATGGATCCACACAACAACCATACATAAAGGGGTGAGGGGGCAAAGGTCAAGTGACAGGGACATGTGTCACAGTCTTCCCATACAAATATACACAGCTGGTAGACCAGCAGCTACTACAGCAGCATGCATATTCTGATGCATATGACATATGACTCTCACATCTGTCTTCCTCCTTACTGACCTCAACCCACATTGTGTAACACTAAACTACCACATAATCAGAGAGTCTTTTCACAATGATCAAACATAGCATGCAAAACTGTGGACATACCACATAAATCCCAACAGTGGACAGTATTTTTACCTACCCTCTGCGATGCTGTAGTCTCCACACCTCCATAATGTCCATTTCACAGACTAGGAAAGGGGCCAAGGCCTAGATTAAGACCTTAAATATAGCACTGTGCCATGCCATTGGCTAATTAAAGTGAAACCCAGCTGTTCTGAATGCAATTAGCAAGTCTGAACCACAGACTGGTGCACAGGCAATCACCTATTCATGAGCATTACCTACATAAGGAAAGCAGCTGCCTATGGTAAACAGGTCTGTGACTTGCTTTACAAAGACAGAATGTGATATCGCAAGCATTATTCTTCAGGATTTCTGCACAAAAAGGAGTACAGCACTCTACCTGGTATGTAATAGAAGTCCCCATTTAATGAGATGCAGTTGGAAGGATGCAGTTATGGGGAACAGGGATTACAACAGTAGGCCTGTAGTACAAATCTTGGAATGACATGTTGCTGATAGTCAGCTTTCCAGCACCAACAAGCTTCTTTTTCATCTCTGCTTGCTGTGATATAGATGACAGCACTGGCCCTCTGAGTCCCTCCTACAATGGTTGGATCCTGTATGAATGCTACTGGATTGTGTGTTAGACAATAGTGACAGTAAGAAATGGTGGACACAGCTGGCATATCGCATGATGTACTGTCATTCAGCTCCTCTCAGTCTGTGAATATCACACAGGAATAGTTCAAACATTGTACAGGTGTCCCTAACTGTCTTTGATGTTCTCTGGCTAGGTCACTGTGTACTGGACATCCATATTTCATCACTTGAGAGCTATGGTTAGCATACCTGGTGACCCCCTACAACAGTACTTCAGGTCATACCCAGTAGTACTGGGAGGACACATGCCCAAACTCAAAGAAAGAGTGTGCATATTGAGCATACAAAGTAAGGTAATGAAGACAGTACCAGATATTACTGTACTATAACTGTTTTCTGAGGCTTCTGGCATGTGACAGCCAGATTCCCCACAGCCTGAAAACAACCATTATGTACTGTCCAACCATTTGCCAGGCATCCACATTTGTCTGGCAGACAGTTTACATATATTACTCACATATACACAGTCTGCAAACATCTGTGTACTGCAGAAGTTGGACAACTATAGGGGAGATACCCTACAGCGTGATTGCAGTGCTGTCTGTCATTGCATCACATGGATGTTGATGAACTGTCCCCATATACTTATAGTAACACTCACCTGTTTGTCAGACAGTGGCTATATGACATGTAATGAACGTTGCCTAGAGGGGATGCACCACAGTGCATGGCATTGAGGGGAGTGTAGACATAACAAACTTCGTCACAGCACACAGGGCCATAACCGGTATTCATAGGATCATAGGATCATAAGAGATTACTAGGCTATTGGCCCTGAGGCTCTTATAAGCCTAGCCAAGAGTTTAGCCCATATTTATAAAAGCTAGCAGCCAATGCCCCAGTACAACAGGGACATAGGTGGAATCCCAAGGGTGTATTTTCTGTTTCCCATCCAGTTATCCAGGTTGTGCTTAAAAAGGGGTAAATATGTACTCTGCTTGACAAGGAGAAGGAGTCTATTCCACAGATGGGGGAGTCTCTGAGACACAAATCTTTCCCACTAACAAGTCCTGTTGATTTCACAGACCAGGATGAGGGCGCACATGTGGATTACTCAAGTGGAGCTTGACTTGTGGATGTGCAGCAGTCCCATCAAGGTGGGGTCTGGGATTGCCTTGTATGCCAGACAGAGGTCACCTCTGAGGAGTCTGTATGAAACTGAGTAAAGGGATAAGGCTTTTAGCCTATCTGTGTATGGTAGATCTTTGAAGCCCTGGATTCTCCTGGTGAGGAACCTCTGTGGTCTCTCCAGCCGCTGTATGTGCTTTGTGAGGTGCATTCCAAAAGGGGCATTGTACTCAATAATGGGCCTTATAAGGGAAGAATCCAGGGATGTTATAACTTCCTTGTTCCTGGATGAGATACAGGAATGTTATGACCTCCTTGTTCCTGGATGAGATACCCTTACTTATGAGATGGCCCATGTAGAAGGCTTTCCATACAGCAGAAGCAACATGGTGGTCAAAAGTCGGGTTGCTATCAACCTGAGTGGCCAAATCCCTCATAATTGATTGTATGCCTAGGATGTTGTTATTAATGTGATAATTTGTGGGAATGTGACTCTCCCCAAGGGGATGATGATGCATTTTGTAGCATTCAGATTGAGTCCATGTTTCTGGCACCAGTCATTTGTCTGAGTGACAACCTCCTGGAGGATGTTCACATCACTGGGGGATTTGTTGACAGTACCCAGCATGCAGTCATCTGCAAACATGGTCAGCCATAGCCCACTGGTTTTGCCCTGCACCCCAGAAAAGTATACCAAATAACAGAGGCCCCAATACAGAACCCTGGAGTATGCCACTTGTTACAGGTTGAGTGCTTGAGGTGGCTTCACCTATTTTGACTAGGTGGGTTCTATTAGTGCACCAGTTTGCTACCCATCTGGTAACATATGATGCTTAGTTGAGAGAGTTTATCTATTATGGCCGAGTGGTGAATAGTGCCGAAGGCTTTGGCCAGGTCAAGGTAAGCAGTGTGCACTGTCTTCTCCTTGTCCATGCTTTGGTGACTGTCTCAAAGAAGTCAACCAAATTTAACAGACATGATCTCCAATTGACAAAGCCAAACTGTGTGGGATTGAGTGTTTGGAGGTTGCCAGTGTCCTTGTTAATGAGGTCCATCATAATCAGTTTCATGGCCTTGCAGATCAGGCTAGTTAGGCTGATGGGTCTATAATTTCCCAGATCATTGAATGCTCCATATCTGTGCAAACAGATGACAGTGGCTGTCCTCCACATAGCTGGGACAAAGTCAGTACACAGGATTTGGTTGAATAGGGTGCCTAATGTGCTGCAAGTTCCTGTTTGAGTTCATGTAGAATGTGGCCTGGGATGTTATTGTGTCCCATGGAGGCTGTATTTTTTGTCTTTGAGAGAGCAGTGATGAGCTGTTCTCTAGATATAAGGGAAGGGGGCAGGTACTGGGGATGTCCTGATCTACTGATGAGAGGGCAGAGAGGTGAAGTTTTCACTGACTCTGTAAGCCAGCAAGTTTGCTATATCTATGGCATTTGTATATGTGGTGTCCTTGACCACCACTTCTGAACAGATGTGGGTGCTTCTTTTGAGGAATCAGACATATGTGAAGAAGGACTTATGATTGTCTGTAGTAGATGTTGTCAATTTGGACTCGAAGTTTGCCTTGGAAGATTTCAGTAGTGCCCTTATTTGGTTGTTCAGTCTAAGGAGACATTGCTTCCAATTGGGCACCTACTCCTTCTTGGTCTTGGACGGCAATTCTTTCCTCTTGTTATACAGTTTATTTTTTGAAGATGTCCACCAGACAGGTTTACTTATCCCTGCAGAGGATGACTTAGTCTTGTTGGGTATTCCTGATTGCATGCATCCATATAAATGCTCTTATGGTGCTTTGGTGTAGTTTGGTGCTTTGGTGACAGTTCCTGCAGAGGGGGAGGGGGCTGTAAAGCTGTTTATACCATCCCTCAGGAGGCTGTAATCAACTTTGGAGAGTTTTTTTTTGTCTGACCCTAGCTAGATGGGTATTTTGGGAGATGGTGACTTCAAAAATGACCACTTTATGGTTAGATCTAACAGGGAGGATGCTGCAATGGTTACTCATGTTGTTTAATACCAAGTCCAAGATATTTTCACCTCTTGTTGGGGCATCAACTAGCTTTTCCAAGGTGTTTGCATTGACAAAATCGATGAATCTCTGGGCATTTGTGTTCTGGCTTGAGTAGTTTTTCCAATCTATGTTCAGGTAAAGTCACCCAGTATCAGGGTAAAGGGTTGAATTCTGATGAATTTGAACAGATCCATATAGCCAGGATGGGCACCTTGAGTCAGATATGGGGGCTGGTAGCTAGCTATGATTTGAATAGGGGTCTTGTCCATGGTTAACTGCACCTGGAGTGTCTCCTGTATGTCATACTGTTTGACCAGCCTGGAGGTATGTATGTCTTTGATGTATGTTGGAACTCCACCTCCTTTGGCTTTACTGCCCACAGTTTGGGGTCTGAATGTATGATAAGATGAGTAACCAGATAAGGCTGGGGTGCTCTCCACAGCTGTGAACCAGGTTTCTGTAACTGTACAGATGTCAGCATTTTTCAGGGTTAAAAATGCTTGGAATGAGTGCACTTTCATGTTTAGATTCCTAGCATTTGGCAGCATGACCTTTAATTTGTGTTTTGTTGACATTTTTATTTTGGTAGTTTTAACCTCAGTACTTTTTCTAAAGTAGACACTATGGGGAGGCAAGAACCTTTTCCAGAAGCCTGAAGCCCAAGTGAGACAGATGCAAGCCATCTCTGGTAAAGCATCGTGGTCTGTCGATCATATGTTCCCAGGTTGTCATGTACTGGACCCCCCTAGAATGGCACCAGAAACTAAGCCAGCTGTTAAAGTCAATCATTTCCAATTTGTATAGAGGCATCATTCTGGGTGATGGCAGAATGCTGCTTAAGGCTAGGGACATACCTGCCTGGGACACATAATCAGCGAGCTCAATCATGTCTCTTTTCATATAGTCCAGAGAGGTATGTCTCAGGTCATTCATGCCAACATGGACTATGACAGAGTCATAACACTACCTGTTGTTGAGATTTGAATGCAAATGTGATATGGCAGATTCTGTCACCTGACAGATACCTAACCGTGACTTTCTCCTTACCCAGCCTGGTGAGAGACACATCTGTGTGTCTCACAATGGAGTTTCCTATGACTAATATGTTGGGTTTATGGCGAAGCCTTTGAAGCTGTGAGACACGTGTTTGGACTATGCATGGTATGTGGTATGTGGTATGGACGGTTGTGGAGATGGCATGTGTTTTTCCCTTGTTTGGGTATGTTTATGTGGAGGACCTCCGCAAATGTAGGTGTGTGTTGTGTAGATGTGGGTGGTGTTTGAGTTACAGTGATTGTGTTGACAAGCTTTTCAGTGCCAGATATACTGGCTTGAGTGGGAGAGAGCATGGATTCTAGGTTCCTAATGTAAATGTATATCTCACAAATTGCGTTTATATATATATATATATATATATATATATATATATATATATATATATATAAATAGATAGATATAGATATAGATATATATAAATAGATATAGATATAGATATATATAGATATAGCTAGATATAGATATATAGATACATATATAACTATAGATATGTTTGCCACATACTGATAGATTAGGGTAATCATGTCTGAGGGAGATTGGCAGAGACTTTTACATATACATATCTGCCCTTTATGCACAGAATTCAGCTTTTCCCGGTTAGGGTCGTCACAGCGGAACTCCGGTCCGCTAATGATTGGCAGTAGATTTTTACATGCTGAGTTGCCAGCTCTGATGCACAACCTTCAACGAAGGTACGCACATTCACGCATGTCTCCACACAGAAGATGCATTAGTTGAGAATCGAACAGGACAACGTCTTGCTGTGAGGTGACAATGCTACCGCAGCACCACCACCGCAGCATGTCCAATGAGACCATCAATAATTCCAAGGTAACTCCAGGTCAGACTTACCTGTACTCCAGTCCATTATTTTGTGTGCTACAGCCAATTGGCTGCTGCATGTGATTCAACAGTCCCGCACCACCCTAATATTATGTCAAAGGGATTCCCCGGCTGTGAGCTGCACATAATATCTGTGTCATACCTAGGTTGCATACAGCTTGTAATAGACTGTACAGGGTTTTTCATCTTATGTCTGGTACGTATTACATAGCATTGTGATTTTCTGGTATGTCAGTGGCAATTCATTATAGATTGATGTTAGGAACTGATGAGAGACATTTGAGTTAGTGACTGCGTACACAGCAGGGAACCCATGCTACTGCATGACCTGTTATTCTCTGCACGTTCTACATTTGTCTGGCCAGTAGTTAATCCTTCTCCTTATATGTGGGCCTTTGCCCCACTCTTGTTCAAGGCTGTGTCCATATTTCCTGCTCTAAGTAGTTGCAGGTATGCTGTGACTGGGGTACATGATGTAACAGCACACACAGGGTTATAGACTTCACACCTGACTGTACATGTTTAGCAAGAAGTCCAGTATTCTGCCCCATATGTCTACTCCGCTCCGCAGATAGTTTTTTTTTTTTTTTTGCAATATACTACTACATGGTGCCCACTGACTTGTTGTAGGTACTGACACAGTTATGTGAAGGCCTTTACATCCGGCTGCTAATCTGACTTGTTCCAACCTGCTATTATACTAGCTGCCCTCTAGGTTACTCAGAGCATATTTAATGTCCATAGCTGTGGCCCTCTCTCCTCCATTTTCTCTGGCTTTGCCCAGCTTTCTTGCAATAACAAATAGTGAGATATTGACAGTCTGTGGGACTCCTACCATAGGAATACCTCACATGCAAAATTGCAGATGCAGCCGGCTTCAAACAATGAACGCCATCAACCGTGCTACTGTACATAACCCACTAAGCAACAGCAGCCACCAGAAAGTGAAGTTTAATTCCTGACACTATCAACATCAGACAGACATAAACTTTGACCCCTGCATATTGAGAAAATAGAACATGCCACCAGATTGTTTGGGAGAGTCCTGGGATTGTGCGGTCTGCTGCTATAACCTTGCAAGCATACTGACTTTTACTGCAGTTGTATGGAAGCATGGTTGTGTTGGGGGTAGGGGACTCTAGCATTGACAGTCATGCATCTGCCCTATGACCCCACTGTTTGGCATTTCCCATACATAGTGAAGTAGGTTTTGCTTCCTTGTGGCCTACTGCATATTATGGGGCAGCAAGTATTGGACAGAGAGTTTCTGTTGTCCCACATAGCATGGTTATCTGCAGGTAGCCCAGTAGCCCAACCTATTCAGTAACCCCAGCTCCTTTGAATACTGATCCGTGCACACAACCTGGATGCGTCACTATTCCAGGGCCTGCCTCCTTAGCAACCACTGAAATCTACCATTGTACATACTGCTTGCAGGGCCCTATAATGCATTATTCTCACATATATCTTGTTGGATTTTACAGTTTTTAATATTTTTTTTGCATAATGTCATGTTTTGTGCCACTGTGTGGCACACAAACATGATATGGCTATTAAAAGAAAAAGTTATTTTTTATTATTTTGCATTATTTTTTGCACATACAGGGCATAGTTTTGCACACATCTGTCCCTAATATGCAATCCCTGACCTTCTAAATGGGCTTTTACAGCCCCTGTTAAATTTTTGCTTTCTTGTACATGGTAATTTTCCATGTAGACTTTGGATACCAACATAGGGACTGCACAACTACCTATCTGCTTGCTGGATTACTCCTGCACCCTCATTTGACCTCTTTTGCATGAAATTCACCTCCTTATGTGGTGATTTGCATTCCATGGATGCTTCCTTGTCCACTTGCTTGTTCACACCCCTCAGCTCTGTTTTTTTTGGATAGCATGGCTTCTGGCTTCTGTGTTAGATCCGTGCCACTCTGCCTACACAGAAAATCACTACATGCAATTCTCCCGATTGTCTTCAGCATTATAATGCACAATTATTTCTGTAGTGAGCACTACTAACATTATCTACATAGTTCTCTCATTTTAGCCAAGTTATTGTGCAATTGCTTTTTTTTTTTTTTTTTTGTGCAGTTAGCTTTATCTTTCTTACAATTTTTTGTGTATAGCAACTGCCTAACAGCTGCATCAGGATTGCATTGGCTAATGCTTCCATAGTCAAATATCTAGGTGTTTGCCATAAGACTTTACTGCTACCTGCCTGACATTACCTATTTATTTCCTTGCATCTTACTTGCTTTATATATTCGCCATCAGCACATACATTAGGTACACTGCAGGGAAGTTTTATTACTCAAGATTTCCTAAGCGGTGTTTAGAATCTTTTTGTCATATATAAGACAGAGTTATATGCTCACATCTTTTAAGGCAAAACCTGACAATTGTATTGCTACTCATCTGTAGTCTAATTTATTGTTTTGCTCTCCTGGTGGCAGAAGGTACCCTGTAAGGATAAGTACCAGCAAAATGATTGTGATCCATGAATTGACTCTGTTTATTAAGCTCGATAAAACTATTACTCACTGATGCATAAAGTTGGTTGGGATTGCCAGTTACAAGAATGCATTAATTTATTTGTTTTATTTTCTTGGTTTGTTTGAGATCCACATAATTTCTATTATGTTGTTCACATGTAATATTAAGCACTGATTTAGTTAAGATGATATCAGTGGTGTTTAGGATAATGTTCCTGTGCTTGCAGCCTCCTCAGTATTTGATGAGCTACAGAGTGGAGTCAGTTTTGACATCTGATTAAAGTCTCCCAAAAAGGAGTGGCCTTAAGCTTTGGCATAAAACCTGTTTTGATTAACAAAAAAAAAAAAAAAATGACCCTAAGATAAAACCCTGAAGGACTCCAATGGTGATGGTGGATAATAAGGGTCAGGGTCCTCCTGTTCTTGCATGTTTTGCACAATGATGTAACTAATTGTGGACTAAAATTATTATTGTTTCATTTACCTTTAGATACCTGTGTTTATGTATGATTCTGTCATAACTTATTGTGTGGAGTTCTTTAGTCAGGTCAAGGTACTCAACATGGGCAGACAAGCCTTCATCTAGTGCGGTGGTCACACTCAAAAACATTTATGATGTTAAACATTCAAGATCTATCTTTGACAAACCTCAGAATATTTCATAGAGATGAAAGTTTCCTGAGTCTCTCTGAGCAAGCTGGATGAGTACTTTCTCCATCACATTACTCAATATGCTTGTTAGGATGATTGGTATGCAATAATTGGAATCTGTAGAAAGAACTCACTTAATGATTTGAAAAACAACAGTTAGCATCCTGACATTGCAGAGGGTGAGAATATCAAACACTTTGTTAAGGATAGGTATGAGGAGCATACTAGGTGATTTTTGACTGCAAAAAGGCTTTCTAATGACTTTTTTATAGTTTTCATGACCATGCTTACCAAAAGCTTGACTTTAGATTTCAAATTCAACTAAGTATCTCACATTATCTGCCCTGGTTGACAGCCACAATGTTTCCCTGCATCAGTAACCTCCATCTTTGTGATCATTCCACCAGATTACCAGTTAAAATGTAAAATATTAGGCATATAATGGTAGAACCAATGAAGACTCTATCAGCAGTAAGGGAAAATGGGTAATGCAGTGTATGACACATTAGGTATCCCTGCACATATGACTGTGGCTCTCAAAGTGTCCCTTGGTGTACTATAAGACAAAAGTCATGTCTTATGTTTCATTCTGCTGAATAAAGACCATGTATGTACATAACACAATGCATTCAGTGTTGACATTGATGACCCATCCCATTCAGCCTTTGGGGAGTTCTATTCATATTTTTGTGACAGTATGCAGTACACATCTGTACAAAAGAAAGAAAAGACACAAAGGGACAAGACAGCATACTTGATGTTGCCTCACTGCGCTAACATAGTTTGCCAACCCCACCAATTCACTGTGGTAATTAACTCACCTACTGATCATATGAGACTTATGAACAGTACACCATTTTCTTATCAGTTTGCCCCAATGCAGTAAAGTATATCAGAGCAGATGTGTATAAGCAGATGGGATAGTCATTTATAGTACAGTGCATCAGGAAAATCCCTACCACAATGGCATCCCCTATGGTGCAGGAGAACCTGCTACCATGCATATATTTGACCACCCACACACACAGTTGCATCAGTGTACTCTCACCAATGGAACGTCACACAGTACCTGAGCTCATCATTAGTGCATTATTGTAGTGAGCCTGTCTTTACCACCATACACAATGACTGTGATATCTTTGCAGCTCACAGTTAGGCATTATGGTGCAGCTAGTGTAGTAATGGACATCAATGTACAAATGTTTACAAAACACATGTTTTTATAGTGTCATGCAACACAAGCACAGCAGCTACAGAGCTGCAGTGCATATAGAAATGAATTGGTCTGCTGTGTTCACATTCATAAAAGTGAGGGTACAATATCCATGTCTGTGAACTTTAATCTAAAATAGTGCTGAAGAGGAAAATACTTCACAGTGGCACACTAGCACTCCACACACTATCAATATCAACACCTAGGTTAGAAATCATGCAGCACATTAGGTAAGCATTTTAAGCATTTACTATAAAAATAATCTGATAATTATTTGGATCTTACCCCCAAATTATATTTTTTTCTTTTTTGGGTTTTTGGTTATTTTATTGGGCACTTAACTTAGTTTGTGGGCTCAGTTATGCACAGGGGTCTCAGTCAACAGTGAACAATACTGTTGTGTGTTATATTTTCCTCTATACTTTTACCGCATAGCTTCAGAACTCCCAGGATCTCTCCCCTCTGGATGTTGTTGTGTATCTCAGAAAGATGGATGTCCTTTTGTAGTTTGTCCTTTTGTAGTTACGTTATGAGTACATAGTGTTGCCACCATTCTCAGATTTCTGGAAAATGGTGCAGCATTCAACTTTAAGATATAGATCTGGATTAGCAAAAACACCATCTTTCTGTATTTTTGAACAATCTACTGGGCTTGGATAAAATGACTGACAAGGTATTTGTTTTACTTGAATTTATTGGTCATGCAGAAGTTAAACAATATATTTGAGTCCATTCAGCTTCTGAATGACAAAATTGTTTGCCTACCTTTGCAAAAAAGGTTGCACTCAAATACAAGTTTTGAACTTACAACAGCTGAAATCTGCACCAGTTTATTACAAAACAGCATCAAATTGAAAAAAAAAAAACATGTCCATTAATTTAGCCAGCAACAAATTACTTATTAAAATTAAAGTGCACCCAGATATACTTCACTAAGCTTTCTTTAGGTTATGTTTTAGAAGATATTCACTCAGTATTTTCTGCAGTATGGATCTTAGTAAATATTTTGAAGGAAAAAATCAAGAAAGTATATTAGTCCACTATTAGTGTTAAATTTGATAAACATGAATGTGTGTGTGTGTGTGTGTGTGTGTGTGTGTGTGTGTGTGCATGTGTTTTAAGTTTCTGAAGCCTTTATAGGCAGTCACAGTTATATATTATTGAATTCATGCTGTTGTGCTAATGATGGAAAAATAATTCTGTATCTTTAGCCTATCTGAATACTGTACAAAGCATGTTTAAGTAGTTTAGAGGAATATGTTTTGCCACAAACTAAAAACTTTAAAAACATTATTACAAGGATTTATGAATGATTAATTGGTTGAAAGCACATACAGTTCAGTAGGGAAAGAACTTTTCAACTTTCATGGAGCAGCAATTGTGAACTCATGTAGCTGACCTTAAAGGGTTAACTACTCGTACTATTTAGAAAAGACGGATGGATGACTCAAAGCAGTGAAATGCAAATGAATATAAACTGGAAAGACACCACAATCTGGAAGTTAGAAATAGTCTGACCATTTTATAAAGATCTACAAATCTATAAATCAGAATACTTTAAAGTCTAATTTTTAAATAAAGCAAGCATAACCGTTTATGTCAGATAGTCAAAATGTCATGAAAATGATATACATGAGAATATTTCTCATGGAACCACACATGAACTTAATCTGTTTTAGATATCTGATTTACTGTGCTGAAAGATCTAGTTTCAGAATCTACAATTATTGTATTGCTCAGATTTAATTTGATCAGAGAAATCTGATGCACATATGATTGCTGCTCATAAGATAAAGAAATTTCATATAATTTATTTTGAATTTCTTAACTTCTTAGGAATCCACCTGGGGGAAAAGCAAAATACAAATGTTTCAAATCCATTAAAATAGGAATAACCCTTTTGTGCACCTAGCTGTATAGATTGTTCCTTGAGTCTAATTGGGGGCCTGGTAATTAGATGAACACACAATGTACCAGCAGCTCAGTTTTCATTCTGTGGTCAGAATTACAAACCGTCATATTTCTGAAAGCCACGCTGACATTCTTTCAGTCTGTACAGCCTGCCAAGAACAACCTGAATGCAGTTTATCTTGGCAAAGGGTCAGATGCAAGGCCTCGACAGCAAAACTGAAAACATTTACACAGCTGCACCAAACTCACCCTAATTTCTGAAGAGCTCTTTAGGGTTATGAGACGCATATGCACTGTAAAGCACTTGTAGGGGTTCCATGTCCCTTTGGGCTACTGAATGAACTAAGGGTTTGATACTGGGTGGTCTTAACAAATAAATGTGAATGGGGAAGTGATTAAAAATCGAAAGATTCTGATTAACTCTCTCTGACATAATTCCTAATACATACACTTCATAAGGCAGAATTTGTTTAAGCTGTATTTGTTTATATTTGCATTTTTAATATATTAAAAAAATGTTGAGCAGTCCTCATTTGCAATGTATTCTTATATAAACTTACAGGAATATTAGCATTTTCCAAATGCTGTATCTGAATGATGCATTCTTAAATTTTACTGAGCAATCATCATCAGGCA
Source organism: Protopterus annectens (assembly GCF_019279795.1). Classification (NCBI taxonomy): domain Eukaryota; kingdom Metazoa; phylum Chordata; order Ceratodontiformes; family Protopteridae; genus Protopterus; species Protopterus annectens. Next base: position 322,316,460 of record NC_056733.1, read on the forward strand.
GTAATCAATATATTTTCAGATTTGTTGCAATAAGTATTTCCCTGTACTAAGATATATCCAATGAATATGACAGTAGCAGGTTATGAGTTCCTGCTTTTTCCAGACATGTCTAGCTAAGAATGTACCCCTTTAGGACTGTATGTGATTCTGTTTCCCAAGACATTCCATGAAAGATTAATGTTACACTTCCTTACCAGTCTGTCTTGAAAACATAAAGAACCAGTGTAGTCTTGTTATTACAATTATAGTTTCTCTTTAGCTGCAACATTTAAAAGAAAGGACTCCTCACTACATATATACAAAAATAATCATTTAAAAAAATGGATGATAAACAGAAGCAAAGCACATACTTAGATGGGAGATAAAGACCACTTGGCAAAGATACATTGAATATCTACAGTATTAAACAAGCATACTATAACTTGTTAAACACTGTGCCAGTGTAAGTGGACCAACAGGTAGCACACTTGGGTCTGGTGATGGAAACTTGGAAGGCTGTGGGTTCTATTCCCACTCCAAGTGACTGGAGTGCTAACACTACACAACAGCATTGAGGGGAGGGGTAATACACTCCTGAGTGTGTCATCCTAGGCATGTTACATTGCACTGAGATCCCATCTACTTGGGTTGGTAGTGTCTCAAATGGATGAAAAAGCTCATGGCACTCATCAAAAAGAGTAGGAGAAGGTCCCCAATACACTGCCAGAATTTCCCCCTAGTAGTGTAAATATGGGTTTACTTTTGGTCTCTCCTGAAAAAAGAATATTAGCTTCGTGGGACTAGCACTATCAAAAACAGGATAAAAAAATAAACTTACATCTATCTCATGAATAGCTGAGCTACACTAGATTGTTTGATTCTATAAGCTTTTAAAGAAAGTTTTACAATACATATATCAAAACTTCCATAAAATAACCTCTTGGCACTACTCATCAGACATGCCCTTTATTCTCCAATCTTTCCTTTGTCTGCAATTCATTTTTCGGAAAGTGTTTCTTCTCTAGGCATCATTTTAACATATAACACTGTTTCCTTTTGTAATAGTGAATGATGTTGTGTCTTTCGGCTTTTCCCAGTTAGGGGTCGCCACAGCGGAACTCCGGCCCGCTAAAGATTGGCATTAGATTTTTACATGCCGAGTTGCCAGCTCTGATGCACAACCTTCAACGAAGGCACACCCATTCACACATGTCTCCACACAGAAGATGCTCTAGCTGAGAATCGAACAGTACAGCGTCTTAATGTGAGGTGACAACGCTATCAGGGGCTCTGCTATAGGACTGGAAATTTCATGTGGAATGATTAGCTTCCATATGGTGACCTCAACTTTTTCACTAAAGATTGCAGAAGAAGCCAAATGAAATTCATAAAAGTGTGTGCATTTAAGATGTTGATTTTCCTACATCACTTGTGTACTACAATGAAACAAACTGCATGAATGCTAATAGTACATTTAGTTAGCTGCTCACATATCACTGATGGAAGAAGAGTATACCAAAGCCAAGTATTTGTGATTTGGTTCTCTGTTATATTTGCAATGGCTAAACCAAAAGTTAAGAAGGTTATACAGACAAACAATTCAGTAAATCTAGAAGAGCAACATAGCCAAGCTAGAGTTTTCACTGTATAATACCTTACTCCTCCTGTAGTGAAGGGCCATAGACTTTATAGTGGGGTTTGGCTTAAATGCCCTGAATGTACTCATGAAGACATATGAAGTAAAAATTCATCCTCATTTAGCATTTAGAAGCCATGTAGCTGAAACTATGGTATATCCTAAAGGAATATTTGAATATATCCCATGGGCCTCCACTACTGGAAATTTAAGGTATTATGCGTAAAAGACTCTAGATTGGTTACATCTTTTTTTGTAGTTTTTATATTTATAATGGAGGAGAAGAACTATTGTAAATAGTAAATGGAAACACATTTCTAGTTGGAACTTTAAACTTACTACTGACAATTTAGAATTATGTCTAGTTTATTTTTGATATCTATGAGAAATTCAAAGCAAAATTCTATGGCTCAGAGTAAAAATCAATAGACCAGAGTCTGAAAATTATCCATCTGGATTATTCACTATTTAAATGACTATGCTCGTGAGTACATCTAGACAAAGTATATGCTTGCAGGACTGAATTATAGGAATTGTGATATGTAATAGAGTTAGGGTTTGTCTTATGAGACCTTTATAAGCAGTTGATAATGCTGACTTCTTTTATTTTATGCTGAATAAACAGATGGCTTAAAAAGTGCATAATTAAAGCTGATGCAGAGATCACATTCTTGGACTGAAAGAAGTAGCAGAGTTCTGGAATCACAAATTATATTTTGATTCATAAAATGCTTCATTCATCAGATGTCCATTCAATCCAAATAAAAAAGAAACATCTTAGCAGATGTCTGCACCATTTCTGCTCCCTCCTATGTAGAGATGTTTTCTTCTCACTCCCTTTATTAAGTACAATACCATGGACGGACAGATGCTGTGGAAAGAAGCATCTTTTGATAAGTACATTCCTAGAATGAGCTGGAATGTGATATGAAGTGTGTTCAGCCAGAACTTCTTTGAATTACACTGGACATGGTGTATTATAATGATTTCAGTAATGCAGCTCATTTATCTGGGTTCGTTGTTGACAGTAAGTTTCCAAGTTAAAGGCTTTAACATGAGAGATGGAGATTTTATATAAACATTTTGTTAGAAAACAGGTCAAGAACTGTAATAACACATTCTGCCCAAAATCAGAACTGTATTGAATGTTGGCAAAAAGCAATACCTTTAATTAAGTTGTCACCACTGTATGTATTACATTGCAATGCAGAGCCAAAATGGTGCGAGTATGCAGAGAAAATTAAAATACGTATTTTGCAATGTTTTCAAATTCAAAACATTCTGTCAATAACCCTTAATCCTCTTCTAGGTGCATTATCTGTAGCAGTCCAGGACAAGTAAGTACCAAGAAAATGAAATTGAAAGATGGATAGAAAAGAAATAAAAAAAAAAAAAACATTGTCTGAATTTTGAGTCATAAATATAAGCATGGAGTACCGATACAGACTGATAGGCAAACAAGTAGCATGCAAGTACATTTTTTTCTTTACATTAACGTACTGCTTTTAACTCCCTGGTGATATTGAAACAATAGCCTGCAATGACAGAGCAAGTTAATAATCATCCATAGACAGCTATTTCAGTTGCTTTATAATAATGTGCAAACTGACATCAACCTATTATCCATTCTGTGTCAGGGGGGATAAGGTAATAGCAATAGTTTGCCTGTTAAACAATGTGAGACAGAGGATGCGGTTCACCTATCTCAACTGTTGCATTGCATCTCGTCATTGTATTCTATACTGTAAAAAATACTAATGAACATATCACATTTGCTGTCACTAAAAGGCAGTATATATTTCTAAGTTGCCTGTGGAAACCCAAGGTAAGGAGTATCCTTTCTTCCTCATTTTTGAGTTCAGAAACGAAAATGGGGAGGTGGATAATTTGGCTAAAAGTAAACTCGGATACCACTTTAAGCATAAAAAAGGAAGGATTAGTTCTCAAAGAAACCATAAGAACTGGCAACACAGACACCCTTCTTGCAGAGGTCCAAACAATCAGTAAAACTGTTTCCATGTCAAGAACCTCAAGTCAGCTAGTTTGCTGATTCAAATGGAGCACGTGTTAGCTTATCCAACAAAAAATTAAGATCCCAAGGAATGGCCACTAGTTTTCTTTGAGTATGCAAAACTCCTTTCAAAAACAATTTGACATGAGAATGTATTTAAAGAGGAGGATCCATGGGCAGACATGATGAAATGGCCAATAAATGAACCTTGACAGAGGAGCAGGAAAGGCCATAGGATAGTAACTTATACAAATACTGTAAAATCAGAGAACAGCTAGCTCTGAAGCAGTGCTGTTTATGATGTTGACACCAACTAGAAAACCATTTCCATCTGCTAATATATGATTTCATAGTAGCAGGCTTTCTTGTCTGCATTAATACCTGCTGCACATCCTCAGGACACACTTGCCTAAAAGGGAATTAAGACCTTATCTTCCAAGCAGTCTATTGAAGTTTATTGGTGTCCGAGTGTATCAAATACCCCTGTCTTGTGTGAGAAGATCCAGTCTGTGAGGAAGCTGCTGGTAATTGCCCCTCGCCATTTTCAACAGAATATTGAACCACAGTTGCCTGGGTCAGGACAGAGTCTCCACACTGATCTTGGTAAATTCCTTCTGAATCTCAGAAGTACATTGGATATTGGTGGAAAGATTAGGAAAGCATACAGTAACATTCCTGTTCAAGGAAAAGAAAAGGCATCTGTCTTCCAAGTCTTCTAGCATGGAGTCCTGGAGAATCTTTTCAGCTGATCATTTAGAAAGAAGGCAAAGAAGGCTACATGAGGAACTCCCACAGATGGATCAAATCATGGAAGACATAATAAAACACTACTGTTCACAAAATAAGAAAAAAAAAACACGCAGCAAAGGTAGTAGATTCTTTACTTTCACCACAAGATCTGGTACCTTGTATTATAAATTGTATTAAATGTATGTATTAGGATGCTAGAAATATAGGTGTATGTAATATGCATGGGTCACTTTAACAACATGGGTTTAAGGCAATGGGATATTTTAAGAAATGTATAGGTAGTATTATTAGATAATTGATTGAATAATTAATTGATTGAATCTGGTACAAATGTAGAATGCACATTGCTGTATATATATATATATATATATATATATATATATATATATATATATATATATATATATATATATATATATATATATTTATCCTTGAAGGCAAGAGGCCGGGGTACCAGATCTTGTGGTGAAAGTAAAGAATCTACTACCTTTGCTGTGTGTTTTTTTCTCAAATCATGGAAGACCCTGGATTTGCTTTCCAGTCATAATGATCTGCCCTTGGACCTCCTGAGCTTGTTTGTCACACAATTTTGCTCTGATGAAATGTAGGATTCCTGTAGAGTGAGATTGTGTTGTGAAGATATATCCCAAGTTAACATGGTTAGTCTGCAGAGGGGGTGTGACCTGGGTTCCCCCTTGATTTTTGTTGTACGACATTACTGTGGTATTTTCTGTAACAACTCGAAGAGGTATTGCAGACCAATGATGATTCATAGAGTTGAGTTCCTTGATCAGGGCAAGTACTTATTTTATATTTATGTGCCTGCATTTGTCCATGGTGTCTCGCACACCTTGCAGTGTTATCCCTTCTGAAACTGCTCCTCAAGCAAAGTCTGACGTCTCTATGGTGACCGCATAATTGTACCCTTTGGGAAATCAACCATCCTGGCTAATTACCATGTTGATAATATGCCCTGAGAGTTAAGTCAGTGGTCAGGGATCTGGGTACTGACATAGACAGTAGCCTTACTTTCAACCACCACATGATCACAATGGTGAGGAAATCCTTTTATATTGTGCAATATATAAGTAAGGATATAGCATCTAGGTCCAGAGAGGTCATTATCTCACTGTACTCTCCCCTTATCATAACAAACATAGGCTACAACGCTTTCTTCATTCGATACCTGACCAAGCATATGCAGCAACTAGAGCCATCTCAGATGTTCCTTACAAAATGAATATAAGGCATAGCAAATCTGCCTCACACAGAATTCCTTAAAGCCCTTACCCTCTACTCTGTCTCCTATAGATTGTTGAGGGGTGATCTATGCCTGGCTTACAAGGCATCACCAACCCCCAAACTTATGAATCTCCTGCATATTTGGCAAAGCCCAAATTTATGAATCTCCTGCATATTTATAGGTCAAATAGTACCAGAAATACAAGGTGACTTAAACAGAACATGCAGGAAAGAGAGGTTGTCCCAGAGACTGCCCCTCCTATGGAACAGGCTTCCCATCCATGTGAAGCTGAGTTCATCTATACCCAATTTAAGCACAGCCTAGACATGTGTATGGGGAATAGGAAATGTAAACCAGGCTTGACACCCATGTCCCTTATTGACAGAGGTAGCTTATAAATGCTTGGTCCTCAATATCCTGTTTAGATATAGGGTGTCGATATTTTTTTCAAAAAACTTGGCTAAGCTTATAAAGGCCCCCTGTGTCATTAGCCTAGTAACAGTCTATGAATCTATGAAACTGACTGCTTTTTGAACAGGAAGGGGGAAGGGGACACCTGGATTTACAGATATCTGTTGTCTCCATAAAATAACTTCCCTTCTGAAAACCTCTAGCACTGGGATATGAAATATAATGGGTGATAGTGCTAGGTCCAAAGAGACTTCAGATACCACTGTATATCTCTCATGTGGAGTCTTGCCAGGTATATGATGAGAATCATAAGAGACATGAGGCCCAAAATCCTGAGGCATTTCCTCACAGTGACCAAAGTCTGAGTGAAAAACCCTGGAAATAGATCAATTTTATTTTTCTTGTGGAAAAAACACTCTTTGAACTGTGGTGTCTGGTTGACATTCCAGAAACACAATCTTGTAAGAAGGAATCAATAAATACTTTTGAATATGATCTTAGAATCACAATTAGTGTAAGAGATCTCCCACCCAAGAAAGAGATTCCTTACACTTTGAAAAAGGCACTGCAAAGATAAGCAAGTTACCTACAAATGGCAAAATGTGGTTACTCTGTAGCCTGAAATGAGCTATAACTGGAGCCATTCACTTTGTGAACAATCTTGATGCAGTGATAGTCGTAAGAGTAAGGCAGAGAACTGATAATATGATCCAGACACACAAAATCCAAAGGAATACCTGAAGTGTGAATGAACAGGAATGCAAATAAAATAATCTATTGATTTAAAACTAATGTTACAATGAAATCTGAATGAGGAAGGAGATGTTACAGGTTGTAAAATGACATATATTTGAATTAAGACACTGTCAGTGACATGTATAGGAAAGAAAGATCCAGAAACAGCCTCCAAGCATTTTCTTTCTTTGGCATTAAACAATTTTGAAAAAAAACCCTTTTCAACCTGGGAAGAGGAATAGTTTCTATCAGTCCCTGGGAAAATGTGATGAAGGACCAGATGGAAACAGAAGACTTGGGTCTGTCGGGTGTACTCCATGGAAAGGAGGCATTTCATCTTACTGCCATCTGTAACCTTGACAAATGATTTTGAGAACAAATTTTCTGAAACTATCTATTGCTAAAGAGAATAGTGGAGATTCATACCTTCTGGAAGAAATAAAGGGACTGCCAGGGTGGGGGTGCTTGGACAAAGTGTCTTGAATAGTCATTCTGACTTATTGGACTGTCCTTGGTTTGGGGAGTTTGCACAACTCTTCGTGGAACCTCCTTGTCATTTCTTCTGAAACATCTGTTTACCTGTATTTTGTTAAGACTGTTTTGTTTCTTAGCAACACTGGATGATGAGTTAGAAAATCCCTTGGAAAACTTGGAATAGGGGGGGTGAACATTTTAGAGATTCTCTGTATCTGCTTACCCCTTTATTCTCACTTTTTAATTACCTCTGCAATCGAGGGGCCAAAAACTAAATCTCTATCCAAACAAGAATTTATAATCCCATTTTAACATCATCTGGGAGGTTCTGAGAATGCAGCCATGTAAACCCCCTCAGAACAGTAACAATTGTTATAGTTCTGGAAGACTCTGTAGAGATTTAAACAATATATGAAATTAAATAACATATGAGCCTGACAACTCAACATTCTAAAAATCAAAGTTGCAGAATCATGCACTTTTTCCCCATACTTATCAATAATCTTCCCATCCTTATCAGGGATAGTAGGGTAAGAATTAACAAAGTATTTAACAGCAGAAGGATTATCTAAACCTATAGCTGCTGGATCAGGTTTGGGAAGAGTGTATAAAAACTTAAAAGATAAATTAACTTTATATAGCATATCTACAGCAAGCTGACTATCAGGAAAATTGCAGGTAGTAACATACACCCTCCAAAGCTGATAGAATTGAAGGAATGGATGCAGATTCTGGATATTCCTTCTGTAAGAAGTTATAGTATTTGATGAGGAACTGAGAAACCTCAATATTTTCCCAGTGAAAACACTGGCACATTCTAGAATTAGTCTCAGTGAAAGAGAAACCCTTAGAGGAGCAATCAGAATCTCAGCTCTTCTCTAAGTCTGAATCAGAAATCTGAAGAGAAAGCACTTTTTCTGTCCCTTCATCCTCCAATCCATATTCAGAATCTTGAATCTCTTCAGGAAAGGATGCATCCATCTTCTTTTTTTCAAAACTACTTTATAAAATGGATCATATCCTGCATTATACCCTGAGCCAGACCCAGTAAACTACTCCTGTCTATGGAAATTTGAGGACTAGATACATGCTTCATTTTCTGTTTCTTTTTGACAGGAAAACTAGGATCATCAGTGTTATTAATGGCAGCTGCTGCTTCTCCAGGGATAGGGACAACATTCTGACAAAATAGGGAAGTCTTCCCTGTTCTCTCTCCCAGGACTGACAAGAGTGGCTTTGCCTTGTCCACTGAGGGGACCCCACAGGCTCAGAGGACATGGCTAATCCCTGTTCCATAATGACTGTAGGTGCTATACTAGAGGAATTCAAGGTAAAAGTTGAGTGGTCTAAGGTGCAACTAATAGGCATAACAGAGTTATCCACATGCACCTGATGCAAATTGCTAGCCTGCTGTGGTGGCAAAAGTCTTTTGCTTCACATTTTTCTTTTTGTGGCTGAAATAAAGACCAGCTATAAGACCAACAGATTATTCATCATCAAGCCAAAAATGGTGCCTATTTCCTGTGGTAAACAAGCAACAAATGCTGGAAAAACCCACAAGCCTTTAAAAGTCACATTTTCAAAGACAGACACAGTTAGAAAGCAGTTTAAAACACCCTGCCATCCCCACTATATAAAACAAATACAATTTCTCCACAGAAAAATGGTTTTCAGTTACTGTAAACAACTTTTAAACTAACAGGATAAAATAGCTCTCCATTTTAAAAGTATAGTACAGTGTCATGGCAGATATTAGGATTCAAACTCTTAGCTTTAAAATGACTTGGCTTTATTGGAAAGGCTCACCCAGACTCTGCTACCCTTTGCTGTGAGAGAAAGGTTGGTTTGCTTTTTATTTGTTGTATTTTGTATTAGTTTATTGCCTTTTCATATTTTGAGTGCTGTGATTCATTTTCTTTACCTTGTGTTTTCCTTGTGTTCTGCTTTTAACTGCATATTAAAACTTCAAAAGACACCACAGCTTTGTCTATTGTGAGTCAGGCAGAAATTTTTCCCCACTCTCCCACCCTGTCACTGTTGTGTTCTTAAATACCACTGTCTTTCTAGTTGCCTGCCTCTTATGTTAATTTGACCATATATCTAATTTCCTCTCTGCTTTCACTGGCTTGTGTGAGTAAGCACAAAATTATCATTTTGTGAAATCAGTCCCCTTCAACTATTTAAATTTATTGGCCATTCTACTGTATTCCATAGTACCGGAATACAAACGTGATCACCCCTTTTTAATCTATCTTGTTGTTTTAAAAATAGTGACTCTCCATTAAAACTTAACTTTTTAGACAGGTAAAACTTAAGTTACCTACTTTCACATCTAACTTCTCTAGTGCACACTGCAGTGTTTAGGATAAACCATTTTTTTTCATCTTGCCTTTAAGCATCCCTGTGACTAGCACTTCCTCTAATACCTGCTGGAAAGCACTAGGAAGCCTTAAACTGAAACAAGCACTCAACTCTCCTTATTAATAAGGAGAAATTAATCATAGGCAGTAAACAGCCTATAATTGCAAAGTACTTTGCTAAGGTAAGGGAAAACAGCTCCTGTATTTTTCAAAAAAAAGCACCAAACCAGGCATGTCCAAGGGTCAGCTTCCATTGATTTCTCCTATAAACCTGGTGAATCTGGGCATACTGGGGCAATGCAGCAATTGCCTCATGTACACAGACAACCCTCTCCTTCTACCACCCAACATTACCACCTGTGAGAGATGCACTTACATAGCCAAACTGGAAGCAAAGCTCTCTCCACCCAAGATTGTGCTAGACAGTCAAGAGGAGAAGGTTAGCACCCGCACTACACCTCAAGCAACACATAGCCCTTCTAAACTCACTCCACCAACACCCACACATAGCAACACTAAATCCACATATGCGGGGGCCCTTAAATGTAACCTGCCCAAGCAACAAGGACCTCCGAAGCTGAAACGCAAACAGATACCAATCACAACCAAAGTGTCACATAGCTCATAATACCAGTGTGCCACCCAGCAACAGCCCCTAAGGCAAAACAATGTACCTAACACTTTAGTCATAGGTGATTCTATAGTCAGGCACACTGATGTCCCACTCACCAGGCTGATCAAGGAGAAAATTACAGTGAGCTGCCTGTCGGGTGCCAGGATCCGCCACATAACTCATGCACTCAAGTCACTCCACAACAAGTACAAATATGACTCTGTCATTGTCCATGTTGGAGTGAATGACTTGAGACATACCTCCCTGGACTACATGAAAAGAGACATGGAAGAGCTCTCGGATCATGTGGCCCAGGCAGGTATGACCCTAGCCCTGAGTAGCATACTGCCTTCACCCAGAATGATACCACAATATAAGGACAAAATGATTGACTTCAACAATTGGCTAAGCTTCTGGTGTCATTCAAAGGGGATCCAGTATCTGTCTGCCTAGGACAACATGATCGACCGACCACAGTGCTTTGCCAGAGATGGTCTGCATCTGTCGCCCCTGGGATTCAGGTTACTGGCTAAGGCTCTTGCCACCCCTATAGTGCCTTTTTTAGGCAAAGTTCAAAGGACAAAACCACCACCGTAACAGGTACAAGCATGCAAAATCTGAAGGTAATGCTACTCAATGCTAGAAGTCTAAGCCTCAAAATGCACTCTCTCAAGGCACTCCTAAAAATGGAGAACATCGATATCTGTGCTGTAACTGAGACCTGGTTCAAGGCTCCAGAAAGCATCCCTGCAATACCAGGCTGCAACTCTTACCACACTTTACGGCCACCAAACCAGGATCAAAACACTAAAGCTGTTGGAGTGTCCATATTCACCAAGGATATTCACACCACCAGGTTAGTTGTCCAACACAATGCATCTAAAATTCTCCAGGTGCAACTAACACTGGGTAAGACTGCGATCCAAATTGTAGCTTGCTACAGATCCCCCACCATGCCCCAAGATTCTCACTACACCTTTCTAAACATACTGAAAATTATTAATATACAACCAAACACCCTAATACTGGGTGATTTCAATTACCCTGCCATTAACTGGGAAAACTACTCCTGTATTAATGCCTTTGCCCAATGGTTCTTGGAATTTATAAATTCCAATGCCCTGGATCAACTAATCCATAGTCCCACCAAGGGCTCCAGTATCCTAGACCTGGCCATTACCAGCATGGGAAATCGATGCTCCAAACCTATGGTCACCCCCTCGTTGGTCTGGTCAGACCATAAGCTAATTACCCTTAACATCCATATCCCACCCCCACCCCCCAGTAAGGAAACCTCAATAAAAAACTTCTACAAAGCCAACTTCATGCTACTCAAGTCAGAAGTTACAAACTTCATGACACGCATGCAGACGGAAACTGAAAGTTTGACTGCTGAGTCCTGCACTAAGGCACTGTATGAGCACATCCCCTCATGCATGAATCGTGCCATCCCAAACAGAACCAAGATGCTCTCCTCCAAAAAAAAGGAAGCCAATCTAGTGGAACCCTGCCATAAACAAACTTTACAACAAAAGGAAGAAACTGTTGCAGAAAAAAAGAAAATCCCAGGATGCAAAAACCTCCCTTACCAGCCTCAGTAAGAAGCTGAGATCCCTTATAAAATCCTCCAAAGCTTGTTACAAAAATAAAATTGCCAAAAATTCCAAAGACAACCACAAGGCATTCTATAACTATGTCAAGAATCTAAATGGCAATGCTCAAATCTGCTCTGAGCTACAACAGAATGGCATTAAATATACTGATCCCAAGGATATTGCCAATATCCTGGCAGATTGATTCAGTGCCAACTTCACCCCCTCTCACCCCCTAAATGGCCCATCTCAATACCAGAAGATCGCCAAATTCAGGTAATAATGGCCACACAGGTAAAAAACGCACTCTCCAAAGACAAGAATACAGCATCCATCCATGACATCCCGTGCTGTGTACTACATGAACTACAAAATGAACTGGCACCTCACCTAAGTGTCATGTTTAATCATACCCTCACCTCAGGCTTCATGCCAAATGAGTGGTGCACAGCTACAGTTATCCCACTCCACAAGGGGGAATCCATCTTGGATCCCAGAAACTACCGCCCCATCAGTCTGACGAGCCTGATCTGCAAGGCCATGAAACGTATTATCATAGAACTTATAAGCAAAGACATTGACAACCTCCAAACACTGGACCCTACCCAGTTTGGGTTCATGAAGGGCCAAGCTTGTCTCCTGAACCTGATTGACTTCTTCAAATCAGTCTCCAGAGCCGTGGATGAGAGTAAGGCAGTCCACCCAGCCTATCTGGACCTTGCCAAGGCCTTTGACAACATCCCCTACTCTGGAATCATAGATAAACTTACTAAACTGGGCATTAATCCCTGCATCACTCGATGGGTTGCCAACTGGCTTACTGACAGAACCCACACTGTAAAAGTAGCTTACTCCAAATCCAGCTCCAGACAAGTGATAAGTAGAGTACCTCAGGGTTCCGTCCTGGGACCTCTCTTGTTTGGCATCTACTTCTCAGAAATACAGGCCAGCACTAAGGGACTCTGGCTAACAAAGTTCATAGATGACTGCAAACTGGGAGCCATTACTGAATCCCCAAATGATGTGGATACTCTTCAAAAGGGCCTTACAGAAACAGATGCTTGGTGCCAGAGCCATGGGCTCAAGCTCAATGCCAAGAAATGTATAGTTATCCCCTCTGGGAAAAAACATGTACCCATGAATTACCACATAGGTGGCAGTACACTAAACACCAAAAGTGTGATAAGGGACTTAGGGACACAGGTGGACAGTGGTCTCACCTTCAATAACCACATCACCACAACAGTCAGGAAATCCTTTTATGTGGCACACCTCATCACTAAGGCTTTTTCATCCAGAAAAAAGGAGGTCATTGTCCCACTGTACTCATCGCTCATTAGACCCATTATAGAATAGAGCGCCCCATTTTGTATGTACCTCTCAAGACATCTGCAACAACTGGAAAGGCTGCAGAAATACCTCACTAAAAGAATCACAGGCCTAAAGCAGATGCCCTTTGCTGACTGTCTTAAAAAAACTCCAGCTATACTCTGTTGCATATCGTCTACTTTGAGGCAATCTCTGCTTAACATACAAGGCCATGTCAAACCCAGAGCTGCTGGACATGCTACACTTAAAGAAATCCCAATCTCTCAGAGCCATATGCTCCAGGGATCTAAACTTTGTCATCACAATAAACAAAACATGCTCGATGGATATGTTCCTGACCCAGAGACTCCCCAGACTCTGGAATAGATTGCCCATACATGTCAAGCAGAGTGCCTCTGGCCCTCTTCAAAAGCAACCTTGATGATTGGATGGGAGAAAGGAAATTCACCCCGGGGATCACATCGGTCACTCTGCTAGACAAGGGTCCAGGGAAGTAAATAGTGTGGGAAGAAATAGCCAGGGAATTGTTATGGCTAGGCTTGTATAGGCCATAGGGCCGATAGCCTAGAACCAACCTATGAACCTATGAACCTATGAACTTTCCTGAAGTGGAAAGTATTAATAATAAACAAAAAAAAATATTGAATGTAAGTTTTTCCCCAAAGGGATGTCATCTTCCCAGAAAAGGAAGAGCACAAACCAATTGTTGATCCTCAAAAGCCTCACACGAGTATACTCTCTGGCAGGAGTAAAGCCCTAAAGAGCTTGGCAACCCAAATTTGTTTTTTAGCCAGATTATCTCAAGCTGCCAAATGGTGTGAGTGCATGAAAGGCCCTCTGAAATTTTACAAGCTGACCTACTGTTAAGTCTTTGGCAGGATATCACCCATATAGTTAAGGCTACTACAGCATTGATGAATATGGTGAATGTGTGGGTGAGAAAGAGACACAGAGAACACATTGTAAGATCTTCTTACTGAAACAGGAAGACCATCAGCGTTAATTCCTTAAAAGTACGAAACTCTGATGTCTGACATTATTGTCTGACTATACTATACAGTGACTTACCAAAATAAATTAAAACATTCATTGATCATTGTAACAAACAGAAATGTTGCCAGTACAGCTATCTGGAACTGTGTAAATAATGATATGTCACTTGAAAATACTAATATGATTTATAGAGAAATGTGTCACTGCCAGCCCAGCTATCTGTAATTTTGTAATTAATTATATATCATTTATGAATATTAATATGATTTACATGTTTGTCTTGCAAATGTAAGAGAACTATGTTATGTGTATATTAAACTACTGGTGCAGAAATGTGTGTTGAACTGCATGTTCTGTACAGAGTTCAAGAATGCAACCACAGTGTATCCTACTGGAAAAGAACAGAGTTAACTTGCAAACTCTAAGAAAATTAGTGAATTGTTTTATGATTCTGTTATCTCTGTTTCAGCTCAGAGCAGATGCAATGTCTAGATCTGGAGGTTTTTCTATTGTCTTGAAACAGAAATAATTACTAGGTTTCAAATGTAAAAGTGTTTGACTGTTTTATGACTTCTAGTTCTAGGCAAACATCTGAGAGATAAGTATTTTTGGCACACAGATGTTGGTTTCTGTTAGCCTGGGAACTGAAGGCAGGTGAAAAAGAGTGATGTCATCCCTGATAACCCAGCAGTAATATGTATTATTAATTTAAGAACTATCTCAGAGAGTGTATGTGCATTTTGGATAACATCCATTCAGCACTTCTCATCTGCATTTGCCTTGCTCTGTGAGTTACTTAGGTATAGTATTTATTTTAGAGATGGATAGAAATAAAGTAAAGATTAGTCATATGTTTTCAGTATTTTGTGAAACTGTCCTGCAATGTTGTTTTAAAATATTTCCTGTGATTCCGAACTCTGTAGTCACTGTGTTCAGTTATTGAATAGTGTCTTGTTATTTTATTATTATTAAATATATTTAAACATTTTAATTGTGTCTAGTCAGAGTACTTGCATATGTATTTGGTGACACTGTATATGCCACTCCTAAATATCCTTGGCCTTGTCACACTTGCAATTTGGATAATAGTAAGATTACACAATAAAATTGGTCACCCTTTGGGAAGGGCCTTAAAGTTGCTAATAAGGGGTTATGGTGGCATGCTAACTACCTTATGGTCTGGGAAGAAGGGGGCATAGCTAGTAAACCTTTGCCAGCCTTTTCTAGGTGTGTGTTTGTTTATAAATCAAATCTCAAAGTGTGTGTGTGTGTGTGTGTGTGTGTGTGTGTGTGTGTGTGTGTGCGTGTGTGTGTGTGTGCGTGCGTGTGTGTGTGTGTGTGTGTGTGTGTGTGTGTGTGTGTGTGTGTGTGTGTGTGTGTGTCCTACTTGGGCATGGACATGAAGCACTGGTTGGACAGAGAGAGTGTTGGGAGGACGTGGCTTGGAACCATAGCTAAGGACTCAACTCTATAGTTGTGCCAATGGGGAGTCTTATTGAAGATCTGGAGAAAGAGGGAGAAACTAGCCTCAGACTGACTGTGATCTCTGTGTGCTCTTAATGGAAATTGCACTTTACTGTATGTGTACTTGTCATCCTCCCAATCTGCACATCCCTCACTGGTGCTAGTGGTGATGATTGAGACTCATTGATTACTGGGCCAGAGCAGTGGTGTCACAATCATTTACGTACATCAACATGGACTTCCTGAACAATAAGGCATCTCATTCTTACTACTCCAGAAAGGGCAATAGTAACTGTTATGTCCACATCACTTTTACCCCAAAGAAATGTAACCTATGATTTAGCTGAATATCCAATATCCAATATAAAATGTATGCAAACCAATGTGTCAGTAAGATTGTTGGTGAAAGCTGAGCATAGACAATGTAACATAAAGAAATTTCCATGTATTTTCCAAAATGTATTCAAATCAGAATTAAATGACATATAGCAGAATGCATGACACCCTGGTGTGGATACATGAGCTCTTGAGGCAATAGTGTATCCTAAAGTGAACCTTCACTCACAGTGAATATAGGTTGTTATTAGAATAGGAGGGAAGGGAAGGGAAGGAGAAATAAACTATATTAAATTATCCCTTTTACTGAGGCAATGTTCATAAAACTACATTATCCAATAAGGTCATTTGAAGCCACACATTCTATTCTAGAGCAGGTCCACTATCTGTTCTGGGTAAAAATATACCATACCCTCATAGGTTCATAGGTTCATAGGCATGTACTAGGCCAATTGCCCTAGAGCCTTTACAAGCCTAGCCCATAGGATTGCCCTGGCATCTTGCCACCCTAAGTTAGTTTCCAGTGCTTGCACTAGTCAATATTTTTCATAATGAGACATTGGCACAGACCCCCTCCACAGGGATTGCCCACATCTTATGACAGTTCATGATGTCCATCCTCAGAAATTGATATTTTCCCTCTCTGCTACTACCCACTTATATGAACTTTCCATTCTCAGGACAAAAAACCTGGGATGGAGCATGCCAGAATCATATCTACTGGCTCATTTAAACTGACAATTGAATTGATCAAAAATTATTTCAGTTACCCCAGGGGAATGATTGGTAAAAGCTAGAAACTAAGTGCACACTGTCATACCACCCAGTGGAATCTCATTGATCTATGTTAGCCAGATTGTCAATTGTGATTTAATAGATACATACCTCTCAATTTTTGCAGAATGCCCACATTTTTTCCTCATATTTTTGGAGTGTTCCTCACAAAATTTGAAGTTTTCTGATAAACCACTAGTTAATGAAGTCACCAAATAATGACATACATTTGAGTTTTAGACTTCATATCCTTCAGAAAATGAATACTAAAACAAATTATGTTATTCTCACAACCTTCTAACTTTATAAGATGGTCTTTGAAATCTGTCACTGTTTTTGGGCCTTTGCCCTCCATTATTTAAGGCTTTGTCCAAATTTCATGCACTAAGAGATTGAGAGGTATGAATAGATACAATTTGGTCAAAATAGAAGTAACTCTATCCAACTAATTCACATCTACCTCCCTTCCAATTCTCACAAACTACGGGGCTCTTTAGTATTTTTTTTTTTTTTGTGCAAACCCTTATCAATGGTCCTGAAACAGTTTGACACAAAATTTGACTTTTCTGCTGGAGCACACTAAATTAAATATATTTGAAAATCATCATATTTTTTGATTTTTTTCCACCTTAAAGACCACACTTGTATGACAGTTTCCATTACCTTCCGTTTGAAAATAATACCAAGTGTAGTCTCTTATATATATTTTTTTTTCCATTTATTTAATTTGATTTTCCTTGTAAGACAGAAATCATTAATTATTAAAAATTTAAAGCCATTCTCTAAGTTTTATAAAGAGTTTCTTTGCCATGCTTCAGCCTGCTGGCATTTCTCTTCTTCAGCTCTATGCCTTCTTTTGTGTTGAACATGCTTCTTTTCACTGCATAGAAAACACATCAGAAGTGACAAAAGTATATTGAAGTTAATTTGTGTGACCTAACACCTCATTTATCCATTTTTCTGACCTCACAGAACACAATCCCCTGGATTCTCTATGCCTTGCATGACATGCAAGATCGGTGCAGGAGCTCTAGCAGGCAATTTGTCTGCCATGCAATCCAGGAACAGCCTGCAGAGGCGTGCACAACTGTTCATGCACAAGTCCTGCATGAACTAAAGCCCTGTATGAAAATCACTCCATTTGCAGGAGAATTCCATGCAGATGAGGTGATTTTGCGATCCGGGAAGCTTGCAACCAACTGTGCAGGGCTAGTGCAATCTGCAGAAATGTACTCAGTTAGTAACCGAGTATATTTCTGCAAACTCCAAAATGTAGCTGTGACAGCTCCAAATAAAGTCTGCATATCAGTTAGTAACTATTCCAATGGCCAAGTATAAGGCCACTGGCATTGCAAACAGGCAAAAAAATAAATAAATCAACTTTTATTTTTTTTAGCCGATCTCAGCTGTTTAAGCGTAGGGCAGCGGTGGGTAAATGGGATCGGGGGAAAATAACAAAAATAAACCTAAATTAAGCATTCTAACTAAAATCAGTATTCTGTCATGCAAGTCAATGGCAGGCAGAAGACAACATGGCCAATGAGTAGTGGTTGTTAAGGGGGAAGGCTTAGTGTGAGACGTAACTATGCATTAGCAGGCAATCCTATGCAAATGAGGGGGATGATAGTGACTCCCAGTTTTCCCCAGCATACTAGTCAGGTCCCAACAGTATAAGAGTAGAAATAGCTTGTTGCAAGCCTAGGAGTTAGCTGACATCATAGGAGGGTGCGACAGGCATACTGTAAGGGGATTGGAGCCCTGTGGCTCGGGTGTGCTCCTAGCTTAGCACAGCTAAGCTAGGGGATGTGTCTGAATCTGCCTAACACTCTTTACATTGCCTAAGCAGGTGTGCACGCCGTGGACTGGGTTGTAAAGGAAGAAGACAAAAGTTAAACCAGGAAATAGCAGCACTGTGCACATTTGAGCCCTCTGTCTGTACGGCGTGCTCCCGGGCTTAAACAGGAAGGCAATGGGAAGGGAAAACAGCAGTAGGAAGGTAATCAAGGTGAACTAACATAGCTGGCAGGTGAAATATATCAGAATCAGCCAATTACACGGGCAGCAGACCAGCCCAGCCCAGAACACTATTATAAACTATGCAAACACACTTCCTCTCTGGATTTTCCCCACAATCTACACCACTGGTATATACAAGCAGGGAACTTTTAACAAACAAACCTGCAAAATTAGAGGGGCTGCAGCAGGCAACATAGAACAACACGTGCAAGAGGCTGAGGTTGGTGAGGATGTGAATGCTGCTGATCAACCCGCAGTGAGGAGACTGAGAAGATTGTACAGACCCAGGGTAACCTACCAGGGGCTACATGAGCTGGTGATAGTGGAACACTATAGGTTGGACAGGAACCTCCTACAACAAATTGTTGAGCTGTGCCAGCCACGCTTGACACACCCAACTGACTGAGAGGAACCCATCCCAGTGGATACCAAGGTATGTGCAGGTCTAGGAATACTAGCCAAAGGTACCTCCCAAAGCTCAACTGGGGATATCATGGGGATCTTACAGGCATCAGCATCCAGAGTATTCTACCTGTTCCTGGATGCCATGTCAGCACATGCCAGTGAGCGCATATATTTCCTCAACACCTGTGAGGTGTTGGCCAGCAATATGCATATTTTCCACCAAATAGCAGAATACCCTGAGGTAGTGGGTGCTATAGACTGCATGCACATATGCATCAAAGCACCACCTGGTGATCAGAGTAGGGCCTACGTCAACCGCAGGGGCATCCCCTCCATCAACTGCCAGGTCATCTGTGATGCCCAGGGCATTATAATGAATGTGTGTGCTGGCTGCCCTAGAAGCTATCACGATTCCCACATTTGGCATCTGATGCAGCTGTAACAGAGATTTGCCAATGGGGACATCCCCTACGGTCACCTAGTGGGGGATGCTGGTTACACACACGAGCCGTGGCTGATGACACCCAGCAGAAATGCACACACACCTAAACAAGAATGCCATAATGAGGCACACGCATGGACTAGACATATAATAGAGCGTGTGTTTGGGGTGCTCAAATCATGGTTCCAGTGTCTGGACACATATGGTGGAGCCTTGCAGTACTCACCAGCTACATGTCCCCAAATTGTTATGGTATGTGCCATGCTACACAATATGATCCTGTGGAAACACCTGCAGCAGGAACAGCATGGAGCAGGGCCATACAACCCCCCCACCACCACCAATGCCAAGGTCTGCACAGGCACAGAGTGACTCAGAGGAGGAATGACCTGAGCATGCCCTAGTAGACAGATGGAGGTGTGCCCAGTATGTTGAGGCTGCAGCAGAGACAACGCATAGCACATACACTGACACAGTAATGACCCAGGGAATGACACCTCTCTCTGACTCACACATACAGTAAAAGGGATGCCAAACATGACACTACCTGTGCTCAACCATGTATAGGGAGTGTACTATGTGCATCCTTCATAGGTAGCCCTCCAGCGCCATCCTCAATTCTGGCACACCAACAAGGTAAATCAATCAACCTGCCTCGTTACCTGTATCTATGATATGGATGTGAGCATGCAGGAGAATTGGGTGGCTGAATGTTATGGCAGCAGAAAGTAGATACCTATAGTGGCACCATGACATCTGTAACACATACTGGAGTCACCATAGTAGCCAGTACTACACAGGGTGACAAAACCCACTGCAGGAAATGTGCTGCATGACATGTGTGTCCATATGACTCATACATGCCAGTCAGGGTGGTTCACATACCCAACAACAGTCTCAGTCAGCAGGACAGGTATAGACAATCCCAAACAGAGCCTGCGATATGGCCTCTGAATGATGGCTATGGGTAACCACCCACCCAGGCCTACACAGACAGACTACAGCAGGTCAAGCAGTGGGATGTTAGTTCTGAAGGGTAGGGAGTCAGACACTAATATGTAGGTCAACCGAAGCTAAGATCTGTAGTACACTGGTATGCCTCTAGTCAACATGATAGGTAAGAATACAGAATGAAATGAAGCACCTGACATACCAGTACAGTCACAGCAAATGTGTACAAGTGTCAGGTGTGCCCCCACATCCTAAGTACTAATGTAATAACAATCAATTCTGTGTAGAAATGTAGAAATAGACAGGTGTGCCCCCATCCTACGTAATAATGTAATAACAGTCAGGTGTGCCCCCCACCAATCCTATGTAGAAATGTAGAAATAGTCAGGTGTGCCCCCATCCTACGTAGTGATGTAATAACAGTCAGGTGTGTCCCATGCCCATCCTGTGTAGAAATGTAGAAATAGTCAGGTGCGCCCTCCCATCCTATGCAGAAATGTAGTAACAGTCAATGCCAAATGATCGGAGGATACCCTGCAGAAACAACATGCTACCTGTAGGTGTACAACACAAAGGTCAGCAATGCAGTACAAACTACCTGGACTCGATCCACACATTAAATACAGACAGACATACCAGGCATGCTCACACACTTAGAGAAATGAAGGCGATGTCAGTCAACAGCATACTGAAAGGTCATACTGGGCATGCTCACACACTTAAACACATGAAGGCCATGTCTGCAAACACCAGCGGACCAGACATATCTGGCAGTCACAGATGTTAGTGCAGACACTCCTTTGTATGCACCGCTCATGCCTTGCACACACAGTGGATTGTAATACAGACATATATGTAAGGACAACACACTATAATAAGCCAAAGGTAGATGCACATAGATGTGTGGAAGAGGGTGACTGTGACAAGGAGCCATCCAGGCCTGTCCCACCCAGCACACAGCTAAAGGGCCCCAACCACATGAGGGTCAGATGTCACTCACTGCAGATACTAGCCACCGGTATCTGTCAGCATTACAGACTATGTGGTGCACGTGCTAGCTGTGCAAAATGACTGTACAAGGAAGTAGTCATCTAGCAGCTGTATATATGTACCTGTGAAATATGACCCTGTGTGTGCCC
>NC_056733.1:322338612-322381112 GCF_019279795.1 Protopterus annectens
TTGCTGAGAAGTCACATTAGGTGGAATTAGCGTTCCAGGGAAATAACAAGCAATCAAACAACAAGCATATAAACAAAGCTATATTCAGCAGGCCTGGATCTAGTCTATGCTACAGCAAACAAGGTGTACCAATTTCAGTAAGATACAGTTCAAATATTCAGGCACTATAAACCTTTAACCAGAAATTAATTTACTACTACTTTTAATTTTATTTCCTATGACAGTAAATGCATGAGTATTACTGACCTGCCTCATGTCACAACCTTGCCAGGTGACTGATGTGGGACTCCCGCTTTGCGGCCCACTCTATTGCTGCTGTGGGGGACATAAGAGGATTTTTAGCCATACCTATCCATGATATACCTGAGCTGGCAATTATTACACACATACTGGGGTGATACTTACACGTCTGGAACATCCCCTGATGCTCTAGCCTCTTGGAGCCACTCCTCCAAGAGGTCCCGCTTACGCCACTTCAGGTTGGCATAGTGGTGCCTGACTTGCTCACCAGTTTGAGGTATGCCAGTGGCACTGGTGATGTCATGGACGAGATGGTCCCAGGCCTCCACCTTATATTGGGAGCCCTGGTACTGGCCCTGCAGCAGTCTCTGAGCATGGTCTTTTACTAGGAGTCCTGCCATAACCTTGGACTCCTGGATGCACCAGCGCTGTGCCCGGAAGCACACACCTTCTCCCCTTACTGCCATAGCGCCAGCAAGGGGAAGCTACAACCAGTTATGAGATGTATTCCCTCCTCTTGGGTTTAAGTAGGGCCGATTTCCCACACTTTTCCATGATTGGCCGGTTTTGAAAAGGCTAAGCTATGAGCAAACCTGCTTACCTAGGGTTTGAATTGTTTAAAGGGGTATACCACTGGGCACAATGAGTTAGCTGGTCTACACATTGCTTAAACCTCCTAAGCTGACCTGTGGAATGCTTAGTATTGTTTACATTAGACTTTGCATTATATTTCCTTTTGGGCATTGATTTCTTATT
This sequence comes from Protopterus annectens, assembly GCF_019279795.1. NCBI lineage: Eukaryota > Metazoa > Chordata > Ceratodontiformes > Protopteridae > Protopterus > Protopterus annectens. The sequence goes on from NC_056733.1 coordinate 322,339,609, forward strand.
CATTGCATCTTATATATCTGCCTGGTATCCACGATCAATGTGTACATAGAGTCTATGGGGTCCTTGTGTTTTATTGGGGACTTCAACACACTATTACAATTACACCTCACTTCTGGGCTTACGGCTGTACTCCAGTTCACATATTTATGTTATGTAGTGGGTTATGGAATATATGACTGTATGCCGATTTCTTTCACAGGTTCAGTTTGGTTATATTATGATGAGGACGTGTTTGCTGATACCTCACTTTTTTATACTTCTGTGATGGCTTGGTGGTTAACTACTGTGACTATACCAAGGTTGTTTATTTTTTTGATGGGCAGAATAAGGGCCATTGGATACAAAGTGATTAAGACACTTTTGCGCAGTTGTAAGTGAGTTTGTGTGACAGTGAGCACTGCTAACCTGCTGTTACATCTGCTTACAAAGAGTTAGGTTTAGAATTGCTTAGCCAGTGTAGGCATTGCTTACCGCTGCACAAACGGGCTTAAGCCCACTTAGTAGTGCTTAAACCTGCTTACTATTCATTTATTCATTTTATTCATTATGACACTGACACCTCACATGTGCATTTACTGCAGTACTCCAGTTCATAACAATATGTTATTTGGTGGGTTTTGCAACATAAATATTGATCATAACGTGCTTTGCCAAGGAAAAAGGAGTGTGCTGCAGTAGGATTCAAATCAGGAATGCTTGCACATAAGGCGAATGCTCTGCCCACTACACTATTGGTAGGTTGCTTAATTTGCATATATCTGCCTTGTTATCCTCTTCAGCCATTTAAACTGCATTAACCGTAGCTAAGCAATGGGCACACCCACGCACGTACTGTTAGCTTTAATCGGATTTAAAAAAAAAATAAAAGGGTTTCTTCATTTTATTTATATATACTGTTGCTGTTGTACACAAGGGGGACTGTTGGTGGGGATATGAAGTCACCTGTGAGTGGTCTTGCTCATTTCTTATCCCTTTCTGCTGTTCTTCATTGCGAGGGTGTGTTTATTCTGAGACAGCTGCTCTCAGACATGCCCCCTGCACTCTTACACACTCCGTGTAAGCCTAGGAGCTCAGGCAGTGCGCCTCATTATTATACATGGTGCGCTACCATCCTGCTCCTAAACGGCTGCCTCCATGCAGGACTAAGCTAGTCCTGCATGGAGGAATAGTAAATCCGGGGGAATGTCTTTTTGTTTCCCTACCAGACCACCTGCTACCTACTTACTCCTTGTATATGTTCATATTTTCTTAATATAACTTTAAAACAAAAATTAACTAATTATTTAGAACAGTATCAGGGCTCATCTCAATATGTCTTATGGGCCTCATTATATATATTCCACAAATCTATCTGCACAACTGTTAAACAGTCATGTAACAATCATGGCATTACAAATGCCAGAATCCAAAAACCACGGCATTGGTTTCACACAGCTCTTGTCAGAATTAAGGAAATCAGCAAAGTGCAAAAGAAGAAGAATCACAATCCATGCGAAAGTATAATTAAGAAACCATATTCAGTGCAAACATTTGTATAACATCTGATAAAGATCCTTCTGCAGCATTCTTCTTTTTAAGATTAAACATTTTAACATTTTAACATTTTAAATAATATTGAGTTATCTTATTACCTTAGGTCTTCTGTGTTTAACCAAAACTAAATTTCAGTTCACATTGGATTGCATTGCATTATAATAGTATGCTAACACTAGCTATTAGGTTCATAGGTTCATAGGTGTTTCCTCGGCTAATGACCACAAGGGACTTTTTAAGCCTAGCCATGCATCCCAAATCTCTGACAGTTCTGATACCCTTGATAAGTGTAAGCATGGGCCTGGGAGATGAACCATTTATGGGTTACCTGTCCGCATCAGAGACATAGGTTCCAAACCAGAGACGAATTTCCAATTTCTCATCCAGTTGTCCAAGTTGCACTTGAATTGGATTAGGAGGGAACTCTGCTTCACACGGATGGGGAGCCTGTTCCATAGACTGGGTAGTCTCTGGGATACATGCCTATCTTTCCAGCAGGTCCTATTTATATCACAGGCAAGGTTTAAGTCTTTAGAACTGGTAAGTCTGGTACTGTGGATATGCAGGATGTCCATCAGAGTGGGGTCTGACAATGCCCTGTATGCCAGGCATAGAATTTTCCTCAAAAGCCTGTAGGAGACAGAATACAGAGATAGGGCCTTGAGGCGGTCTGCATAGGACATATTACTTATGCCCTATATTCTTTTAGTGAATAACCTCTGTGGACATTCCAGTTGTTGGTTATGCCTGGTTAGGTACACATCAAATAGGGCATTGTACTCAATGACATGTCTAATGAATGCCGAATACAGTGGAACAATGACTTCCTTGGACTTAGATGCCATACCTTTGTTTATAAGTTGAGCAACATAGAATGATTTCCTCACCACTGTAGATATATGATGATCAAAGGCTAGATTACTGTGTGTGTCCTTAAGTCCCTGACTACTGGGTCAGCTCTAAGTGGTGTGTTGTCAATATGATAGTTACCAAGGATGGATGACTTCCCAAAGGATACTTTTATGCATTTCTTGGCATTTAGTTTTAGTTCACGTCTCTGACACCAGTTATTTGTCTGTGTCAGCCCCTCCTGGAGAACATTTGTGTCAGTGTGAGATTCAATGTCAGCTCCTAATTTGCAATTATTTATTATGTATTTATTTATTTATTTTATTTATTTAACATTTGTGAACCGGGAAAGTTCGACTGGACACAAGTCCTTTTTCAGTGGAGGCCCAGGGAGAAAAGCTCCACATAAACATAAGTTAATACAACACAGATACAATTAGAATATAACAAAAACAGTAAAAACACAGTTAAATATACAATATGGGACACATGGCATTATTAAACATAGTACTAGATATTGCTTGTGTTTATACGTACAATTAGTAAGATTGACTCTAATATAGTAACAGTATTAGGAACATGCATGATTAATCAGGAGCCATACATTGACATATCCAGTTATTGGATAGGTGTGTTTTCAGTAAAGCTTTAAATTGTAGTGAGGTTGTGGTGGATATTATACTGGAGGTAAAGTATTCCAGATTTTAGCTATACAGTTGGAGCAGAGGGATTTCCCAGCCTGATTATTGGGAATGGAGACTTTTATCAAGGATTTATTACTGGAATGTGAAGTTCTGGCACTGGAATATGGTGGTAGTAGATTTTGCAGGGCAGGTGTCTTTTCTTTACCATGGGGTAATTTGTGAGCCATGGATAGCTGGTTGTAAGTAGGAGTTGAGGAAACTCAAGCCAGTTGAGCTGCCTGAATGATGTACAGTGATGAGACCTGGAGTTTGAGTTGGCTGCAAATCTTACAATTTTATTACAACATGTTTCAAGTTTTGTAAGGTCAGATTTCCTAAGGTTCATGAGAATAGGTGATGCATACAGAAGAGTTGAGCTCAAGTGTGTTTGAGCTACTGTGGCTTTTGTGTTTTTTGTAAAGTAAAGTTTATTCCTATACAGAGTAGCTAGTTTTTTGTGGATTTTGTTATGGTTTGAGATATGTGGAAATCAAATGTCATGTTATTGTCTATTTCAATACCTAACAGATTAATATGAACAGTGGGAGAAATTCTGGTTTTGTTGACAGATTCGATAGTGAATGAGGAGGGGGCTGTTGTAGCTTTGGTAGGATGAAATAACATAAGTTGTGTTTTGTTGGGGTTCAGGATGAGGTGAGAGTTTGTTAGCCAGTTTTTGATAGCAAGAAATGAGTTTTGGGTGAGCACTTGTAATTCTTGAATAGTAGGAGCAATGCAATTTACTGTGGTGTCATCAGGGTACTAAATTAGGGATGCCTGTGAGACTGAGGTGTGAAGGTTATTTGTGAATAATGCAAAAAGGAGGGGACCTAGTCTGGAGCCCTGGGGGACACCTATGGTGTTAGGTAAAAGGGATGATAAATCTCCTTGCCTTTGTACTGCTTGCTGGTGTGCAGTCAAATAGTCATGGAAACAGCAAAGTGCAGACTGAGAAATGTTTAATGAAGAAAGGGTGTCAAGGAGTTTGCTGTGGGAGACCATATTGAAAGCTGTTGATAGGTCTAAAAAATAGAGGATACATATTTGTGATTGTTTCTGTGTTGGGTAGTGGTTGTATTGCAGTTTGAATGGAAACCATATTGTGACTGAGTTAATAGATTACTTGTTTGCAGGTAGTGCATGAGCTGTGTGTGGACAATTCTCTCTAATATTCTGGACAGTGGGGATAAGATAGCAATAGGTTAGTAGTTGGCTACGTCAGTACAATTGCCTCCTTTGTGAAGTGGAATTATGTGGGAAGTTTTCCATAAGGTTGAGATTTGGTGTTCCACTATTGATCTGTTTATAAGTATTGAAACTGGGTATGCTATTGCTTCAGCTGCTATTTTATCATCTGCAAATTTAGTCAGTCAGAGACTGCAGACATTGGCCTTGACTTCTGAGAAGTTAATGCCAAAAAGTAGCAGTCCAAGGACTGATCCCTCAGGGACTCCACTTGTGAATGGCCTCTTTGTAGAGGTGAACTCCCCAGTTCTAACTTCATGGGTTCTGTCTTTGAGCCAGTTGACTATCCACCGGGTGACATACGGGTTTGTACCTAACCTCTTGAGTTTGTCAACAATGCCTGAGTGGGGTATTGTGTCAAATGCCTTGGCCAGGTCAATGTAGGCAGTGTGAATGATTTTGCCCTCATCCCTTGCTTGTTGACCTTCTCAAAGAAGTCCACCAGTTTAAGTAGACATGATCTGCCCTTTACGAAACCAAACTGGGTTGGGTTCAGTGTCTGGAGGTTTACTATATCTCTATTGATCATCTCCATGATAATTCCTTCAATGGCTTTACATATAATACTAGTGAGACTTAGAGGTCTGTAGTTTCCAGGGATTGTAGATGGCCCACCTTTATGCAGAGGGATGACTGTTGTTTTTCTCCATTCATGAGACATGAAGCCTTTTTGGAGGTTACAGTTAAATAGTAATTACAGAGGCCCTGATAGGTCATGTTTCATACTATTTAGAAGGTATCCTGGGAAATTGTCTGGGCCCATTGATGCAGTGTTCATGATCTTAGAGAGAGCATTAAGGACCTGTTCCTGAGTGATAGTAGGGGGAGTTATATTTGATGATATTTTCTGAGGAAAGCCTGAGGGGGAGAGAGGAGGAAAGTTAGAGCTAAATTTATCAGCCAGGAGGTTTGCTATATCTTCTGGCTCAGTGTAGGCAGCTCTATTTACAATGAGTGCTCCACACAATTGTGTATTGCCTTTGAGGTTGTGGGCATAGCTAAAGAATGCTTTGTGGTTGTCCTTGGCCTGTGAGGCCAAACTTACCTCAAATTTGGCTTTGATAGAATTTATTTGTCCTCCAAGTTAAAGTTAAATTATTTTCTATGTCTTCTTAAGGGTATACGGAATTAGCAAAGACAGGCACTAGAGTCTAGGCTTAGACAAATGCATTTTATTACATATCCCATAACAAAAATACTTATTTAATTATTTTGGTCATTTTACTCTAGGCAAATTTCAGAATTTTTTAACTCAGTCTTCAAAATTCAGATCACAACTTCTCAGGACAAAATTAATTATTGTATTCCCAAGCATCACTCAAAGGCACATTATGATGATGAGTAATATGTTAAAAGTCCATGCAGTACTAACATCCCTGTGACACTGTAACTATTTTTTTGTTATTTTTACCTCAAAATGCTCTGAATCATTTCCACACTAATATAATTCTATTGCATAACTAAACTCTTTTCCAATAAAAAAACTGTGTTCCCAGAAAATAAAATTTTGACCAACCTGTCCTTTAAAATGTGCTATCAATTATCTTACAAAACACATGCTTAGAAGTGTATCTTACTTCAAGAATATCTGGACAACAGCAATGATATAATTTCTAATAACACATTCAGGTTTGTTTTTGTTTTAGCTTTTAAGTTCACAAAAATAAATGATTACTTCTTCATCCACAAGCCACACCTATCAACCTTTTAGTGCAAGAAATTTGGGCAAAGTTAAAAATAAGGGGGGAAAGCTCATAGGTCAAAATCAGGGACAGATTTTAATTATTGTTCTTAGTAACTTTGCAAGTTGCTAGAATAGCAAGTTTGTGTAATCTCACTTTTTCACAAGGTTATTCTGTTATTCTTACAACTTTCTAAGTTTATAAGCTCAGTCTTTGAAATCTGTCCCTATTTTTGGGTCTTTGTTCCCCCATTATTTTAGGTTTTGTCCAGATTCCATGCACTAAGAGATTGAGATAACTGAGTATATCGATTTTGGTCAAAATAGGTGTATTCTGTCAAACTCAATCACATCTACATCCCTTCCAATTCTCACAAACTATGAGCTTATAAAAAACTACAGAGATTTAACAAGAATTTCACCTCTATGAGAAATCCTATGACCTGAAGCATTTTTTTTTTTTTTTTTTTTTTTTTTTTTTTTTGTGAAAACCCTTATCAATGGTCTAACCTTTTTTATCCATTTTTGGACATGGGGTTGGTGTGTCACATCAACAATCATCTAGAGTCAGTGCCAAGTGTAGCCTTGCTGTGATGGTTCTTCCATACCATACACATGCATGAACACTTATATCTATGACCAGTTCACTATGTCCAATCCACTTTATGCATGTCTTTGGAAGTGGAAAGAAACCAAAGCATGTGGAGAAAACAGAAATAAAAAGAAGGTGGATGTGCAGACTGAAAACAGAAATCACCCCAGCCAAGAATTGTGAGAGTTGAGAGGTATGCTACAATCCACTGTTTAAATTCTATTGCTTTTTGCAACAGTTAAGGAATAACCATATTAAATTATTCCGCCGTTCTTCATTATTTTCATCTAGTGGTATCACACATTCCGACATTCCAGGAACAGCTACTACCTAAGGTGTTACTAATATGAAGGAACTGTGAACTTCCAAGGCTGAAAAAATGAAGAAAGATGGTTACAAACCTGCTGTTATGTCAGCGTTTTACTTACAAAAAAAAGACAATAAAACAATCATGGAGATAAATTTATAAAGGTAATGTAGGCGCATTTCATGCAAGCCTAACAAGCTGGGACTGGGAGAAGTTGCATAGCATAAGAATAAAATGTGACAGGAGAAACAGCACTCATGCCTTTTTTACAAGGGACATTGCAGGAGAAATAGCTATCATATGTTGCTTGTAGAACTTTGTTTTACTTAACATAATATTCTTAAAAACTGTAAAATGAAAATGTTAAACTATAATAGACTCTTCCATTTTCTAAGCATGGTTTGCATCTCTGTCAAAAGTTAGGTGGTCATTGTTTTGGCAGCCATGATGTTTTTGGTTCATTATATCTAGCATGGTTTAGGAACTATTAACTCAGACATGAAAAGACAATAAAAATGTATAGAGGCATCTCGTTGATGATCTTAGAGAAGCACATGAGCAGTCACTAGCATTTTCTGAGTCAAATAACCTCACTGACCTTTCAGCATTGCTTCCCTGTGTCAAATAAGTTTTGCTGACATAGTTAAGTTTTGCTATTCACTAACTACAATTGTTGGATTAGTATCTTAGAATCAAACCTTTACATTATATTTCACAGTATACTACATAATACCAAAACTATAACTTCAGGGGTACCCAAAAGATCCATCCATGGCCCTGTTTATTCTCTTTGTGCTTAAACAACTTTATCACTGTTTTCATTCATTTAACCCAGCATAGTTCTATGTGAATAAGTTGAAAATGAAGCTGCTATTAAAAGTAACCTGCAAAATAATATGGCAAAGCACTAGTAGCTGGTATTGAAACAACTTCAAATAAGTTCAAACTAAACCGAGAATATGCTGTTTGGAGTTCACACCGTATCCATAAAGTTTTTTTCTTTTACCCCTTTCTGATCTTTTCTGTTTAAACTATATCCAATGTTACTAAAGTCAAATTGATCACAATGAGTTTCAATTCCTCTCCCTTTTTATCCACTAGATACAACCAATCTGCTTAAATTCCAGTGCTTATTGATAAACAGTCTACAAACCTTCAAAACTCGCACTTGCATTTGTAATAAAGTTATTATTTATAAACTGGACCATGCCCTACCAAACTTAAATATAAATCCCATAAAAATGTCTTAAAATTTCAGACCATTTTAAATGAGATCTGTAGATGTGTTGCAGTCAATGGCAGGATCACTGGTGTCCCTATCCAAAGGCAGCATTCTTCAAAACGTAAGAATCTTCTTTCTGCATCAAGATATTCTCATTCACATCTCCTGTATAAAGACTGGCAAATCCCTCATAGAATAACACTCACCATCAGTCACAAGTTCTGCTGTCTTCTTTTTAAGAATATAATGCACATCACTTCATCAACTCAATTTACACTTCATATTTATAACAAAGTTTTTATTGTCAATGGCCCATAAATTATGACTTTTTGTAATTCTGATATCCAGCAAATTTCATAAGCCAGTTTAAGTCAACCATCCTAGTCTATCTTTCCAACTAAAGACAATGCCATTGCTTTTATGATAACTACTTGGACCCGACATTCAAAAGATGTCACTCAGCTTCACCTCTTCATAGCAAACTTATTTTTTTCATTCATATGCTTATAACAGTCATTGGTATGCGTGCCTTGTAACTACAGATGCTTTATAGTTTAGATCACTGATTATGAATGAAATATGTGGTACTTTTGTCTATCTCTGTCAGTATTATTGCTGAAAAGGGAGCTTAGATAAACTCATGTACATGGCTGAACAACAGCTAGTTATTGAACACTCATTCTATATCTAAGGATGACTCATTTTCTTTCTTTTTTTTCAACCTTCCAATTTTTATTTGTCAATGACATATTGTACATCATTTTAGTCAATGCAATGCACATTCATGGTGTACCATGACATTGCTACTAGTCCTTCTGTCCAAATGCAATAGTTTTATTTATAAAGTGACAATTCACTCCTGTCAGAATACATATAGTTGATGAAATATCAAACATTTCAAGATACAGTTCAAGACATCAGTTCTGTTACAAGCTTTCCCATGAATTATTCTGTTTAAGCATACAGGTTCACCAATTACTGGATATACACTTACTCTGTTGCTGCTATAATTTCTCCTAAACCACAACAAAGAAAACTAAAGAAAAAAATAATCAGAAAAATATATTCAATTAAATAATTAAACATTAAGCAGTCATCTCTTTAAAACCTTCAACTATTCATACATAGTGGGTTCAACCATAATTTTGTCAACTACCTAAATGTAAATAATGTTGTCTTTGTACATTATTAGTTAGGTTACTTACTGTCCAAATATCTCAACCAGGGGTACAACCTTTGTCCAATGCTGTGTTTGCAACATTCTCCTAATCGTCTCTTGTAATTTGCATCATACCTAATTTTTCTAGATAGCATCTAATTACAACTACTGCAATGGGACTAGTCTCTTCTGCATAAAGTTTTTTCATAATATTTCCTGTATAACATATCCTGCCAGGAACTGAAGCACTGGCATTCTTATACCTCATGTGATAAACTTCCCTTTCAACTTTTTGTTACCTTAACCTTCCCACTAATGCTTTAATACATCTAGGAGTGTTTGCATTAAATATAAATAAATAAAACATTTCAGAGCAACTTACTTGAAACTAGTCATTTGTTGCTGCATGTCTTTCAGTAAAGCTTGTAACTTTAAATTAGCTATTGATGTCATAGGCAATTTCCTTTGCAATTCATTGAGTTGCCATAGTATCATATTTCTGACATTTTGGTCTTTTATTTTTATGTTGTCAGCAAATGTCATGATTTTTTTGTGCAACTCTGATTTGACCACCTTCCATGTCTGCCCATCGCCCAAAAAAAATCTTCTATAGCTTTTTCAACGTGTTCTTAAATTCAAGAGTTTTGGCAAAGGAAAAGAGTTGAGACACTGTAAGCATTTTTAGATTTTTAAGCTTTTTGAATTGTTTAGCCAAGATCCCTAAAGCATTTACAGACAACTTCTTTGAAGAGGTTATCAGAAGGGGACTTTATAAACTTTAAAAAATATATTGATACTTTGATTCAGCTGGTAGTTTGTTCCAGATAGCTGCGCTTGCTTGTGAGAAGTCTATTTTACCAATGAATGTTTTAAATGGGGACAACTGAGACAAAAAAATGACAACTTAAATTCTCTTAGAAATTCCCTAGTGAGCAGGAGTTTTCCTTGATGGAAAATGTTCATTTTTCTTTGGGGGGGGCATCATTTAGAATTTTATATGGTAAGAATCATAGAAGATAAGTGCACCTTTCAGTAATGGGTAGACAATTCCAGTCATTTGGAAGGTTGCAGTGCTTTACGTGTGCATCAGCAAGTAGTGTGAATCTGCCAGTTTTATGTTTAGTGACCTGTAGTCTTTGAGTCTTAGAAGCAGAGTGTAAAGAGAATGCAGGTGGCTAATATTTTAGTTTATAGAGAAGGACATTCTTGGCAAGTATTTAGCGGTCAGTAGCAGATAATAGATATTACAGCAGATTTTCAGTTGTGAGAATACTTTATTAATGATATTATTAGCATGGATTGTAAAGCTTAATGTGGAGTAAGAAGTTAGGCCTAAGTATATGTACTTTGTTAGCAAAAAGAATAATATACTTGTCATTATCTGATTATCTGAGATAGTAACAGTAAGAAGCCTAGAACAGAGCCTTGGGGATACCTATATTTAGTGTTCCATTAATGATTGTTAAACTAAACTAGAAATATCCCACTGTCAAGGTTGCTATGTAGTTAAGCAATGACATGTTTCCCCACAATGAATTTTGTAACTTATCAAGAATTTTGTGGTCAACAGTTTCAAAGGCAAAGGTTATGCAACAGTTTGCAGTGCCGTCTTTGGTCTAACCTTCATCTTGATCATCTTAGATCATAGACCTCTAGACTGTACCATTACTCACATGTCACAAGATAAACAAGACAAGCAGTGTTTCTTAGTAGTTCTCAGAGTGCTAATAAAACTGACTGTTGTAGCCTTGTGCCCCCCCAGCTAGTGCAGTAATCCTAACTGTCCAATAGACAGTATACATTTAATTCAGGTATCTGTGATTAAATGAACCATCAAGCAGCCCTCTCAGTGCTTTCTGCCTTAGTTTGTATCACTTGAGCTCAACATGTTTATTTGCATCTCTATACATCCCCCTTCATTGCTAATGTATCTCCCCACTCTAATCTATGCACAAACTGGCTAATAATAAGCAAGTCAATGAGAAGACACACTCCGAACCTTAATAAACCTTGCTGTCTCTTCTCTCCATCACTTTACAGGTAGAGTTTGAATTATTACTCATCCCCTCTGAAGCCTTCACTGATAGATTTCCACTGATTGCCTCTCTGGTTTCACTGGTTTATTTGCATTCCACCTGGTTTTCACCCCTTGTGCTACCCCCCTCCCCAATACTAAGTCTATATTAGAATCCTGCTGAGCATGGAGCCATCTTGAAATTACTAGTCTCCCACCAGGACACAAATGCTCTTCAGCAATTGAATTCAGCTTGCTGGTAAACCATTAGACCTCAGGAATTTGTTTAAAGTGTTCAAATTTGTAAAGTAACACTTACTTTTTGTTGCTCATTACTCTTGGCTTGTGTCTGCCCATTACTCTTGCTGGGCTCTGCCCCGCTACATTCGCCCTCGCTAATGCTCGGGCTCTCTCTGCTCCCCTACCCCCAATTTCCTCCCACCTCCACTACCTCTACATTTATAGTAATCGCAACTACACCCACAGCTCAACCTCACATCACCTCCAGCAATCACAGCTCCTCAAATCAGATCACATTACACGACACCCACTTGCTCCACCACAAAATACTCCCAACCACTGTCATACCCGCTAGGCATTATTACATCACCCCACACTACTTACCCATCCACATATAGTGAACCCTATAAATCCTATCCACACCTCCACCTAGAACCAACTTAAACTTTATAACCATTACTATCACACAACTAAGTGTAGTCTGTCTTCTCATAATTCTTTATAAATCCACAAGTTATCACTCCAGCAATATCCCTAAACTTAGTAGCACAACAGTATATGATGCACTCTCATATACAGACAACACACATTATAATAATATCTGCCCACAATTGTTCAAGAACTACATAACAGACCAATTCAGAACTAAACACATATGATCTCATTCCTACTCTAAAAAAACACAATACTTTCTCACACTCATCACCAAACTCCAACATCTGTATCACAATTTTAAAACCAGGCTCAGCAAAAGTCGGGACATCCACCCCAACCCAGGCCCAAATCCATCCTGTCCAACACACACTGCTCCAACACAATTGTCAGAACATAATACCCCCACTATCTTCATCCCTGGGCAAATCAACAACAGCAGCAAAACCAACCATATTTTAATGCTAAATATTAATATTAGAAGTATCAAAAATAAAATACCTGAACTCCAGGCCACATAGCACACTACTCCCCAGACATAGTTGCTTTAACAGAACATTTAACAGAAACCTGGCTAAATAAAACATAGCTAACTCAGAAGTTCTCCTTACTGGCTAAAATATCATTAGACAAGACAGACCACTTTGTAAAGTAGGTGGAACTGCCTTACTGCATAAGTCCAACTTAACTTTATGTCAAATACCATACCCCTACCCCTTCTCCAATAATTGGGACATACTTATCTCACAACTTCAACTTCACCCTAAAAAGGTCATTACCACAATTGTGATATATAGTCCACCTGGTAATACACCTGCTAGCCTTGACCACTTCTTATCCTGGTGTTCTTCCACATACTCACAAGAAACAATTATTCTGGGGGATTTAATCCTAGATTGGTTAACCTGTATTTCAGAACCACCAAGTAATCTAATAAATCTCCATGGCTACCAGCAGCTAGTCCAAATTCCAACTAGATGTGATAAAACAATCTAAAAGGGAATCTATCCTTGACTGGGTCCTAACTAACAACCCCAGATTGTACCTCCACGCAGGCAGTCTCCCAGACACCTTAAGTGACCACAACATAATATACCTTATATGTAGAAGAACAAGCATATGCAAAACCACTAAGTATAAATCCACTAGAAACACAAAATATTTCTCTCCTGAGGTCCTCAATATTTACTCTGTAACTGTGACTAGACCCTCCTAAAAACCCTCCCACTTGACCAGGCTGTAGCATATTTCAACAAAACATTTCTACAATACCTAGACACTGTCACTCCTTTGCGCAAAATCAAGGTTAGATCCTCTACAAACCCCTGGCTCAGTAAAGAAACCAAACAAATCCTCAAGTCCAGAGACACTGCCTGGCTTTACTATCAAAAAACCAAAGAAACAGAAAGCCTAACTAAGTACCAAGAACTGCAGAACCATGCAAAAAATGCATTCGGCTGGACAAAAAATCCTACTACATGACATTACAAAATAAATACCAACACAACCCCCCAAAAAATTGGAAAAATGTAAATCATACCAAAATCCACCCAAAAGGCTACCCCCAACCAACCACCCCTGACACTAAAGTTCCCATAGAAACACAATTCAACTCCCACTTTGTAAACTCAATTCTATCCTTAGTATCACAGGACAGTTCCAACCTCACTATCCCCCCAACACAAATAACACTAATACAAGCTTTACCCTCAAAACAGTTCCCACCACTTCAATGAAAAGCATGCTCTCCAAACTAAAAACCTGAACAGCAGCAGACCTACTCCCCAGCTATTTCTTGAAACTCACAGCAGATGCTGTTGCTATCTCAATCTCCACTCTCATAAACAGATCAGTTGTTGAAAACTATGTGGCCAAACAATGGAAAATATCCTATGTTACACCCATACATAAAGGCGGGACCTCCACTGAACTTAATAACTACAAACCCATTGCTATACTTTCCCCCCTGGCCAAAAGCCTAGAAAAATGCATCCATAGCCAGGTGATATAAATATCTCCTAGACAGCAACATCCTGTCACCTATTCAACATGGTTTCAGACCTGCCCATGGTACCACAACAGCCCTCCCCTGCTTCACAGACACATTAAACTTTCTCAAAACAAAGGCCTGCAGGTGTCAACTTTTTTTTAATAAGTCCAAACCATTTGACACAGTCTCGCACCAAATCCTGCTAAACAAACTAAACCAATAACACCTATCAAATTCCACTCTTACCTGGTTCCACAGCTACTTAACTGACATACCAAGCTGTGAAATTGGAAAATTCTCTCTCTCCTCAGCTGCCCATAACTATAGAAGTCCATCAGGGTTCTATCTTAGGACCACTACTATTCACAATCTTCACAAATGACCTCCATACATCCACACAGCATGCATCTATCATTCAGTATGCAGATGATACTACCTTAATCTGGGCTGCACAAAACATTCCCACCCTCCTGCAAACAACTCAACTAGCATTCTCTGACGTTGAAAACTACCTTACCAAAGCCCAACTTATCCTCAAGCTAAAGGAAACTCAGCTTATGATTATAACCAGTTCTAACAAAAACACTGATAACAGTCAATTCATTATCTACTCTACAAATGCTGCTCCAGTCACTCCAGTGGCACAGGCTAAGCTATTGGGAATAACCATAAACTATCACCTAAAATGTGATAGTCATCTCAACTTAACTATTAAAAAAGTACATGCCAAATTGGGATCACTCTACCGTATCAAACCATTTCTTACCAACAACACAGGAACAGCCATAGCTCACTCCCAACTTCTATCCACCCTACTCTATGCATCTCCCATTCTGACTAATCTCAACAAAACTGAACTAAGCAAAATGGAAAAAAATCAAGTCATAACATCAAGACCTTGTTATATCCCTTAACATTCTCTTCAACGGTAACTATATTGAGCTTCTACAGATGAACCAATAGTGGAAGCCAGTGAGACTAGTGTTGTAGAACTCAGGTTCCTACATATTACACTGATTGGGTGAATCTTTGGTAGATCCTCCTTGAAGCAAAAGATTCTATGATTAGACTATGTCACCGGCTTCACTAGTTTAGTGATGGGTAGTAAAATATTAAAGCATTAAGTGTAAAAATAAATAAAAAGAGTTCTAATTTTAAGCAGATGAACAGTAGATGATCTGCAAAGAGAGAACTTATATAACCACCAAATACATTGCTAGACTCTGAAATATGAGACCTGAGATTTGAGGACTCATTGAGGACATGGGGAACCTCCACAAACTGAACCCATCTCAGTTCTGATTCTTCAAATGGCGGCCCAAGCTTACTCAGCCTTGTGTTTTTTTTTCAAAAATGTCACCAATGCAATGGAGGAAGGAAAAATGGTATACATTGCCTACTTTGACATGGCCAGAACTTTTGACACAATTCCCCATACTGGCATAGTAGAAAAGCTAAATAAAATGTGAATAAACTACTATGTCACCTAATGGATGTGATGCAGGAAATCAAAATATGAGAAGTTAAAAATTACCTCCAAAAAGAAACCTGTTGCCAGAGGATTCCACCGGGGTTCTGTGCTGGAACTTCTCTTGTTTGGCATTTACTTTTCTGAAGTAGAAGTCAATACCAAAGAGATCTGGCTGACCAAGTTTGCAGATGACTGCAAGCTATGAGCAGTCATAGAATCCACAGCTGACTTAGCCATCCTGCTGGAAGGATTGTCTCTAATAAATCACTAGAACCAGAATCAGAGACTGAAACTAAGTGCTAAAAATGGATTATTGTATCCTTTGGGAGGTCATCAGGGAACTAACATATTGACAATATGCTCCTAAAAGCTGACCCATTTGTTCTGGATTTGGAAACTTATGTGGGCAGTAACCTAACTTTTGACCAATATGTACCCATTGCTTTAACAACGCCCTTCAATATTGTACAGCTTATAAACAAAGGGATTGTGTCTAGATCTTAGGATGTCACAGTCTCCTTTTGGTCAGCCCCATTAGGCCAATCAGTGAGCACAGTACCCCTGTGGCATGTAGTTGTAATGCTCACAGCAATACCTTACTAATAGGATACAAGGCCTAAACCACATACACTACATGGGCCAACTCAAAGCCCTGTCTATAAACTTTGTATTTAACAGACTGCTAAAAAGTGGCCTGTGACTGGCATACAAGCTATCTTCTGACCGAATACTGATGGATTTACTACACATCAGAAACTCAAATGGCATCAGAAATAAATGGTCTAGGGATCTATAAATGGTACTTTTCCTCAAATGGTTTGGAAGGACAGATGTATCTCAAAGAGGATACTGCAGCTGTGGAACAGACTTTCCATCTACATAAAAGACAGTTCATCTCTGTTGATATTCAAATGCAACTTGATCTATGGATGGGAAATAGAAAATTTACCCCAGGACTGCCCCCTGTACTGCAAATGGACAGAAGCAGCTCCTAAATGCTTTATGCCGTGCGTGGGTCCCCTCAAATTCTCTATTTTATGATCCTAGTTATTCTCGGTAAGGGTAATATATAATCAATCATGGGATGGGTAAGACCAATCTCTAAGCAAAAGGGATAGGTTAATTTGAGCATAAAAAGGGAAACTGTCCAGGCTTAAAAAGCCTGCAAAGGCAGCTAGCCTAGTACTTAACTATGAATGTATGAACCTATAAAATAAGGCATCTCACATTAAAAGTCCATCTGAACAGAAGCAGACAGCATGGTGCTGGCATCAAATCTGGAGCTGGAGCCACCGTTTTTAAGAAGTTGGAAAGAATAGATGAATGTGGCTTTTACTCTATATGTCATAATAAGGACAGTGCAGCAAAACCAGGAACTGGCAACACAAGTTACACAGTAAAGCAGAATGTATCTAATATAGTTATGGCTGCAATCAGAAATCTGTAGCAATTGTCTGTGAATGTACTTCAGCTGAAACATGTTACAAAATGCAACATCAAAGAAAAGCTAGCCACTTTTCATAGTTCTCTTGACAGACCAGAAATGCTGAAGTACTACTGGAGTCTGTCTTTAAAGGAGTAGCAGTCAAACAAAAATTAATTTCCAGACTTTCAAAATCTAAGCATGTGCAACAGTCAGAATGCCCTGCAAGATGATGCCATCATATCAGACTTTGTATCTTCCCAAACAAAACTGTCACACATTCAGTAGATTGTCAATCCCAGCATAACCCTAGGCAACACTGCAATCACTAAAATAACAGTACCTCTCAGATCCTAAGCAAGGACAATACAAAGATACTGCAAATTAAGGGCTCAAAATGGAGTCTCAAGATTCAGTAATCACAACATATCGCATATTATTTAAAGCTCAGTAATAGCAATTAAAGGCGAGTAAAAACAAATAACATGACTGTAGCCAGAAAAAAGAAAAACAATGTAACTCACCATGCTGGCAGCCAACCTGCCACCAGCTTAATGGACAGCAACAATTTCCTCAGTTTCATTCTTCGCTGAGAAACCTTTTCTATAGAGTCTGCACATGACCCCACTGTCTGTGTCAAGATTTGAGAGGTAATCCTGTTTCTTCCCACATTCCAAATTGTAGATTAATATGCAATCATCCTAAAAGTACAAGTCATGTGAAAGAGAACCTATATGTATGTCCTATGATAGACTGCTTTTGAATTTTGGATATTTCTGGACCTTGTGCTCATGTAGGCCTATGATAGGCTAAGGCTTCCTTCCCTTTCAGCTGGAACCGGGATAAGTGGATAAGTGTATTGGCGTCATGTATTGATTAGCTTTGCCAGCTTCTGCCCATTAAGTGCTGTGATAGTCACTGGCTTTCCTGTGACCCTGAAATGGAATGAGTAGTTGAATGAAAACTGAATGAGTCTAAACAGATACTGAACTTTATTATTATATTAGTATTAGTTTAACTTAAAATAATTATATAATTTCTCCTACTTTATAAGCCAGAACTGGCTGTTCTTCTTATGCTGACAATAACTAGTTACTAATATAAATTATGCTGCACAGATACGCCAAACTTCTTTAGCTGTCATCTATATCCTCCCACAATCCTCTGTTTTGGTATTCAAATTCAAATTAAATGATATTCTAGTGGACACAAAACATAATAATTTAGTAATAGCAGGTGATCTTATTTTTACTGGTTCAGTCCTCAAAAAAAGTAATTTCACTAGGCTTGTTATCACATATCATCTTTCTCAAATTGTCACTTAACTAATTAGGCCTAATCCTATCAACAACTATATCACTCACCTTTTATGGCTTCTTTTCACAAATATTCCTCTCATAATATTACATGTTTTATCAAATTTATCAGCTGATCATTCCCCTACCAATGCTATCTGGCCCTAAAACACATCAACACCATTCAACAAACAGATATATTCAGATCTGTTCCTAATTCCTCTTCTGATGTACTGCTTACTGAATTTCAAGCTCTAGAATGGGTCAGGTTTTTCAACTGCAGTGATCCCACTACAGCACTTTATACATTCCTATTTGCCAAAAAAAATACATTTTCAGCAACTAATACTATAAAGCAGCAATACTCCATGGCTCACTAGTATAATCAAGAAACTTATAAATCAAACAGAAGAGACAGATCTAGACTGGACAAAGGATCCAGCTAGTAGATATATATTACTTACCATCAACTAAAACAAGACACTAGAATATGCATTATTCAACCTAAAACTGAATATTGTAGAAAGCTTCAAGGCTTTCACTTAAAAATGACAAAATTCTGGAAAACAATATAACAGTTGTGGACTACATATCCTTTTCCAAAATCCAGTATGGGACACAGTTTCAGTTGCATATTAAACAAGACTTACAGAGAGCATAAGCAATCCACTTTCTAGCTCAAACTCTGTTCAACAAGTTAGCCACTGCAAATCCTACCACCCCAATTCCCTAATTTGTTTCAAAATATTTTCAAATAAACATTTAGAAAAGTTTCTCAGAGACATTCAGTGCGGCTGCAACTCTGGCTTTCATTCTATTCATTCAAAGATAGTGTTCTTAGGCAACAAGATTCTATGTAAACCATTAATGTATCTCACCTGCACAAGCAATAGTCTATCACACAGCATCAAACATGTGCTCATCTTACCTCTACTCAACATTTCCCCTACTACAGGAAGTAACTTTTAGCTAATATCTAACCTGTATCCTGTAATTAAATTCTAGTAAAGACAATCTATGCACGTATACTAGAAAACATAACAAACTATGGCATTCTGTGTTATGGCTAGCACAGTTTTTATCCCAATTATTGTAATAAAAATGTGATATCCACTCATTGAATAAACATATTTTTGACAACATGCAGCAAGGTAAGCTTACTTATGCAATCTTGTTGCATGTCAAAAGTCTTTCAACACAGTTGACCTCTGCCTGCTCTTCTGAAAGTTAACTGACACTGAGTTATTTAATGTTGTTATACAATGGTTCAAGAGCTATCTTTCTGGCAGTAGCTTCTCAGTGCTCTGCCCAGAGAAATGATACACATCAGTGAGAATACATGAATGGGTCCCTCGAGTATCAGTCTTTGGATCACTTCTTTTCTTTCTCTTCTTCATTAATCTCAAATGAGTTCTGTCTCAGACCAACTGCATCCTGTATACTGATTATATAGTCTTTAGAAAAAAAAACAGTAAGGATCACTCTGCCTCATGCACTGATCTCCATAATGACTACAAAGCTACATGGACTTGATTTCATACCAACAAACCTGCAGTCAAAACAACTAAAAATACTATGATTTGGTTTTGTACACCTCAGAAACTTAGAAATGTCTATAATATCATCAATAAAGAAAAATCAGGAAACACTTTAATGTCCCATGATAGCAGAACTACCTAGGCATCACAATTGACACATATCTCTCAGTTACTCTACACACCTAATCTCAAGTTAGTAAAGTTTTAAATCAATTACAGTTGACTGATAAAATATACTTAGTCACATCAGATTCTAGATGTGCTATAGCAAAAAAAGTCCTTCTGTCTTTGCTTGAATATGACATCCCAATTACTACCCTCCACTCATCTCAAAATATCTCCTTACTTCAATGTGTTGAAAAATGAGATTCTCAGTTTTATGAATTAAGCTGGCAACATACAACATCACTGTTCTACAAAAATAAATAAATAAATAAATAAATAAAGAACAGGCTCCTTGATTCACCTAGGATATCTCCTCTCCACAACACTCTCACATAAGCCTAGCATCAGAAATCATAATTACGCTCTTTGGGACACAGAAGACATTCCACAAGTAAGGCCACCTGTGAAAGAGCATTATCTAAAACTGTACCTACTAGATGAAAGAGCATCCCCAGTCAGAATAGGAGACTCAGTCAACTGCAATATTTCAAAATGTCTCTAAATTCTCAACCTGTAAAGAAATTAAACAAAACTTTGAGCTAGAAACATGTGCCCATTTTATTACCCAATGTCTAATATAATCTGTTTTTAACTCAGGAGACTAAAATACACTCCCATTTTGTTAGTATTTACTATTTTCCAATGTAAATATTATTGGACTTCAAAGACATGCTGTTCTGCACTTTTCAGGGAGCTGTCTGAATCCCTGACAGTGGGCAGGAACTCTTCATTTGCTGTTAATGTGGTCTCTATTGCAACAACCCCCAGTACCCATTCAATTATGGCCACTACAGCTGCTCTCCTCTGTGCAGATGAAATCATGTCAGTGGCCCTATGGTGGACCTGATCATATGTCTTCCTGTGGCCACCTACTGCATTCACATCAGCAGTTATCTGCTACCAAATTTGCATTCTGCCTGACATATCTCCATGTCCCCTCTCAAGCAGAAAGTTACCATGTCACCTAAAAGCCTCCACAATTACCTGATTCTCAGGGTCAGTGAAATGTGGGGGGGGGGTTCCAGGGTTTGGGACACCTGGGTACCATAGCCCTAGGTGATCTATAACACAACAGAATGATAATACACATAAATATCATATAGCTAAAAGCCCTGTTTCCAGATGACACATCAAATGATAGCATTTCACTATTACCCACTGGAGAAACATGAAACAGTCAAGATACTGAAATATTAAAAAAAAAAGAATTGTGTGATAGTGCCATACTACAATCACATACAAGGCAAGGTTGGATCCAAAACAAGGAGAGTAGTATTAGCAAAATATCTTGTTTCTGCCAAAACAAAAATGCACCTTTTTCCCCCACTCCCAAAAAGAACATAAAAATGACAAATTTTGCTAGCAAACCATCAGCGAAATGCTAGAAGTGCTATCATATGTCCCTGAATCATGTGTACAGATTTAACAGAGAACACTCCATTTTAAGATATTGTCAGTCATGTCTACCTGTGCCCAGCAGTCCCCTAGAGATGTGTATGCTCCAGCCTAGAAGGTTAACACCCCTGTGTCATTGACAATATAGGACATTTAAATTTCATGGAAATAACAATAGAAAAGTGTACACAGAAACACAGTTGTAACATTAGCACTTGTGATGAGAGTTAATAAGGTTTTGCATCTGAGAAAGTGAAATGCACTGACAAATATATATATATATATATATATATATATATATATATATATATATATATATATATATATAAAATCAGATTTTTCTTAATGGCATTTATGCATATGCAGTATATAGCTGAAAAATGCAAGCATACCATACCTAGGTCAGTAGTCTTCTGTGTAAATATACCCCAAAGTAATATCCTCTTCTGTTTTTATCCACATAAACATGCCTCCTCACCTTCAGGTTCCCTACCTACATGCTTCCATTTTAATTACTTAAATTCAGGGATGTGAGCACCATGAAGATGCAAATGAGGTGTGAACTCATTAGAATTGCTGAATCCCAATTACTCGGCTCTGTGTAGCAGATGTAAACATTGCAACTGTGAATGATAACTGGTAGGGAGAAGGAAAACACAACAGTAATTCAGACTCCACTACCTCCAGTGGATGTGTCAGCCAAGTAAGATTTAAAAAGTGTTGAAATAATTGTATCAAGGTTCTAAATATAAGTAAGCAGCACACATTTCACAGTTTATGTTCACTAACATCCAACCTTCCCTTCATTTGTTGACATCCGTATATAATTGCCATTTAATATCCTCACACATTTTCAAGACAATGATACAGAGTGCCTAAAAGATTGCATGTCTCAGATTACTGCTCAGATAAGACAAGGATGAGCAACAAACACATATAAGATAAGAAAGAGCTGCATTTCTGCAAGCAATGGTCAAAAATGGTTGTGTGATCAGTCAATGCACTACATCTGAAAGTAATATGTATACAAATAAATGTAATATGTTTTGTTTGTACTGTGGATGATGTTGCAGTTGGTTGTATGCAGTATGATTTCAGTTCCCTGCTACAAATCTGTTTGTGTGGTAAAGAGGGATAAGAAATGGTTGCTGTGTTTTGAAGGTTTATTGGAGTGAGATATCAAAACCAGACCTATGTAAAAATATTTCATGGATACCAAAAATTGATTTTTTTCATTTCAACATTTTTTTCCTTTTTTTTTTTTTTTTCTTTTTTTATGCCAGTGTTTGCGTGGTGAGTGGCTTAGAGCAAACAGGGGAAATGGAGAAACACAATGTATGTCAAGTTTAGGTGTGCTTATCTCATTTGTGTGATGCCTAACAGTGCACAAACTTGGACAACTAGCCCACAAAAGAAGCATACAGATCATCTGCAGACAAGGCATAGAGAGTGGAAACATCAAAAAGGATATATTGTTGCAATTTTTGCTTTCTACCTCACAACTGTTGTTTAACTATTCCTGTGGTAGCAAGTGCTGTTTCAACATTGTTGAGCTGCCATACACATGGTCATGGGTTCTAATACATTCCAGACATTTTTACTGTTGCTCCATTTCACGATATATTCAGTACCATTTATAACACTTTAGATAGTGGAACTTGTATGAAGTATATGTAAGAAGGATAAGACACTCTTATTGTGTTTTCAGATGTATGACTTAGGTATAATGTCTACTATATTTCTGTAAGTATAATTCTGCTATGTGGACTTGGATGACCTTCACATGTAAATAAAATACATGCACAAATGAATCTATATACAAGAACCTTGTCAGGACACACACACACACATACATGGTTAACACCTCAAGCTATCAGATGTATTTTTGAATGATTCATGACTATGTCTGAGAAGAACTTCTTCTATGGCAAAGATGGAAATACACTGCTGTAGGTGAAAATGTTTTTTCTTTTATGCATTGGTTTGAATTCCATACTTTAAAAAACACTTTTATGACTGTATAAAGCCAAAACAAAAATGCATCAGGGTCTTTAATGTATGCCCCCAGTGCATGTCTGGAAAGTTAACTCACCTAACAGTTACAGCAGCAGACACCCCTCAGACTAATGTCAAGTGTCAGATTAACCTTCCAATTTCAAAAATTGCTGTTCTCTTTGCTTTGCACTGTTGCTGTCCAATTAACCTTGTGCAAATATGGTTAGCATTGTTTCTCAGGTTTGTGCACTACCAGTAGACTCAATAATGGGAATTGGTGGGAAATAATCATTTATCATTGCTCTACTTTTGGTATTAGACATGTCTTGTGTTAGAGGGGAAGATGCCCCCATTTAGGGTGCAGATGTGGGGTATCCTGGAGTCCAAAATATTTTTGGACTCATGGTAAACTGCAACAGTCAAAGGCAGGGGGACTATTCTGGCTCCCAGTATAAGTCTGAGGCTTGGAGCAGTTTGGCTAAGGCTGTATCCAATGTGACTGGCATCCCACGCACTGGAGCACAGTGTAGGCAACAATTCAATGATGTGCAAAGGTGCAAGCAGGATAAGCTCAACCAGTGGTTGACTGAGATTTAAAATTTTGACATCCCACAGTTGTGTAAGTATGCTAATAAAGAGAGTTTTTAGTACATAGAAAGCTAAATATAGGCAAGACATATATGCATAATACTCTGCTTTTCTTTAATTTCCTTTTCTTTTCTTTTCTTTTCTCAGCTAATGCCAAAATTGAGCTGAATCAGCAGGCTAATGCTGAACGTCTGGAGAGACTGAGGGAAGCAAGTGGTATGTATGCAGCACAAAAGAAGTATTATTGCAGCTTTAAAAGTTAATGATAGATGTTCTGTATTCTGTACAGTAGTAGCAGGGTGAGCATGCATATCCTAACTGTAAAAGCAAGTATGCATGCATAAGTCTGTAGCACAAGCCAACTTTAGGAGTCAAGTGTAAGACTGTAGTCAGAGGTTGTGGGATAATATACCATGAGTGATATCTATACAATACTGTATTTCCTTCATAATATTACATCAATTAAACTCCATACATGTGGCATACTTGTCCTGCTGTTAACTATAATCAGTATACTTGAACCAAGCATATGTGCAGTATATGCACGTTGCAAAGATTACTTTGAGCAACCTATAATTATCATTTGTAGTTGATGGGACACATACTTAAATATAATAGTTCAGATAAAATAGTTGTAGAATTGTGATAGTGCTTTGTATGTTACACATGATGGTACTAATTTTATCTCATTTGTTTCTCTCACCCCAACCCTTATCTCTTTTTTTTAATTCTATTATGTGTCATCAACATATCTCCATGTCATCCATTTGTAACAAATCACTAAATGCATCATAGCACATACAGGTACACCAGCCCCAGTGGGTAAACCTGCTACCACTTAATCAGCTCCAGCACCAATGCCCTGCACATCTGGGACCCAGGTTGACAGCACTGCCTCTGCTGCCACTGCACTACCTGCACCCTCAGGTAACACTGTCCTGGCAGATGGTGCTGTGGTATTCTCCTGGAGTAGTGGCAGAGGTGGGGATTTCATCAGCCACCAGGAGATGCCAGGGTTGTTGCATAGGGTTGTGCACTGAACCATTGGTGTATGCCTATGCTGGATGGAAAAGCTACTCTCCCTCATGGCCTGTAGGAGGAAAAGATATCATGCACTCCAGCAGCCAGCAGAGTAAGGGTCAGTGATGACAGTCCTGTGGGTAATGACTAGATTCTCACTGTTTCCATGTCTGATGGGCATGATCTGGCATTGTCCCCTAATTCTCCCCTATCACAGTGTCCCCCAAACTTCTGTGTCCCTCACCGTCCCTATGTCTTGTCTTGTTTGATTTGTTTGTTTGCATTTATTTCCTCTCCTAACAAACTTTCTTAACCCAGAAATACAAATGTCCCTTACCCAGCATTCATCTCTTACTGAATTAAAAAATAATTGACACCTGTCCCACAAAAAATATATATATATATATATATATATATATATATATATATATATATATACATACATATATATCATCCCATACATAGCTCTCCATTTCACACACATGTCTTCTTGACACATGATTTGGTCAAATTGGCCATGCAAAATGATTGTGCTGTTATCACCAATCTTTGTGGAGGTGACAGTCCAAATTCAGCTAATATTATTTACATATTTTCAGTTTACAGTGTTAAACAAATGGAAACTATGGTTCTTTCCTACCCCCTCTCGCACATTCCTTCATTTATTTCCCTTTGTTCTTCCCCATGCCTGCTCCCCATTTCACCACTTTCCTATCTACCCCATTTTAACACCTATAATCTGGTCAAAAATAGAATCACACTCAAGACAGATAAGTACCAAGAAAACCAATGGAGACCTTCTCTTTTTGGCTTCAATGTTTGCGCAGAGTTTGGCATTATGCACCAATGCCAAGGGATGGTGAAGGGCTCTTCTAATGGTGAAGTTATGTCAATGCAATGATGCTTAAACACAATGTGATATATCAAAATACAGTAACATATAGTGAAGGTACAGTAATGTAACATTTCATTGCATTATCACTACTTAATTAAATGTATAACATACACCTGGATTTGAACTCTATATCATCTGTGCTGAAAAAGGAACGTGTCAATGCATTTACACTTGCTGCACAGAGTCAGGTAAGCAGCAGGTGTGTTTCATACACTCAGCACTAATTCTCATAATTTTAGCAATAAACCTCGCATTTGTGTACTGATTTACTACATATGAACATGCTCTGCTTGAGCAAACACTATGCCAGCCATCACGCAAACCCGCTGCTCAATATTTCTCTATACAAAGTAAATAATAGCATGTAATAGTTTTGTTTACTATCCACATAGTCATCATGCCATGAATCTAAATATGGAAACATAAAAAAATTAAGGCTCTATCTAAGAATATGTCACATATGTACAATGCAGCCCTGTGTTACCTTCCCCCATGAACTGCAACCCTGGTCTCTCAGTACTTGTTGAAAAATATAGCAACTACACAATATAAATTAATAACAAATATTGTGTGATATACCATGCACATATTTAGAATGACAATACACATTCAGATTTTCAAATACTTGTAGTGATGTGTAAACCTGTTTGCATGTAGTTTTTAATGCTGTCTCTTTAACTATATCTGCACATTGGAACACAGTCACCATATACTACTTATTGCACACTCATCAATCTGGTAGCATGCATAACTTGAACTATCTTGACACTTGCATAAGCCTACACATCCATTTCATTCAGGTCTCCCAACATCTTCTCACCAAAATCCATTGCTGATGTTATCCACTATAAGTTGGCCTGCAGCCTTGAAAAAAATCAGACTTATGCTGTGGCACTTGCATAAAGTCCTGAGTTCTCTAGTCTGTGTACTTAGATAGGTAGTTTTTTTTCTCACTGCAGTCAGCTGGCTAGTGTGTGTGGGTCAGTGTATGTTTGTGTACTTGCTTGACATTAGACAGAACATTTTACACCAGCACATGGAACACTGCTATTACCATTTTCTCCTGACCATACACTGCTAATGTCATCACATATAAACTATTGTCTGACACTCTCTAAGTCAGACTTGAGCTGTGGCTCTTGTCTTAAATACAAAGTTCTCTAGTTGGTGTACTTAGATAGGTAGGGGTTGTGTTCTCACTGCAGTCATCTGGGAGGTGTGTCTCTCTGTGTGTATTTTGACACTAAAGAGAGCATTTTACATCAGCATGTGGGTGACTGCTATTATGATTTTCTCCTCATTAGACACTGCTGATTTCATCACTGACACTCTCCAACTCAGACTTGAGCTGTGGTGGTTGCCTTAAATACAGGGCTCAATAGTTAGTGTACTCAGATTGGTAGGAGTTTGGTTCTCATTGCAGTCAAGCAGGAGGTTTGTGTCTGTGTTTGTGCACTTGCTTAATATTAGAGAGAGCATTATAAACCAGCATGTCAGACACTGCTATTACTATATTTTCCTCACCAGACACTGCTGATGTCATCACCTATAAACTGTTGTCTGACCCTCTCCAAGTCAGACTTGAGCTGTGGCACTTGCATTAAATACAGAATTCTCTAGTTGGTGTACTTAGATAGGTAGGTGTTCTGTTCCCATTGCAGTCAACTGGTGTGTGTGTGTGTGTGCGTGTGTGCGTGTGTGCGTGTGTGTGTGTGTGTGTGTGTGTGTGTGTGTGTGTGTGTGTGTGTGTGTGTGTGCATGTGTGTGTGTGTTTGTGCACTTGCTTGTCATTAGAGGTAGCATTTTACAACAGCATGTGGGACACTGCTATTATGATTTGTTCTTCGCCAGACTCTACTGATGTCATCAGCTTTAGCAGAGTTGCAGATGTGCAGTAGTCCCGTCAGGGAAGGGTTAGAGGCTGACCTGTAGACCTGGCATAAGTCACCTCATGCTATACGATACAAATTACAGTGACAGGGCTTTCAGTCTATTTACAGATCTCAGTGCATGGTTTGTAGTCCTTGTATTTTCTTGGTAAGAAACCTCTGTGGTCTAGCCAACTGCTGCAGGTGTCTGGTTCGATACATGCTAAATAGGGCATTATACTCTATTAGTGTTCTGATTAGGTTTGAGTACATTGCTGTTATATCATCCTGAGATGTGGATATGATGGGCTGACTTATGAGGTGCACTACTTAGCCTTTCCATATCACTGTGGAAACTTGGCTGTTGAAGTTCAGATTGCTATCTACATGTGTTCCCAGATCTTGCACTGCTGGGTTTCAGCATAAGGGGAGTGCTGTTGATACTGTAATTAGCTGAAAATTCCACTTGCAGAAGGTCAAAATAATGACAAGTTTTTACATTTATGTGTAGGCCATGTGGCATTGGCACCGATCATATGTCTGTGTTAGCCCCTCTTGTAGTATGTTATCATCATTGGTGGACACAATGACTCTACCCAGTATGCAAGAATTAGCAAACTTGGTAAGCCAAAGGCGGTATACTTTAGCATGGACTGTTGAGAAATAGATTCCAAATGGTAAAAGTCCAAGCACAGATCCTTGGAGTATGCCAGTGGTGACAGCTCTGCTGGTAGAGGTTGGTTCACAATCTTTTGCAGTATGTGTTCTGTCAATGAGCCAGTTGGTTAACCATCAAGTGATATAGGTTCATTGGTTCATAGTTAGGTACTAGACTATCAGCCCAAGGGCCTATGTAAGCCTAGTCAACAAGGTTCCCTGGCTTTTGCCACCCAAGAAGGTTATTTTCCTGTGTCTCTGTCGAGCAGGGCCACAGAAGTGATCTCCGGGGGTGAATTTCCTATTTCCCATCCATTCATCAAGATTTTTCTTGAAGAATGCTAGTGAGGAACTCTGCTTGACATAGATAGGTAGCCTGTTCCAGAGTATGGGAAGTCTCTGGGACAGGAATCTATCCCTCCAGCATGTTCTGTTTATTGTGGTGACAAGGTTTAGGTCTCTAGAGCGTGTAGCTTGGAGGGATTGGGATTTCTTTAGGTGTAGCATGTCCAACAGCTCTGGGTTAGACATAGCTTTGTATGTTCTGAGATCACCTCAGAGTAGGTCATATGCTACGGAGTAAAGCTGGAGTTTTTTGAGACGGTCAGCATAGGGCATATGTTTGAGTCCTATCCTCTTTGTGATGTATTTTTGTGGCCTTTCCAGCTGTTGCAGATGTCCTGTGAGGTACATTCCAAAAGGGGTGTTGTACTCAATAATGGGTCTAATGAGAGCCATGTAGAGGGGGAACAATGACCTCTTTTTCCTGGATGAGAACCCTAATGTGATGAGGTGTGCCATGTAGAAGGATTTCCTGACTACTGTGATGATGTGATTATCAAAGGAGAGATCACTGTCCACCTGAGTCCCAAGGTCTCTTATCACACCTTCAGTGTTAAGTGGACTGCCACCTATGTGGTAGTTCATGGGTACAGAGTTTTTACCAAAGGGGATGACAATGCACTTTTTGGCATTGAGCTTGAGGTCATGGCTCTGACATCAGGCATCAGTCTCAGTGAGACTCTTCTGTAGGATGTCCATGTCATTTGGGGACTCAACTATGGTACCTAATTTGCAGTCATCTGCAAACTTCATCGGCCAGATGCCCTCTGTGTTAGCCTGTACTTCAATGATGTTGATCCCAAACAGGAGAGGACCCAAGACTGAACCCTGTGGCACTCCACTTGTCACAGGTTTGAAGTCAGATTTGGAGTCTGCAACTTTTACAGTGTGGGCTCTGTCAGTGAGCCAGTTGGCAACCCATCTTGTGATGTATGGATATATTCCCACTTTAGAGAGATTATCTATGATTCCAGAGTGGGAGATGGTGTTGAAAGCTTTGGCGAGGTCAAGATAGGCTGTGTGAACTGCCTCACCCTCATCTATGGCTTTGGTGACTATTTCAAAGAAGTCAGTCAGGTTCAGGAGACATGTTCTGCACTTCATAAACCCAAACTGGGTGAGGTCCAGAGTTTGCAGGTTACCAATGTCTTTGTTTATGAGTTCCATGATGATAGGTTCCATGGCCTTGCAAACCAGGCTCGTCAGGCTAATAGGGCAATAGTTCCTGGGGTCTGTAGTGGCTCCCCCTTTGTGGAGTGGTATAATTGTTGCTGTGCGCCATTCAGTGGATTCCAAGCCTGTCGTGAGGCTATGATTGAACATGGTGCTTAAGTGGTGGACCAGTTGAGTCTGACGTTCATGTAGAATGCAGCCTGGGATGTTATCTGGTCCCATGGATGCTGTGTTCTTGGCTTTGGAGAGTGCAGTTTTTATCTACTCAGTTGTGATTGCAGGGGCACTGCATTCTTCTGGTATGGATATGGGCCCTTTAGGGGGTGAGGGGGGTAAAGTTAGCACTGAATCTATCAGCGAAGATGTTGGAGATATCAGTTGGTTCTGTAATTTTCATGCCATTGTGCTGTAACTCAGAGCAGATCTGAGTGTTGCCATTGAGATTATTGACATAGCTATAGAGTGCTTTGCGGTTGTCCTTAGAGTCAGTGACAATCTTGTTTTCATAGCTGGCTTTGGAGGATTTTATGAGGGATCTTAGCTTCTTACTGAGGATGACCAGGGAGCTCCTCCACTCATGGGATTTTACTCTTTTGCAACAGTTTCTTCCTTCTGTTTAGAGTTTGTTTATAGCAGGGGACCACCAGACTGGCTTCCTCTTTTTGGAGGAAAGTATCTTGTTTCTGTTAGGGATAGCACGATCCATGCACTCGTGTAAGTGCTTATAGAGTGCATTTGTATAAGATTCAGCAGTCATAACTGTATTGTCCATCTGCATGGATGTCGTGAAGTTGGCCACTTCTGTCTTAAGAAGCATGAAGTTAGCTTTGGAAAAATTTTTTTACAGTGGTTTCCTTAATGGGGGGTGGGGACAGGATGTGGATATTTATGGTGATTAGCTAATGGTCGGATTTAACCATCGAGGAGTTGACTTCAGGTGTGGAACACCAGTCGCTCATGTTGGTAATTACTAGGTCTAGGATATTATTTCCCCTGGTGGAAGTGTGGATAAGTTGATCCAGGGCATTGGAGTTTATGAATTCTAGAAAGTGTTGAGTGAAGGAGTTGGTACATGAGTAGTTTTCCCTGTTAATGGTGGGGTAGTTGAAATCGCCCATTATTAGCTTGTTTGGTTGAACCCTACTATTTTCTATTATATCAAGAAAAGAGGAGTGGGAATCCTGGGGCATGGTGGGGGATCTGTAGCAAGCTACAATATGGATTGCAGTTTTGCCCAGAGTTAGTTGCACTTGGATAATTTTGGATAGATTATGTTGGGCAACTAGCCTAGAGGTGTGGTTATCCTTAATGAATATGGACACACTTCCGCCCTTTGTGTTCCGGTCCTGGTTAGATGGCCGAAAGCTATGGTATGAGTTATATCCTAGTAATGAAACGGTGCTCTCTGGAGCCTTGAACTAGGTTTCAGTCACTGCACAGATATTGATGTTCTCCATTTTAAGGAGTGCCTTGAGTGAGTGCATTTTGAGGTTTAGACTTCTAGCATTGAGTAGCATTACCCTCAGTTTTTGCTTGCCTCTATAAGGGTTAATCCCCAACTGGGAGAGTTTCTCAATGATACCTGAGTGGGGTATTGTGTCCAATCCTACGCCACATCAAGATAGGCAGTATCCACTGTCTTACCTTCATGCAGGCCTATCACACAGAAAAAAGGGGCTCTGACAGTATCATAGATAACCTATAGCATGACTCAGACATACACCTACCTGACATGTTTGGATACAAACTTCGACACACCCTCCATATGGACTATGTTCCCATTAAAGGGTATACATCAACATATGTCCATCTGAGTTTGGGAGGAGAGCACATAATACATACATGTACAGACACTTCCTGACTCTCCTCATAAATGAGATAGACCAACATATCATCATGGATCTTTTCTAAATGGACATTAGTAATATCCTAGCTGTGTGCAACAGACATGTGTGAGTTGTTAATGCTACATCCATGTCTATTATATCTGTTAGATGTCTTCAAAGAGGTTATCAATGGCATGCATGATGACAATACTATCAACCTGTGGAACCTGACTAGGCCAAGGCATTTGACACAAATCCACAGTGAGGTATTCACTCAACAAATCAGATGTGGCCATAAACACCTATATCACTAAGTGGGTAGACCAGTGTATCTAAATATGTTGAAATGTCTGAAGTGACCTATATCTCAGGTCCAGTGACCAAGTCCCTACATCAGGGCTGTCTGCTAGGCCCTTTCCTGTGCATTGTTTAAGTCACAGATGTCACAAATAACATACACATCCTGTGTTCAAACAGCTGTATGAAGGATTATAGATTATGGGCAATCATTGACTTCAGCTGTGTTATTAGTATAACACAGACAGTATCAGCACAAACCAAAGACTGCTGCCACAGCCATAACCACACATGAGATGAAAAAAAAACTGGTGGGATTGGTTATGTTATGAAACAAATGCACAACCCAGGCAAAATGTAAACATCACACCCTATAAGCAGACCATCTGGTATGTGACCTGTGTCCTTGGGTAGATGGTATGTGGAACATCTACCAGCATGTGGCCAAAGTGCTGACTACTCCCTTGTATGTAATACAACTACTAAGTATTAGAAGGACATCCACATCAAAGGCTACAATACCTCCATAGTTCACAGCCTTCATCACACCCATAACTGAGTACAATGCACTCTTTTCATGTACCTCCCTACACATCTTCCAGTGATGTGTAACTGCAGTGTACCACCTTTGCCACGGTGAGCTCTCATGTATTTCATTGGCCATACCTAGTTATTCATTTTTTTGCATAAATATTACTGTCTGATGATGCAGAACACCCATCAAGGTGTTACACCAGATGCATGTGTGGTACCTGTTCTGGTTATGCACACAGTACACACATAGCTGTTTGACAACGCTGATGGCATGGGTTACATTTATGACAGTCTGGATTATGCCATGTACATCTGCCATGCACACCAGTGAACTAGACTGTAGTGATCCTAATGTCACATACAGATATAGCAGGGCCCCTCCTAACACCTCCAGCAGATGTTACAGTGCCATGATGGTGTGCTTGATTACTCTCGTAGATTGCTGACATGTCATAATAGTTGTGCAAGTGTGTTTGTTTAGAACCATCTATGGTCACTCAGAATCACATGTTATGTCGGAGACATAAGGTAGTATTATTCTGATATTCTCCATGATTGTGCATGCTTCTTTTACTGTTGGCCATTAGGCTGTAACTGTGTCCTACTTGTTAGAGACCTCTGATGACATTACACTCATATTCAGGCAAATCAGCTTGCACAGCTTCACAATATGCACCCAGCCCCAATTTTATATAACATCCCTGATAGATGTCCTCTGCATTGTTCATGTTAGGATGTTTATTTATTTATCTTACTTATTTATTTTATTTATTTTACATTTGTTGACCGGGCTAGTCTAACTGGATATATGTCCATTTTCAGTAGAGGCCCGGGGAGAAAAGCTCCAAACATGAATAGCGACAATGTTAAACATATATAGAAAGGCATGTAAAATCACATAAAGTGAAAGCATTGGTAAAAAAAAATATAATACTCAGGTTATAAACTCTAAAGATATTACTCTAAAAATTATACTAAAAAAAATTATTAGAGTAAAAAATATTATAATAAATACAATAGTGGGTAAGAGTAAAACCCAATTAAGAGAGAGAAAGGCCTTTATGGTTTATAGAATTACTAAGAAGAAAAGAGTAGCACCTAGATTAGGTGGCATAGGATAGAGGAGTAGGGAAAGGAGTAAGAGAAGGAAGGGGGAAAGATATCAGTCTGGGTTAGCACATGGACAAAGCCAACGAGTTTTAAGATGTTCTTTGAGGTGTTTTTTAAATAGAGAAGTAGAAACTAAGATTGATAGTTCAGAAGGAAGTTGATTCCAGTTTTTACCTGCTGTGTTAGAGAAAAGTGAGTCACCAGCTTTGTTGTTGGATTTAACTGTGGAAACTAGGAGCTTGTTAGCAGAGCGTAGTGTAGCAAGATTTTTATATGGTGTAATCAGATTAGAGAGGATAGGGGTGTTGTTAGGGTGGTATAGTATCTTTTGAGTGATAAGTAATTGTTGACAGAGTATATGGTTTTCCAGTTCTAGTCATCCAAGTTGTTTGAGGTTGAGGCAGTGGTGAGTTTTGAAGGGGGAGCATGTAATGAATCTAGCTATGCTATTATAACAGGTGACAAGTTTGGAGAGGTTATTTTTTGATAGGTTAGTATATATAACAGAGGCATAGAAACGGGTAGAAATGTAGTGGGTTTGTGCAATAGTTTTCCTGGCAGAAGGGGTAAGGAAGGGTTTAATTCTATAGAGGGTACAGAGTTTTTTGTTAATGGACTTTATGGAGGTGTTGATGTAGTCATCGGAGTTGAGACGATTATCAATTGTAACACCTAGTAGGCGGGTTGTAGAGTCTGGGGTTATGTTGGTAGCATTGTTAGAGGTTACAGAGAAGGATGGAGTAGGTGATTTATGAGTATGGGTAAAAAATAGTAGTTTTTTTTTTTTGGGATTTAAGAGGAGACAGTGTTGCATAAACCAGTTTTTAACATTATGAACAGTTTGGGTGAGGGATTGGAGAGAGTCTATGTTCTTGGCTGAACAAATTAAGGTGGAATCATCTGCATATTGAATGCAGGTGGCTTGAGGAATATTTATGTGTAGATTGTTAATAAATAAGGAAAAAAGAAGAAGACCTAAGATAGAGCCTTGGGGTACCCCAATATTTACAGGAAGTAGTGAAGACAGATTGTTATCCCAAAGGACTGCTTGCTGCCTATTATCCAGATAAGACCTAAACCATTGTAATGTTTGTGGTTCAAGAGAAATGATCTTTAGTTTGTCTAAGAGTAAGTTATGGTATATCAAAGGCTTTTGACAGGTCAATAAATAGTGCAGAGGAAAACGAGTTATTGTTGTGATTTTTATTTATAGAGTCTGTGAAGGATAGTGGGGCAGTTTATCTCACAAAGACATTTTCTCCATTGTTATGTCACCTTGTGTGAAAGTCACATAATATACATTTTCACTGTGTAGTCCATACTATACCATATCGATATGTGTTTAGTGTTCCTGCTACAATGTCTGCCATTGACATGCCCTCATCTGCTGTAGATTAGGATGTTTCATCTGTCCTCTTTCCCTGTGTTTATTCCTATAATTCATCTGCATGTCCCTATTCAATACACACACTTTCCTTGACTGTTTATTTTAAATGACAGTCCATCTATCCTTACAGATTATTTACACAACTTTTGTACAGAATTACTGGAATCAGATTTCACAATACTCTGCACTGTATACACTATCCTGTACTCTGTTTGGACCATATACATTACTATATGTTAAACCCTGGTAATCATTGTGGACTTCAATGCAATTCTGCTAACCCATTTTGTCCTACTGTAAACATGGAACCAGTGTAAAAGATGCAGTAATGGTGCAATACACAAAACAGTAATACTAATGACAAAACTAAAATAAAAATGCACCCAGAAGAGGATTTTTTGGGGTTAAAATCCACAGAATTCGATACACTGTCTCAGTTTTCAATTGTATATTATATAACCTATACCAGCCGACTGACTTTTCCTGGACAAAGGCCTCAACAGCTTTGTCTCCCTATGGCCATTTTCAAGCATCCTTGAATATTACTAAAGTATTGCCTAAACCTCAAGTTCATTTGGGTTTGTCTTAACTTTTCTATTTCGATAATCATAGATGCATGTGTATCCTATAAGTCTCGATTATCCTTTTGAAATGATTCATTGGTGTTAAGGTTTAAGGCATAATCTTCCACCATGTTTCTTCTCATACATTGGCTTCAATCAAGTTGCAAGCTGCTCAGTTGCTTTCTAGATCTTATTTTTTTCCACTTCCATCCTATTATACAAGTCACCTTCATCTCAGTTCACCCTTGTGATTTCACCACCTGTATTTCCAACAATCCCATTTGCTGGTCTTCATTGCCCATAATATCTTCTTTTTTCTCCAACAGCAGCTGCACTTTTATCATCTTTCCCATTATTTTATTTTACTTCTAACCAGTTTTGGGCAAGAGAATTAGTATCACCTAATGTGTTATTAAAAGTGTGGAAATGCCTCCAGTTCACCGCACTTCTCAACAAGAATCGCAAATTGCTTCTGGTGTGACAAAGAAGCACCTCAAATCATAATAATACCATCAATGAAAGTCCATCAGCCCGTGTAGTTTAATGGTTTTCAGTTCCACAGACACCTGTATCTAAAGGACTGAAATCAGCTTAATTTGCCTTTTAAGCTCTTTCCCTACCACATATGGTGAAACTGTAGTATTGTGTATAAGTGGTAGCATAAAAAGGTAGGGGGCCAAAAAGTTTAACAAACTAATATACACACTTAGTAAAATCGGAATACTAAAGCAAATTGTGTGTTGTAAAATCGGGATACTAAAGCAAATTGTGTGTTTTACATTTTAACATCTTATCCCACATACCATAGATACATAATCACATAAAAACTGAACTATGGCTGTTTTTTCACTAAAGCTGTTCATAGTTAAATACTAAGGAATTGATCTGCAGATTATTACATGCCTATCTAACATCCAAACAGTGACTGAAGGTGAGAAGTACACCTTGTATCTTGTTTCTTTGAGGAGAGCACCTTAACTATTATACTAATCACCCCTTAGGTTCATAGGTTTATGGATGAATACTAGGCTAACTACCCTCGTGAGCAATTTTAAACCTAACCAATTATTCCTTGAGTTCAAATTACCTTCAGCCTGCTCCAAGGACTATAATTGCATACTACTCAAAGGACAGTATTAGTTCTGGGTGAGATTGTGCTTACTTTTAGGGTAATACCTTTGATTATTTACATGGACCATATTGTTGAACAGAGCACTTAGGTGTTGCCTCTGTCCATACGTAGTACAGGGGGAAGTCCTTCAACAGAGTAATACAGAGCCTGATGGTAATGAGCTTCATCAAAATGGACCAATGGCCAGTTCAACCAATGAGATACTAACGACGTCATCAATGTTGGTAATGGAGACACACCCACAAGCGATAAGGGATTCTCCGTCTACTGAGGCTTTTTTTTTTTTAACAGAACAAATGGTCGTACATTAAAAATTACCAGAACAGGTTGTGGTGAAGAAACGATAATGCTCCAGAGGCCATGCAACACAAAGGAAAAGAGGAAGAAGTCAAACCAATTTGAGACTTCAAAAATAATTTCTTAAAAAGGTACTGTTAACATGAATTATGTTATCATTCTGTCTAAGACAGAGCTTACAGTATCTGATCTAACATTGTTAAATTAGGGACTGAAATTCAATCCTTGTGCTGTGGATTTTTTAAGTTCTATATTAATGGATTTGAAGCTTTTTGCTCATAATTTGGACTTAAAGCTCATATTTAAACAACAAGGAACATTGCATAATAATGTATGTAAATGGTCTAGTGTCTTTATACCAAACAGCCACCCTGTTGTTTTTACCTTTTCTACTATTTGGGAAAGACAGATTAGAGAAATATATAACAAATGTTCTTTTATAAAGATATTCAACTTAACTATTGATAAATGTACTTCCTTAAATAAACTGATACAGGATGAGAGTATAGCTATAAAAGAAGCTGGTAAAGGTGGTGCTGTTATTGTTATGGACAAGCAAATGTATTTTAACAGTATGTCTTTATTTTTAGCTGATGCTACTACTTTTAAATGTGTAAGTAGTAATGATGTTTATAAGTCTGTGAGTGTTATTAACACAATGATATATGACTTACAGCTGATGAATGACATTAGCATAGAGCTCTATCAATATTTTACTGTAGCACATCCCAAACTACCTGTTTTATATGGGCTACCAAAGGTCCCCAAAAGCTTAGAAACAGCCCCCCCCCCATGAGACCAATTGTATCTGGGAGGGTTTGGGCCACCGAGCCTATTTCAATTTATTTGCTGGGTTGGGAGGGTGGCCTAATGGTTAAGGTGTTTGCCTTACAAACACAAGGTGTAGGGTTCGAGTCTCACAAGGGATAATTGGCTAGGCTTAAAAATGGCTCGCAAGGGCAGTTAGCCTAGTACTAATCTATGAACCTAATCTATTTACAAAATGTATTGTCTAAGCAACTTTCATATGTAAAAAGCTATATACAGGATACTGCTGAAATTTTGAGAAGTTTCTCTGGTTGGTTTAACACATATAAATCTCTTGGTACTACAAATACATTTCTAATAGTGACTCTTGACATTCAGTCACTTTTTACTGTTATACCTAATAGTTATGGCATTGATGCCATAAGGGAACTGCTGGTCAAAAATGGGCAATACTCTGGTAGATTCAGTGAAACTATATGTGAACTACTCCAGTTAGTACTAGATAACAATTATTTTGTCTTCAATGAAATAATTTACCATCAAATATCTGGCATAGCAATGGGTACTACCATTGCTAATACATATGCCAACCTAGTAATGGATACATGGGAGACTGAATTTATATATCATGGCCCACAGCAATATTCTCAGGATATTAGTTGCTTTAAAAGATATGTGGATGATTTGTTTTTTGCTTGGCATGGTAGTAGGGATGAACTAGATGTGTTTTTAAACTATTTAAACAACAGCACTGAATTTTTACATTTTTCTATGAAAAGGTTCAAATACTAGCAATAACTTTTTGGATGTGAGAATTTTGTTTGATGGTACTGAAATTCAATCTACTGTTTATAAAAAACCTACACATAGGAATACATTTCTCCATCAAAGCAGTATGCATGCACCATATTTGTTTAAAAGTGTCACAAAAGCTCAGTTTGTTAAAAATTAGTAGACAATACTTCTATAGAAGAATGTAAGAAACAAATGCAGGAACTGAAAGATGAATTTATGGAGAGGGGCTATAATAGGGAGTCCCTAGATATGGAAATTGAATATGTCTTGAACTGTAGGGATGATAGTAATAAATCTTATTTCTCTATGAACACAGTGGAAGTACCCTTTATAACTAAAGAGACCAACTTAGATGTAAGTA
Organism: Protopterus annectens; assembly: GCF_019279795.1. Classification (NCBI taxonomy): domain Eukaryota; kingdom Metazoa; phylum Chordata; order Ceratodontiformes; family Protopteridae; genus Protopterus; species Protopterus annectens. Next base: position 322,378,451 of record NC_056733.1, read on the forward strand.
AGCTATGTTTTGTTACAGCTTTCAACAGAGCTACTTGTGAGGTAAGAAGAATTATTAATAATAACTGGTGTATATTAACATCTCTACCTGAATTATGTCCCATAGTTGGCATGAAACCCAGTTTCTCATACAGAAACTGTCAGAGTTTAAAGCAGACGTTATGTTATAAAGACGTGTGTCAAGAATGGGGGGGGGGGTAACAGCAGCTAAATCAGGTACCTTTCCTTGCTACAATTGTAGCTGTTGTGAAGTCATTAACAAAAATAATACTTTTCATCACCCTATAACTAGGAAGAATTATATATTTTCTGGCTTAGCAACATGTGTTACTATGAATATAATATACCTAGCCACCTGTAATAGATGTCAGGCATTTTATGTTAGGAAATCTACCAGAAAACTGAAGGAAAGAATAACTGAGCACCATTCAGAAATAAAAAGAAATATTGACACTAATTCCTTGGCTAAGCATATCAGTACATATGGAAATGCACATAAATTCTCTTTTAGGGTGATAGATAGAGTATGTAAGGCTATATGAGGGGGAGATCTTAACAATAAGCTTGAGATGAAGGAATATCAATGGATAATACGCCTTTCTGCTGATGTATTACCAGGTTTAAACCAGACTGTTTCTTTAAAACCTGTACTAAGGTATAAACAAGTGTGTTTGAAATAGAGTTCTGTGCTTCTGCAACTATTGCTTTTTAACTAGGATTGATTGTTTAATTGAATAATTAATGGCTATGTGGTTTTTGATAGTATATAAAAATGGTTAGTATGTATTAGTATTTTATACACTGATAAAGGGTTTGTTTGAACTGAAAGTTTTGTTTTATTAAACACTTGTTCAGTATCAGCATTGCTTGGTTTGTTTCATACTTCATCCAGTCTTGGTTTTATGAACTAAGCTTTGTTCTGCAACTGTTTGGCTTTTTGATAAATTTACTCACTCCCATCCATAGATCCAGGTTAGGCATGAATAGGGCCAGGGATGAAATTTGTTTTGTGTAGATGGGGAATCTGTTTCTAGAGTAGTGGTAACCTCTATGAGATGTACCTGCCTCAACAAACTCTTCTGTTTAAGTTGCAGGAGAGGCTTAGTTCCCTGGAATGATTATTTCTGATGCATTTTGACTTGTCAATATGCAGCAAGTCCAGCAGTATTGTGCCAGAGGATGACTTATAGGCCAGATGCAGGTTCATTCTCAGTAGTCTTTAGGATACCATATACAGTGACAATGTTTTGAGGTAGTCTGTGTAAGACATATGTTTTATGCCCTGTATTCTCTTTGTGAGGAACCTTTATAGGTGTTGAGTTTGTTACATATGTCTGCTAAGATACATGCCAAAGGGGGCATTATACACAATGACTGGCCTGATGATGGCAGAGCAAAGGATAACAATGCCATCTGTAGACCTAAACGCTGTCCCTTTGCTTATAAGCTGTGAAATATGGGAGGACTTTCTTACCTTTGTGGTCAAAATTTTGGTCATCGTGTGAGTATGCACCCAAAGCCTGAACTTCATGGTTGACTCTTAGGGGTATATTGTCAATGTAGTAAGTTTCTGGGGTGTTGGGTTTCCCAAAGGATACAATAATGCACTTTTAGGCATTTAGTTTTAGTCCATGGCTCTGACATCAGTTATTTGTTTGACAGCCCTTTCTGCAAAATGATAGAGTCACTTAGGGATTCAATGACTGCTCCTAAATTGCTGACATCTGAAAACTTTGTTAGACACACAGACTTGTTTTTTTAACTTTACTTCAGAGAAGTAGATGCCTAAAAGGAGAGATATCAGCACTGAGTTCTGTTGGACTCCACTGTTGACTGGTCTTTTTGCGGAGGTAGTTTCCTTTGTCTTGACCACCTGAGTCTTATCCATGAGCTAGTTGGCAATTCTGTGGGTGATGTATGGATTTATGCATAGCTGTGTAAGCTTTTTCATTATGTCTGAGTAAGGTATTGTAAAAAAGTTAGCATGTAATGTCATTGAATGTAATTTCAGCAAATGCAAAAAGAAATAGTGCTGCCCTTCACCAAAATTACTTTCACCAGCAGTGGAGTTTGCATTTTTTCTTTACTGATGTGCTACCTTGGAGTTAATATATATAAGGCCAAAGTGGGGGTGTCCACCACATGGGATGGTACAGGGGGGGCTATGTACCATATTGCCTACATCCATTGTTTTCATCACCTGTTCAAAGAAGTCTGCTGGGTAGAATAAGCAAAACCTGCTTTTGACAAACTTAAATTAGGATAGGTCCAGTGCTTTTAGATCCCTATGTCCCTATTGATTAATTCCATGAATAGTCTTTCCATGGCTTTACAAATGAGGCTAGTCAGACTTATGGATTGATAAGTATTGTAGTTAGTTGATTGCCCTCAATGTGCAGGGGTATGGCTGCAGCTGTCCTCCATTCACTTGATACAAAGCCTGTGTGGAGATTAAGTTTGTGGAGTGTTAAGATACATCCTGTGATACTGTCACAATGAACTGATACTCTATTCCTGGCCTTTGACAATGCTTTCAGGACTTGGTCCTGCATGAAAGCTGTAGTGTATTTGTTACAGGAATTTATTGTGGGATAATAATGAGTGAAAAAGAGTAAAAATGGAGCTGAATATATCAGCTAGTAGGCTTGTTATATTTTCAGCCC
>NC_056733.1:322386112-322423612 GCF_019279795.1 Protopterus annectens
ACTCAAGCAGAAGTCAGTCCTGGAAGGGGAAGTGGGTGAGGTATCATCCAGACGTGTGGGGCACATCATTTCAGACTACAAGTGCTTCTCAAGAAAGTACTGTAATTAGTCAGGGGGAGAAAAGCACAACAGATTTCATGCAGATCACATCAACATTCATCACCTCCAAGCAGAATCTCTTATTTAAGGCCCTAGTCATGTTCCTGCAGCACTGTCAGATCAGTGTTTGAGGGATCACCTGCATCAAGTAGGTCACAACATCGGGCAAACTCACTATCCAGCTCTCATGACAGCTTCTCTTAGATATTACTTGTAATATCACTTAATATATTTTTAAGAGATGTGTAAGACACGTTTGACCTTAACCTACTGTGATTCAAGTGTGACATTTCTATAACTTACAATTTGATGTTCATGAACACAGGTCAATATCTCACTCAAAAGGGAGAAGCGGCAGAGAGAAAGAGAGGTTTGATAGTCAAAAATACATTTTTCCATGAATAACTACTTAAAATGCAATACAAAAAAAAGAAAACTCTATATATATATATATATATATATATATATATATATATATATATATATATTTTTTTTTTCCCCCCACTTACCAACAAGATGACCACCAGGTATCCTACCATGCTGCAAGAGGCAGTAGAGTTAGGTAATCTGCCACATATGGCACTTATGCATCACACACTACCTGAAAAATTATACCGTAGCCCTTCCTATTGCAGTACTGCTCACCCCATGGATCAGAAGGGGCTAATTGCAACATGTCTGCAATGTATTGCACCAAGTACCTAAGGGAAATGTGGCACTCTATAAAAGGCACACATAGTCCTTTCTCAGTCCTGAGGTGACACTGGGAAATAGATGCACTGATCCACACTTGCCAAGAATACATTCAGGAATTGTTGTAGTATCCTCAAGGCAGGAGCCTGTGAGATCCCCATGGGTCCCCAGTTTGTCTCTGAATGGACCCTGTGGCAAGCATAGTAAGGGCTACACATACCTTAGTATATAGAGGGATAGGATTCCTCCAGTACCTCTTTGGGGGGTCACACATACTCACCAAGACCCTTTTAATATCCCTGCCTACTCTTAATCTATCAAGTATCTCCTGATTATGAAAATTATAGTGAATTATCCTCTGCTTGTATCTCTGCCTTCCTGGCCAGCAAACACCACTGGTTGGTATTGGTTTTGGCTTCACTAAGGCAAGCAGCTCACACCTGAAAATAGTAAAGCTAGTAGCAAGTGACAACATTTTCATGGATTGCATTGTAGATAGGATTGGCAAGACTAAGTGGAAATGCAGGAAATATTCCCTATGAATCTCAAATAGGCTAGAGAACCCTTAATTAGCATAAGCTGGGTTACAGTATTCCTCATTTACATCTCATTATGTGTTCATTTGCTTATGCTTATTCACGGCCATTATTAGTTAACATAAGTCATCTGCATGAATTGCAGTTTAGCTTTGCTCATTCATGAATAGTGCAGATAACCTTAATGCATCTGCTTAATGACTGTGAATACCATCCTATATTTGTTTGTCACAACTTAGTGCTTGACAGAGTGTGATGTACTATGAAGCAACAATATAAAAATGTTAAAAAATATGCAGCTTTCTATAAGCTGTCATAGCTGTTGTATCTTGAAAGCTAACGCTGAGGTCAAGTTTCAGTGCAATTTATTCAAAATTAAATTTCATATCTCTTGAACACTTTATCCTGAATGTATGCCACACTACTGTTAGAAAACTGTTTTTCTTGTTTTCTTTTGTCTAACATACAGTGATCATACCTCTCAAAATTAAGTGTACGAAACTCTGGCAAAGCCTAAAAAACAGAGAAACAAAGACTTAAAAAGAGGGACATGTTTTACATAATGCTCTTATAAATTTATAAAGTTACCAAAATAACTGGATTCACATTAGCATATATTTTTTCTGAAGGATAGAAATCTGAAACTCAAATGTATGTCATTATTTAGTGACATCAATCTTCAGTGACTTGCCAGAAAGCCAAAAAATTTACGAAGAACAGGGTAAAAATCTGGACATTCTGCAAAAATCTGGACAGTTGAGACCTATGACTGTGATCTCTAACACATGTCTTCCAAACAGGGATCACTGCAGCTAAAAATGTAGGACTGGCTTATGGACAGACTTTTGAAAAAATAAGCATCCTTTGCTTGCTTTTCTTGTAATGACCACATGAATCTTAAAAGGATTCTGCTTGCAAAAGTCATCTGCAGAGAGGACTGAGTGCAGCATATGTTTAAAGTGACATTAAATCATTGTACTCAGTGTGTAAATGTGTCATGCAAGAAATGCAACATTAGATTTTGAGACCTGTTACTATAGTGAAAACAACATTTATAATGGAAAAATGAGACATTCATTCTATGGATGAAACAGAATTGTGAATGAATCAGTGCATTTCTAAATGGGTGACATATGCTGTCTTCATGAATCTTCCTCTACACTTCTTACTTTAGTTTTGACTAAGTAACGTTTTGCTAAATAAGGACTGTGAGTGTGACAGGAAGAAGGTAACAGAGACTGACAGACAGACAGATCTCACCAGTAAACCTCTTCCCATTATAACTCAGAGTCTATAATAAATGGCAGGGTTCATGACCAATGTTTATAATCTGCACCTTCTGGATATAACATCCTGAAAACTTAACATCAATATTTAGCTGGGGAAGTAACTAAAACATCTATAACAGATATGTCACAGGGCTTTATAAATTCTCAAAAAAAAGTAAGGATGATATTTGTTTTGGCTGGTGTGGGAAAACACTTGGCTTCTAACTAAAGACCTTTAGAGATTTAATGCTTTGCAAAACAAGGTTTTGTTTCAAGAAAAGCATTTATATGTTCAAGTAGCGACTTAATAAAGATCCTTTTTATATGATAAAAGCCAGTTATAAGAAAACTGTTAAGCTTAGTCAAACCCTGGATTCTTGCACATACTAATGATTTGTGTTCCACTAAATGTGATACTTTACAGGAACTCTGGGGCATTAAAATTTATTATCCTGGTTGGAAATAATATGTAGAATCCATATATCATAGCAGTTGTCTTCCTCCTATATTATTTTAAGGATGCTACATGATATTCATGTTGGCGATATTCTGTTCATATGGAACAACAATGGACCACTGTTATAGTTAAGTATTGTTATTTCAACAGTTTTAAATTAATGTGCAACTGATTACTTGTGGTATACTCCCCTTCTGTCCTATAATGCAATGCATTTAACAATTTACCTTTTATCATATATTATTGAAATGACTATAAAACTGTTTCTTGTATAAAATACAGTTGGGACATATTTGTGGAAATTAGGAAAGATGTGTTTTTTATACATCTGTACCTCCAAACATTTCATCCATCCTCAATCATGTCAAGCCAAGGTTTGCACTGCCAGGTGGGTAAGCCTGCTACAGCTGTTCATCTGTGTCACTCACTCTTACAGCCAATTTAAAGTGCCCAATCCACCTACTGCATGTTTTTGGAATGTGGGAGAAAATCCACATGCCTGCAGGGAGGGCATGCTGACTTCACCTAGAATGCATCCCAGCCAAGAATCAAACCAGTGAACCTATTGCTGTGAGGCAATAATGCTAACCACTGCACCACCACAGCCACATTTGTTTGCTTCAATTTTGAGGTATTCAATTCCTATAATAGACACTTAAAAACATAAAACATCAATAATGGACTAGCTGGAAAGGCAAAGTTGTACAATGTAGCAGGGAATAAACAAGTACTGTGAAACCCAAATAATAACTGCAAATCACATAAAATAAAGCCTCGTTGTTTCTCTTAGGAAGCATTTTTGCAGAGTGACTAAGCCTGCCCATTACCCCCACCCCAATAAGTAGGTGATATACCAAGGGAGTAAGATGCATGTTTCAAGATACTGCAGTATTAGGGTTTGTATATAGTCCCCCATTTCACCTTTGTCATTTCATAGTTGAGGTTTGCTAAAACAGCCCTTATGGGCACCTGTACACAGGTCATGTCAAAAAATTGTATTAAATAGAAGTCAGGCGAAGAAAAGGAGAAACATGCAATATAGAGGACAAATTAACAAATGTTGAGTAAAGGGGACGGAGGACAAATAAACTGATGGCTGTTAGCAAATAATAGGAAATGGGTCACTATGATCACTGAAGTAAAAACTTGCTACAGACACTAATTTATACCAAAGACATTGATGAGGCAAAGGATAGTGTTGGCAAAAAATATACTGACTCAGAAATTATGCTGAAGTGAACAATGTCAGTTATATTGTACAATATGAATAGATAATCTGCTACATCACTAAATGCAATTTCTTCAAGGCCTGCTTAGCCAAGAGAGACAGGACAAATCGTTATATTAGCAAGGCAATTTTGTTGACCAGATGGATGGCAAACTTAGACTGTGTATTATTATTTAAAGGGTACAAGTGACACAGCTCCTTAACTGGAGGTGTGTGTGTATGTGTGTGTGTGTGTGTGTGTGTGTGTGTGTGTGTGTGTGTGTGTGTGTGTGTGTGTGTGTGTGTGTGTGTGTGTGTGAGTGTGTGTATCTGTGTGTCTGTGTGTTTATGTGTGTACACTGGGGATTATACCCTGTAAAATGCTCTCTGGAGTTAATTGTTAGGTCTGTCGGTCATGAATGGATATACTTCACTGAACCAGTTTTCAATTATGCCACCCTTATCAAGCAAAAACTGGATACTGTGCATAATCTAGGTTACATTCAATACCAGGTGAATAGCTGGCATATTTCAGTAAGGAGAACTTACATATTTAAATTTAGGAAATTCTTCAGTGTAAAGATATCTTTGACTACTATCAGATCTGAGCTGTGGTAGACAAAACACCAGACTTGTTCGGGTCTGATAAGACACATTCTTGCTGCGTCCATGACAGCTCTGAATGAGGATTGTGAAAATAATTTCAGTTGTGTCATACAGTCTGTGGGAATAAGATGTAGACCTAGATGGTGTCACAAATACTGATATTAAGTGTTTTAGTTAAGCAACTATTGTACACTAAAAATGATTAAGAATTGGAACTTCATTGGATGTTATCTAGATAACAAAACTCCTCAGTTCTTTTAGATCAGATGATCAGAGATCACAATGACAGAGGCAAGAAAAACAGCAGATGCTTTAGGAAATGAAACACCTTGTAAAATTAAGAAAAAGAGCAGTAGATAAAACTTGAATTCATACAGTGATAGTGATTCTAAAAATGTAATGTTGGTGTTGGGCCAAATTTATTTATGTATTTTTGAAAACAATTTTATTGATTTTAATCAAAACAAATTTATAAACAATCACATAATTTGACAAAAAAATGTAAGTTGAGAAGTTATGACATATATAACTCAAATGGCTAAATATACAGAACTAATAAAAAATAACTAAAGTATTTACAAAGAAATCCATTAATCTTTACATACAAGATGTTATTTTAATCATTTTAGCCAAATTTATTTTTTGATTACATGGTTGTTTCTGTCACCTTAACCATTTAACACCATTCAGTCTTTATTCAACCAAGTTATTTTGTACACATTTTAAAACCATATTTCATTCCTGCAAGCCATAGGAGCCAATAGCCTTGTATAAATTGCGTGTGTTCCTGGTTCCTACCATTCTACATGGATAGTCCATTCTTCTTGTCTCATACCCATATGCCCCATACAGTCTTCCCATTTAATTAATCATATTTAGCTTATGCCTATACATTTATCAGCCTAGTGTGTTAGTCACGCTAACAATCCTCATCCTAAATATTGCTTGTGTATGTGTATCTTCTCTATATAGTGACATCTAAATAATGTGTCCCTCATCTGAACTAAAAATGTCATATTCTTCTCTATCTTTTTTCATATACCCCAAGAGCTCAGCATAATTGTTTTTCAATACCTTTCTGAAAACTGCAATATTTCCCGCATTCCCACTCCCTCCTCCTTTACATATTTTCAGATTTGTTTTTGCAAGTTCGCTTTTTAGTCCACCTGGCAAGTACAACAGAGTGAAACTTATCACTTTTCCCTTCCACTCTAAACATACTCCAATCTGCTTGCAGTTTCCATTATAAAAGTCCTTCCCCATTGTTTAATTATTTCTACTTAAATACATTTTGATTATGTACACTGCATTATTCCGGCTTTCCATTCTTCTTTCTACATTTAGTTTTATCACCATTCTTACCTTACTTTCCAAACTGTTTAATATTAAGAAAAAACTGCTATGGGTTATTCATAATTGGCATTCCAAAATCAGACCATTTTTTTACAGCTTCACACACATCTCGAAAAGCACATCCTATTAACCCAGCAACCAAATACATCCCTCTTCTTGTTTCTGTTATCATTCATCTGCATAATATCTTCACTTCATCTTTACTCTAAAACACCAATATTATTAAAGCATCATTCTACTCCATTTCCACTCATCATATTTCTTATAGGTTCATAGGTAAGTAATAGGCTAACCGCCCTTGTGGGCCATTTGAGACTAGCTAGTTTCCCTTTTTGTTCTTGAAATATCCTTTCCAATTTAGCTACAGATTGGCCTTGCCCACGCCATGGTCGATAATTATACATTACCTCAAATGTGAATAATTGGGATCATACCATAGAAAATTTAAAGGTCCCCCCCATGCATGGGATAAAGATTTAGGAGCTGCCTCTGTCCCATCTTGTACAGGTGGCAAATGTTATGTTTCCCATCCATAGATCTAACTTGTGCTCGCATATGGGCAGGAATGAACTTTGTTTTATGTGGATTGTTCTAGAGCAGCGTTATCCTCTGTGACATATATCAGTCCCTCCAAACTGTTTTGCTGATGTTACAGAAAAGGCTTACTTCAATAGAATGAGTATTTCTAATGCCAGTGATTTGCTGATGCGCAGTAAATCCATCAGTAAAGGGTCAGAGGATGCCTTGTATGTTAGACATTGTTCACCTATTAGCAGTCTGCAAGATAACAAGTATAGTGACAGGACTTTGAGTCTGTCCATGTAGGACATGTTTCTTTAGCAGCATTCCCTTTTTATTCTATCTTTGAGTATTTGATATAATTACTGATTTATTTTCTGATCAAAATTTCTACCTGCCTGTATTTTCTTGTCATTCATCTTGATTATTTTCCTTACATACCATGCATGGTATATCCTCCACATTCCTGCATTCACCCATTCATCCCAGAATTTTATGCTGTCTTTATTATCTCGGTGTTTTGAAGTCTAATTTAGCATACTCTTCCCTATTGCTACTGACATTTTCTTATCCTGTCTAGAACTTCTATCATTTTCACTTGCTGTAGTGTAAAGCAGAGATCAGGTTTGCCCTCGTCCCTGTTACTCATGTCTCCACTTAATTCTATATCTAACCACCAACACGTCACCCACTGTTTCCCCTCCCCCTTTGCTACTGATTTAAATTTAATTGCAATCATACATGTGAAAATGTGGAACCATCCACCCAATCAAGGTCCTACTTTGTCTAATTTTTTCCTTTGTGATTTTTGTTACTTACCTCATACAGATGAACAAATGTATTGTATTGTTTCTATTACACTATTGTTATGATTTTGGGACTATGCTTCCATAAATAACCCATTAATGATCTCATGATCACATTTAATATGTTAATATCCCCTAATGTTTTTGTAGTGACTACTAATCATAAACCTTTTCATTTCAGTTTTGAGCTTATAACTTTTTTTACTGATATACACTGTGTTGATAAAAATGTCCATCCCTGCTATTTCATTATCTGCTTCCCATTTTTATCTTTAATGCCCCTTTTGCCTTGATCAGTTTCTTTCCACACAAACACTGTTTTTTTTTGCTGCATTGTAGTCATGATTCTGTTTGAAACTTCTAAAAGTCTCTACAACTATTTTCACCTCCTCTTCTAGTAAGATAAAGTTATCGATACACACACAAAAAAGAAGAAACCCCTCCCCTTTCAATTCCTGCTCTTGTCTAGTCAAGTCTACTTCTGACCTTTATTGCTAACACTTCTACTATCATTAGGAACAACCATGGGCTCAATAGGTATTGCTATCAATCAGTCTGTAGCTTACATCCTTATGGATTATCTATCTTTAAACCTTGTGTCTGTGTTTGGCTTCTGGTACACAGATATTGTCCATTATGTTTATTTCTACCAGAACTCTCCTAAGAAATAGTCATACCACTGCACTGGCTTTATGTTTAAAAAACAAATTATGTCATTATTAACCTTATTAAAAACCCTGCAAACTTCTTCAGATTTATTCCTTCATCACAGTTAAATACAATCAATAATGGTCTGCTATCAGTTGGTCATTGAACTTAAAAAAAAAAAAAAACTTTTTTTGTAGTTTGCACTACACCAGACAAGTATCCCCTAAGTTGCATACTGGAACAAGTGACCTAATTTATTGTTTTAAGCTTCTTTGGCATCAAAACCTTTCCCTCTTCCTTGGGTAAGATACTATGACTCATGTCATGTGTTTTCTTGTTGTCTTCTCTTCTCTGCTACACATATGGAATACCCTCGCATCTTATATATTCACTTTGTCTTTCCCCATCTTATAGAGTTGTATGGGTTGACATCTATAACAGTTGTTCTCTTCCTTAGTCTGGTATAGCTTTCTCATCATATGATACCATCTCATAGTTAATTCTCTTTATCACTTTCCATAATCCTACTGTTTTCATACATTAGTTTGTATGTTGAATTCAACCACTTTTTTGTGATTTAATAGTCCTGCTAAAACTTGCAAATGCTATGTACTTGCCTCACGTCCATTACCAGCCTAACTCTTACAGCAAAATTAGATAGATCCATTCATACTAACCACATTTCATATTTATCCTCCTTAATCCCTTTTAGTACCATGATTATTACATCTGCCTGTTTTCCATTCCATGTATATTCAACCATCCTGCGCCCTGTGACCACTTTTTATCTCCACTACAACACCACTGTTTCAGATTTGCAAGTATATAACAAAATGTTAACCACACCACACAGCTTATTAGTTAAATAAGGAAAATAAAAAAGAAACACACACACACACACACACACACACACACACACACACACACACACACACACACACACACACACACACACAAAAGCAGGACTGGAATAAACTGAAATAAAATGGAATAATAATACACAGTTTATTCACAAGAAATTTAAACACGTTCATATCATTCAATCTTTGGACACTTGATTATAAAAATTACTAAAATGAATAATTCTGTTTAAAAAATTCCAACATGCCATGCAGTTCACAAAGCTACAAATTAAAAAACAACAGTTTTAAAATAGTCAGTTGCATGCAATAGCTTTTTTAAAAAGACCATTACCTTATCTCAGATGTCTCTGTCTTAGTGCAATTTTATATAACCTGATCACTGAGACCAGGACATTGCTCTGCACTGAAAGCAGTCACCATTTCAATTCATTGTATTATCTTCTAGTGTTATTATGCCCCCTGGAGTCATATAATACAATATCTAAAACTTGGCAGCATTTTCATGCAGAACTTAATAAATTTAGAGAAGTAAAAATCCATAAAAAGAAAGCTGGAGTTAAGACATATAATAAGATGAATGACATCAAGTTTTAGTGTCTCTGTGAAATTAGTCAGTCTCACACATTGCTTTCATATGCATTTCCACACAATCCATACCATGTGTATCCCCTCATATTCAGTAGCATGTGTTGAAATCAATCAAATGGAACAGTATTGCAACATCACTTAGTGAAAAATTAGGTGTGTAGTCTTTGTAAAGGTAAAAGAGTAATAATTTACCGCCAGATTTATTTTTAATAATGTTACTGCATTCTCATGTCACATTTTCCTATTAGAACAAAAAGTCATGATAGATAAAGAACTTCTGTAGATTAATTTACCTAGTCATTATTTAGTCATTTAGTTGAATCTGAATCTTCACGTCCTGAATTATGTTAGCACAACCGATCTGTCCATCAACAGCTGCTTAAGTTCATTTAAATTTATGTTTATTACTTCATCATTGTTTCTCCCAATCCACTTCAATAAAACACCACACACTAAATTGACATTTGATGACCCTTTATTAAACTTGATAAAACATCTTAACTTTATTGTATAATTTCAATTTATTAATCACAACAAGAACATCCTTGCAACCATTCATCAGAGCAATGTATCCCCACTGAACCTGCCTGAATAAGCAACATCCTCACATCCGCTCACTTATTCTTATTAATCAAGCAGCATCCTGCTGCTCACTTTCATGAAAAAAAATTCCTTACATCATCACCCAACACCAGAGGGGGACAGAAGAGGGACAAGTGTGTTCCTCTTCTCCACCTAAGCACCCCACCCCAATAGCAAACCAATCTGACATATCACAGAAAAGAGGGAGGGAGGGTCACTATCACAACTACATGCACATAAAACATCTAAGCCCCACCCTACTCCTATCTCACTTCCTCAAGAATTTCCCTTATTACACTAACTCTTCATTTCCCAAACTTGACCTAACCTCTACTTTTCATCCATGCCATAACATCCTCGCCCAGCCCCCCCCCTCCTACCCCCCCCCTTTCTCTCTGCCTAACCCTAAATGCTGAAGATGTCCTTGGACAAATTGGCTTGTTCCCAAGCCTCATTTAGTACATTAGTTTTTGCATCTGCTACCCCCTTCTTCTTTTCTCTTTTATAATTTTTGCCATACGTATTTCTCTACAGAAGCCTGTGCTCACAATATATGGCCAACCTGTTTGAGAATCTGTTATAGTATCATACCTTTAAATGGACATTCCAGATTTATTTCACTTAGCATTGACTGATTTCATCTTCTTGAAGTCATTTGGATTCTCAAAAGCTTTCCTCAACATCACAATTCAAAACGATTTATTTTTTGACACCCAGCCTTACTTATAGTCCAACTCTCACAGCCATTACTAATTCTGGGGAAACTAATGCATTTCCTTTGTAAATTGTTATACAGATTTGTACTATGTTTTCTTCCAAGCTCTAAACATCTTTTAAATTCATGGCTGCAGTCACCATCTGCAGAGATCTTGGAGGATAGAAAAATTAAAATGTTCACTGCCTCCACTTCTTCTCTATCTCTTTATGAATAATTAATAGGTAAAATGGCATAATTTTATTTTATTTTATCAAACCAGCCTTTGTTCTTCCTGCTTTTGCCTTCTTCAAAAGGCTTTTTAAATCTTCCTCACTTTCAGACGTTAGATTAATATCATCTGCATATATATTGTTCTTAATATTTCTAACATAAATTACAGAATCTAATTTTTCTAAACAAGCGATCTGTGTAATTTATTGAGCATATAAATTGAATAATTTACAGCTTTATTACATTTCTATATCTTGAACCTATTGATTGTTTCATATTTGTTTGCAGCTGTTTCTTCTTGTTCTGCATATTGATTCCACAGACGGCAAATTAAGTGAGCTGGTATTACAATTTATTGAATAACTTGCTACATTTGGTTATGGTCAATACTTTCAAAGACTTTAACATAGTTGATAAGGCAAAAGTAATTTTTTTGGAATATCTTTGCTTTCAGTACAGACAATTAGAGCTCTGCTTTCACTGCCCATTCTAATACCAGCCTGCACATTTGCCAGATGTTCAGGAAACACTCTGCATTACTGGCATATGGGTAGTAGTGCCCTACTGCCCTCCATCTAGCACTCTAACACAAGTCATAGCACCTCCCAGTGCCTGTCTGTGTGTGTGATAGACCTATCACCTGGCATCTCAGAGACTGCCATTTAAACCCACAGAAAGGATCCTTTCAATTTTCTAGTGCCATAGTAAAAGATAGATCCATTGGAAGACAACTACCTTTTGGTGAGCAACTCTTGCTTTGCTGAGCTCAGATAAGAAATCCTTTTGGGTTTTTGTTCCTCCCACCGCCTTTTTTCTGTAGGTGCTTGAATATTGTTTTTTTTTTCTGATTAGAAAATCGTAAATACTTGGGATTTTACTTTACCTGCAGTATAATATTTATACTGTAATCCAGAGAATGATGGCAGAAGATAAAAATTCAGTAAATATGCACATGTGCATATTTACTGAATTTTTATCTTCTGCCATCATTCTCTGGATTACAGTCTCTTGTGCTATTTCTGGTTTATAATATTTATACTGTTTATTTTAAGTTTCATTTGAAAGTTTTCACAGGAATACTTGCTGCTTTTGCAGTGTTTTTTTTTTTTGGGGGGGGTTGTGATTAATAGAAGCGATTTAGTAAGTTTAGAACATTTTAAATGATTTTGGATTTAAATTAAGATTTTGGCACCATTTTATATGTTAAACATTTTTGACAGGAATTCTTCATAAGCTTATACTTTATTGCTTGACTAATGCTGTTTTCTGCTGTTTCTAATCATTTGGAGCTAAACCTAGGCTATGTTTATTAAAACCGGGGGACTTTTGTAACACCTATTTTGTACTTTAAACTGTGTGACTCAGCCTACTGTCATTGAACTGCAGAAAAAGACTTCACAATTCTATTTAGTATGAGAATGCTAATGTTTATCATTTTATACCAGACTGACCATGCAGTCAGTATGTAGTATTGATTTGGCCAGCTTTTTGCCCCCTGACTTGATGGACTTAGATACGGTACCCTCTCACATCATCTAACCCTTCTGCACCTAAAAAAACATAGAAATAAATTAAGGAATATGTCTCAGCCTAAGTTTGTGACTCCCAGTAGCCTTAGACAGGCTATCAGACCACTGTCATTCTTTTGCCTCCAGGTCTCCTGGTATGGAGTTAGTACAACAATTGTGTGTGACATTAAGGTCAAACACATCCTCTGGGGCTATACCATTGCCTGGTTCAGGTATTGGAGAACCAAATTCTTTAGGTGCAGTGGAAGTCAAGGGTGCAGAATCAATTATTAGTGTTGATACGTCTCCTCCCAGAGATTCTTCCACTAGAGCAGTACATGCAAATTGAGACAGAAGAACCACCATGTTTAGGGAACAGTCTCACACTGTGTTTTCATCTGAACTGATGGCTATGGCAAGATCCTTTGTTCAGGCAGTTGATTACAAGTGGCATGCCTGGATTATGAGTAATACCTACACACCCACCCCTGTTCAATAACCCAAGGATCCTGATTTTGAAGATGATCTGGAATATGACGTTTTGGAAGTGTCAGACTCTGATCATCCAGTTTCCCCTGAAGATAAACTGGTTCAAAATCAAAACAGATGCTTTCTCTTTCCCATATGCTGGTTAGAGTTAGAGATTTATTCAACTGGGAGTAATCATCAGCTGCCCCATAGATCAGCAGAGTATATGATCTTTTGGAGGATGAGGTGCTAGTCATGGCAACTTTCCCTTCATTGATCTAAGAGTTGCAAGATACTTTTAAGAATGCATGCTATTCTCCTCTTCTGAGTGTGTATCTGCCTAAAAAAGTGTTTAAGTAATTCAGGGTGTGTTTGGCCATGCCTGGCTGTCATGTCCCCTTGTTTGTGGACCCTGCTTTTGTAACCACAGTAACTTCTTCCAGTCTTCATCAAACTCAAACCCTTCAGAAAAATTAAGCAATTGGCTAGAATCTCAGGGAAGAGGCTGGCACAGTCCTGCATGGATAATATGGTTAAAGTGTTTTAACTACCTGTGGAAGTTTAGAAGAGTTTGTTACATCAGTACCTGCTGAGAAGAGGTCTGTGTCAAAGATAGTATTTCCAATGTTTCTTAAATATCTGAACATACTTTAAAGAGTACTTTGAAGGTGCAAATACTGTTTCTTGGAATGCAGTGGCATTGATATTGATAAGGATCTATGCATGTATGTATCCCAGGGAAAAAAACTGGTGGGCCTTCTTTGGGGCTTTGTTATTGCCTCCACTGTAGTGCGATCGCAGAGTTGGTATATATAAGTAGGAGGGTGTGGGGGGCACAGCCCCCCACATTGGGGGTATGGGGTGCAAAGCCCCCCACTTCAGCTTGTTTTAAAGTTGTGATTTGTTTTCACGGAGTAGCTATTTCTTTCCCTGGGAAAAGAAATTCCTGTTCTGTGAGCTTGATGTTTAGGGTTTTCATACTTTTAGGTTCAAACAAAGTGCGTTCAAACTTATCACCATTCGATGTGGTAATATAAACCCGATTCTGAGTGTATGTTTGGTATAGCAACCAATCAGATCCTTAACCACTGGGATGGCAGGTAAACTGATTCAAGAGGTGTCAAAAATATTTCGTACTCCAAAGTTCTCCTTTAACACGCTGAATAATTTGCAGCTGCCCAACAAACAGAAGTCCCAGTCAAACAAAATCAAAGGCACCAAAAGCAAATGGCAGGATGAGAACTCTGCCAAACTTAACAAGAGGGGATACTTTTTAAATAAGGATAATCCCCCTTCTAACCTATGACGATGCTGAGGTGTAGCACCCATCTTTCTAAAGTCCTTCTTTTGGAGTTCCATCTCAAATGTTAGCTCATAACAAGGCTACCTGGCTGGCTGTATCCAGGTGTTTGGAATTACTAGAGAAGTTCTTGATCCCAACTAGGATTCAAGTTGAACTTTCAGAAGTTGTGCCTAACACCCTTGTAAAGAATTGTCTTCTTGGGCTGCTTAATCGACACCAACAACAGAATGACCCAATTTTCCCAAAGAAAATATCCTGTCTTATCAGATGGTGTTTCGAATTTTTCAGGAGGAATGTTGCCTTGGCAACAAAATTCCTATGAAATGGACATTCTGATGGTGTCCATGACTCTCATCATGTCACATCCACATGACGAAAATTCAATGGCATATCTGAAATTGCTGGAGCCAATGCCTACATTCCCCTGAATCACAGTTGCTGGTGCTGCCCTTCATCAGACGAGAGTTAGAGTGTTGGACTGCACATATGAGTATCAGTCCAGAACTTCTCTTCTTCTCATCTGTTTCAGTACAGTCTTTCCAGACAGATTCATCACACTTTGCTTAGGAAGTGATGTCAATGGGAGTGCAACTGCAGGCCATTCTGAAGCATAGCACACAGAATCACATCTATATCAAGTAAATGTTGATGGTTATTCATTTCTTAAATTTGAAACAGCTACATCTGACAAGCTAGATGATTCAATCTTGACCCCATTTAGGTTTCATGAGAATGTAGAGAAGATATTAGAGGAGTCCAGAAAGCCTGCTAATAGAAAATCTTAAGTTTACAAATGGATGAGGTTTTCTAAGTGGTGCCTAAATGGGAAAAAAATGGTTTCTTGAGGTTAACATCCCTCTGCTCTTGAAATATGTTGTGAGATACTTCAAGATGGCTTTTCATATGCATCCATTAAGGTGCATTTAGTGGTCATCTATGCTTGTCTGTTAACAGTCCCCCATGTTTCTTCTTCTCTATTGGTAAAAAAGTTCATGAATGGAGTATTGCATATGAGAATCCTTCCCGAGCATAGTCATCTTTTCTGGAACCTCAGCTATGTTTGGGAAATTATGATCTGACCACCTGTCATAGCAGCAGCTCAAGCTAATCTGAAGTTTTTAACATATAAAACTTTTTTGTTAGTTGCTCTGACATCTACAAGATGAGTTTCAGGACTGCAAGATCTAATGGTGGAAGAACCTTACCTGATTTTCCACAGAGATTGGGTTGTTTATGGCCTAACCCCTCTTTCATGACAAAAATGGTCTCATAATTCACTCTCAATCAGTCTTTTAATCTCCCTGAGTTCTTTCTAGGACCTAATAATATGGAAGAGGATACTTTGTAGAATAGATGGCATCGGCAGCTCAGGCACTATTTTGACAGAAAAAAAAAAACATTCAGGATGGCTGAAAGGCTTTTTATTTCCTACACAGGCAAATAAGGGTCTACCTCTCTACAAGCAAACAATTTCTTATTTGAAGACCTCCATCCATCCTCAACATTGCAAGCTGAATCAAGGTAATATAATGCCACATTCTGTCAGGATCTTTCCCTCTCTGGTATTATATGGAAAAGGAGTGGACTCTAGAACTATTTTAAAGGCAGTAACTTTGTCCTCTCTCCATACCTTTACAAGGCACTACTAGCTGGATGCCTTTTCTAAATCCTGAGCATGCTTCACTAGGATCATTCTTCCTGGACCCTTATCTGTCTTCCATCCAGCTTAGATAAGATTGGAGAACCTACTTATATGTTAGTAAGACAGAATGTTTGTTGAACATAGTACAGTTGCGTTAAGTCCTACTTACCTGTAAAAGTAGTTGTTTGTAGAACACACTGCCTTACTTGCAGTACTCACCCTCCAGCCCTGCTTTTTAGGTTTACATAGTTTGACATTAGAGTTCTCATTGTGTTATGCTCAATTACCTTTATTGCTGGATGGAAAAGAATGTTTTTTGGTTTAGAACAGTAGGTGTTCACAAAGCTTGCATTTTCATCTTCTGCTGTACCCAAAAAAACTGAAAGGTTTTCTGTGGGTCTGAATGAATAAATGCTTGTACTGGCCAGTGATTGATCCATCACACTCACAGACAGACTGTGGGAGGAGCTCTGAGCTTTGTTTGAGTGCCAGAAGAAGGGTAGCAGAACACCACTACCCATATGCCATTAATAAGGCAAACAGTTGTACAAACATCTATTGTTAGAGGTAAGCAGGGTTACACAATTGTACTTTTTTGTTCTCTATATTGCTAAGGCTGCTTGCAGAATCTTCCACATCAGCTTGTTGTCATAAGAAACAAGTGTATCTGTGTGATTATTTGAGCACTCTTTATCATTGACCTTTTTTGGGACTAAAATATAAACTGATCTTTTCTAATTCACTAGCAACTTCTGTAGTTACTGAGGTGGTTATTTAATATCGGAATTAAAATCCTTCAGTGTACACATACTTGCCACTAACTCTAAAATGTTTCTACTTATTGCAGACTTATTATTCATAAAATGTATTTTGTAATGCTTGGAACATTTTGCCCCAGGAATCTGCTGAAAATGGGTGCATACTCAAGCATACTTTCCCAGTAGTCAAATGTCAATAAATGAATAAATAAATAAATGATAAATAAATAGATAGATATGTGATGACAGTGTCCTGGCCCAGCAGTCAAGGAGCCTCAATCCTCACCACTAACACCAGGGAGGTTGTCTGATAGAAGACAGAAAAGGATAACTAATACATAGAGTAAAGTACAATTTCCCTTAAGTGCACACAGAGATCACAGTCAGTCTGGGGCTGGTTGGTCCTTTGCTCACCAGGTCCCCAATAACACTCCTCACTGGCACAGCTATATAGTCCAGGTCTCAGCCTAGCTGGGCAAGGTAAAACCTCCAGTACCCTCTCTGTCTAACCAGTGCTTCGTGTCCCTGCCCAAGTAGCTGACACAACACACACACACTTGGAGATAAGTATTAATACACCTTCACAGACACTCCTGGGAAAGGATAACACAGATTCTCCAGCTTTGCCCCTTTACCCAGACCATACAGTAGTAATCCCTGCCACCACCCAGCTAATAATATCAGCTACTAAAAGGCACTTAAAAGAGTGTCCAATTATTACTGTACAATATTATTATCCAAAGGTAATGTAACTATTCAGTCTAGGCTTATTGAAAGGGCTTAGACAGTAAACTCTATAGATATATAATGTACTCTAAAGCATAATTTATCTCTACATAAACCAGCCACAGGTAAAATGTTTTAAAAATATTTAATAATAAATGATTAAATCACAAGACAAAACTACTACACCACAGAGATATCTAAGAGTTCAGAGATCACACAGAAAATTAAAATAATACAGTAGGACAGATCTGATTTCAAAGACAAATACCTAATTAATCTTTACTAGCTTGAACTATTCCTACAAGAAATCACAGTGCTAGAAACTTACATGTGAGCTTAGGCAGAGTGCTGAGTTAGATATCCAAGATCAAAATGCTCCCAATCTCTTGAGAGAAATAGTATTTAAACATTACTAACAAACATGTCTCTAAGGCTCTCCCAAATTATATCATTTTTGACACTTAGGCTGGAGTTCTCAGACCACAAACTGCATTATTTAGCAATCTAACACCTGCTCAGAAACTTACAACAATATAAGTCGTTTCACATGTATACTCTAACAGAAACCAGAGCAATAAAGCACATTCCACATCTAAATTCAAGTCTATATCAGAACATCGGAGTTTTAAAACTTTGAATGTTCTAATATTGACCCGTTTTGAGTGAACGCTCAAAACAGCAAAGCCACAGAACACCAAATTCTTTCCTAGGGAAAGAATTTGGTTGGCTGGTTCTGTGGCTTTGCTATTTTCAGCACTGTGGTGGAAATTTATGGGTCATGTTCAGGTAAGTGTGTGTGGTCTTTAGGATTAGGGCACGGGTTAGGTGAATTAGGGTTAGGGTGCAGGTTAGGTGAGTTGGGGTTAGGGCACGGGTTAGGTGAATTAGGGTTAGGGGCGGGTTAAGTGAATTAGGGTTAGAGCACAGGTTAGGTGAGTGTGCGATAGTGACAGACCTTAGGGTTAGGGTTTGGGTTAAGATAAGTGGATAAATAGTAGTGTATGTACAGTTTAGTGTAGGGTTAGTTGTAGAATTATAAGTGTATGTGTGTGGATTGATATTTTTTAGGTGTGCTTGTGTTGTGTGTATGTGTTTCGGAATAGCAAATTTTTTCCCATGGAAAACATTTGCTGTTCTGAATGTTCGATATTATGTGGTTTAGATAGTTTAGGTTTGATGAAATAGTGTTTGCTATTTTCATCTTTCATTATTGTGATATAAATGCCTAAATTCTAGTCATAAACTTTAGCCTTAAAACAATGGACATGAAACCTTCATCCAGATGCACTGGAGTCGAATTCTAACATGAAAGGGTCACAACATGCTTCACTGGGCCAGTAGAGTGCAATGTTGTCACATATTTTGCAGTTCCACATTTCACAGTATTCTTTTACACTCAAGAAACATGCCTGTATTTTACATTTATTTAAAAATACCAGAATTATATATCAAATTCTATTGGACTAGGCTAGCAGCCTTCACCCATCTCTCCCCAATTGTCACAAGATAAATAAATAAATTAATTAATTAATAAATAATTCATTTGAATATATTCCATCAGTTAATTTGCTTTAGAGTGAAGTTCTGGTAAAAACAGAAATTCTCTGATGAATAGTTTTAGCACATCTCTGATACAATATGTAGTCTTTGGCACTTCTTCACCAATCAAATTAGCTTCTGATCAGTCTTGATTAACTCATTGTTTCATTGTGGAGAAAGTGGTAATAAATTTCTGTTGTGATTTGTTTTGTGGCCATTCTCTAACTTCATATCAGAGTTCCATGCCTCCTGGATTCAAGAAACTGTATGACAGATCCAAATTAGAAGGAGTGGTATTCAAACCTTTCAGGTACCATTGTACTGTTAACCAAATTGTTGCTGGTTTCACTCTGGCTCTTGCATAGTACAATCCTACTGTTGAGATCCCATATGCAAACATGTCCAGAAGCCCAAAGCCTCCCTTCTTCCATGGAAACATAAGTTACTTCCAGCTCACTCTTGTAAACTTATCTTGCCATAAAAAGTTTCTTAAATCTTCATCAGAAAACTGAGAGAACACAATATTGGGTAGATGCCTAAAAAGAAAAAAGTATTTTAGGTAATACAAACATTTTATCTACTTGACTTTGTTGAAGTAAAATAATTTTTGCATTGAAATTCAGTCTAAGTGGTTTTGATATTCTGTAAACAGGCTGGACATTGATGTCTACCACACTCTGATATGGTAGCATCATAACCCAAGATATGTATATTCTTTAACCAATTTACTTGCCCCACAGGTTCTGTTTTAAACATAAATATTAATGCTCAGTGGGAAAATCATCATTTCTTTTGTTCATTAACTTTGAGGCCTTTCAGTTTTACCAGGTATTGTAAGTATTCATGAAGAGGGCCTACATCACTAACACTGTTGATCTTCCAGATCACACAATCATCAGTGAACCAAGTTATAAGTGGAACACTTAGTTACTGTTAGAAGATGTTGCTGTCATTAAATCTTGTAGACATGCCCCTAACCAGGACACACACAATCAGCACAATAAGTAATGGATAAGCACCCTTGTTTTGTGCCACAGTGGATTCCAAATTAGTTGGATAAATTGGCATTACAGCATACTTCCACTGATGCGGTTACATATAACGACTTGCACCAATCTATTATCTCAAAAGGGAATTACAGAATTGATATCACAAACCAAGTATAATCCCAGTAAATGGAAATAAATGCTTCTTTGAAGTCTAAAAGCATCCAAATTAAGCTTTGGGCAGGCTGTTTGTACATTTATGCATCCTGTCTGGGCATACCACTCTGCCATTGCTAAAGTGTAAATGATTTTCCCAATAATTGATGGACGCACTATCTCTAAGCAATTGTATATTACTTTTACAAAAGGTATGTTGCAGTGGAATGGGTCTATGACTCCTTGGATCTGCGGAGACTTTTGTGCCTTCAGAAGCATTTGAACTCTGGCCTACAGCATTACTGGACACCTGCTGATGTGCTATGACTTCTCTAAATAACTGTGGGAATGGAGAGCAGGCTCCATTTTGAAACATTTGAATCCAGGAGGCATTTGAATCCAGGAGGCATGGAACTCTGATATGAAGTTAGAGGATGGCCACAAAACAAATCACAACAGAAATTTATTAACACTTTCTCTACAATGAAACAATGAAGATAGTGTGTCAGTGACCGTTATTATATCACTTGTTGGCATACACAGATTATTAGCCTCATGCTGAGTTAGTTTGGAGTAGTTTGCCTCATCAAATACACATTGAAAATTAAACTGACTCAGCCATATTGATTTTTGTGCAATAGCTCTGTAAGTCTCCTTGAGGATCTGTTGCTGAGACCAACTATTTATTGCACTATTTATTAACCTCCCTGCACTATTTTTAAGAGCTGTAATTGCCAATTCTCTCTGTCAGAAATGACATCTTGGGTGAGGTAATTTGATACACATTTTTTTCCTTGCCAAATAGTGTTTCAAAGTCCTAGAAGTAGAATTGGACCATTCATTGTATTGTATTACACATCAAGGAAAGGTGCACTTTCAGGAGCCTTCAAATAAATAAATAAAATGATGAATATTGTTATAGCCTTTTGAAATAGTTGAGTTTTTAGACATGCAGTTAGTCTAAAGAACTGTTTTGCTGTTACAGTTTCTATTTACCAATGGGACAGATCAGTATGGCATGAAGTGTTTCAATCATCTCATGCCTTTAGATACTAGATGAATTGCCGAATATTGTTCACTAATGCTGGTAGATTTACAGTTGTCATAGTGTAAACTGTTATATACCACTGGCTTGAGATCTTTAACAATGTTCCTTTTTTGCAATTTCACCATTTATTTTGTAATTTCAATTAATGTAAGTAGCCTGTAAGTATTGCAAAATAATTCCAACTGCAGAAGCCTTCATGTCAGGTTTTCCTTTTGCAAAAAATATACAGATATGCATCCATATAAAGTTTCTTGAAAATATGTCAGGGACGGACAACTTAATAACATTGTGAAAGAGGATTTTACTGTCCATGTCAGTGCCAGTGTCAAGAATTTCTTCTAACCCAAATGGAGTTATCAGAAAGCATGTTAATAAATGAGATGGAGTTGATAGAACTCTATGGCATTAACTGAAAACTTGTATAATGCTGAAAAATTCCTTATTATAACCGATGTGTAACTACTACCAGTTTGCAAATATCTGCAATCCTTTTCCAATCAAATATGCAAAATGCATGAATATCATATTTATGCAAATATGCCAGGCACTTTCCACTTAGCAGCTTTGTGGAACAAACTTTCACCATCCAAGTTATTACCAAGGTCAGGTATAGTTTCTGACCCATATGGGGTTATAGTACATGAGAAAGTGTAATGTTATTGTTATTCTTAATTATGCACATATATCAACATGATATTTATGTTAATAATTTGACAAAGATCAAGTTAGTGGTAATTTGTGCTATCAACTAAAATTAGATAATGCTACAAAAAATCACAGTTCATTGTTTGCTACCACTGTTTTGCAATAATATATGCAAACATGCCTAAATATCATACTTATGTAAATTTCAAATGAGAAACGTTCCAAACCACAGTAAAAACAATATTTATTTCATGTTCCATTGTGAGTTTATGAAATAAATTACCTCTGAAGATAAGATAGAATGATACACTGAATGCATTTAAAAAATTGACTAGATACTTGGATGTGACATAGCAAAAAACAGAGCACCAGATTCAACAAGCCCTGCACGGCATGCAGTAATAATGCAGGAACTCCTGGAGGCATTATGGCCACTGTGCGATCCAGGAATAAGCTGCAGGTATGTGCATGACAGCTCATGCACTATTCCTGCATGAACACAGCTCCTCTATGCAAATTACCCCAATTGCAGGTGAAAACCATGCAAATGAGGTGAATTTGCGATCCAGGAAGCTGTCAGCCAGCTGTGCAGGACTAGTGTAGTGTGCAGAAATGTACTTGGTTAGTAACCGACTACATTTCTGCAAAGTACAAAACAGAGTGATGACAGCTCCAAATAAAGGGTGTATATTATGTGGAAACCATATCAGTGGCCAAATATATGGAATGAAAAACAGTTGCACAAATAAAAAAAAAACATTTTTTTTAGCTGATTTTGGCTGTTTAAGCATAGGGCAGCAGCGGCAAATTGGATCAGGCTGAAAATATAAAAAAAAAAAAACTGAAATAAGCATTCTAACCAAAATCACTATTTTGCCATCATAATCAATGGCAGGCAGAAGACAACATGGCTAGTGAATAGTGGTTGCTAAGGGGGAAGGCTCAGTGTAGGACCTGTAACTATGCATTAGCAGCAAGCCTATGCAAATGAGGTGAATTATACTGAGTCCCAGATTTCCCCTCAATGCTAACCAGCACCCAACAGTGTAAGTGCAGGAATAGCATGTTTCAAGCCTAAGAGCTAGCTGACATCATGGGGGGGAGGGTGTCAGGCATATTGTAAGCTTACTGGAGCCCTGTGGCTCAGGTTTGCTCTTAGCATAGCAGAGCTCAGCAAGGGGGTGTGTCTGAGGCTGCCTAGCACTCTTTACATTGCCTAAGTGGGTGTGCGCTCCATGCACAGGGTTTTAAAGGAAAAAGAAAAAGTAAACCAAGAAATAGCAGCTCTGTGAACATCTGAGCACTATGTTTGTGCGGCGCGCCCCTGGGCTTAAACAGGAAGGCAATGGGAAGGGCAAACAGCAGTAGAAAGGTAATCAAGGAAAACTAGCATAGCTGGCAGGTGAAATGTATAAAAATCAGCCAATTACACAGGCAGCAGCCCAGAACACTACTATAAACTATGCAAACACCTTTCCCTCTTGGTTTTTCCCACATACTCTACACCACCGGTGTATACAAGCGGGGAATTTTTAACAAACAAAAGCAACAAAATGATAGGGGCTGCAGCAGCTATAATACATCAACATGTGGAAGAGGCTGAGGGTGGTGAGGATGAGAATGCTGTTGACCAACCCACAGTGAGGAGACGGAGAAGAGTGTACAGACCTAGGGTAACCTACCAGGGGCTACATGAGCTGGAGATTGTGGAGCACTATAGGGTGGACAGGGACCTCCTACAGCAAATTGTTGAGCTATGCCGGCCATGCCTAACACACAGAGCTAACAGAGGGGAACCCATTCCAGTGGATACTAAGGTATGTGTAGGCCTTAGAATACTAGCCACAGGTACCTTCCAAATGCCAACTGGGGATATCATGGGTATCTCACAAGTATCAGCATGTAGGGTACTCCACAAGTTCCTGGATGCCATGTCAGCACTTGCCGGTGAGCACGTATATTTCCCCAATACCTGTTAGGCATTGCTTGCATTGGCCAGCACTATGCATCTCTTCCACCAAATAACAGAATACCCTGAGGTAGTGGGTGCTATAGACTGCATGCACATATGCATCAAAGCACCACCTGGTGAGCAGGGTAGGGTCTACATCAACTGCAAGGGCTAACCTTCCATCAACTTCCAGGTTGTGTGCATTGCCCAAGGCATTATAATGATTGTGTGTGTTGGCTGCCCTGGAAGCTATCATGATTCCCACATCTGACATCTGACACAGCTGTCCAGAGATTTGCCAATGGAGGCATTCCTTACGGTCACCTAATGGGAGATTCTGGTTAAGAGCCCCATCAGAAATGCACACACATCTGAACAAGAACTCTATAATGAGGCACATGCCCACACCAGAATCATAACAGAGCGTGTGTTTGGGATGCTCAAGTCATGGTTCCAGTGCCTGGACACATCCGGTGGAGCCTTGCAGTACTCACCAGCTACATGTACCAAAATTGTCATCGTATGTGCCAAGCTACACAATATGATCCTGCGGAAACAGCTGCAGCTGGAACAGCATGGGGAAGGGTCACACAGCACCCCACCATTGCCAAGGCCTGCAGAGGCACATAGTGACTCAGAGGTAGAACAACCTGAGCCTACCCCAGTGGCAGAAGGAGGTGTGGCCAGTGTGCCCTGGCCTTGGCAAAGAGGCAATGCATAGCACATACAGTGACACAGTAGGGACCCAGGGAATGACACCTCTCTCTGACTTGCACGTGCAGTAAAAGAGATGCCCAACATGACACTACCTGTGCCTAACCATGTATAGGGAGTGTACTATGTGCATCCAACATAGTTAGCCCTCCAGCACCATCCTCAATACTGGCACAGCCACAAAGGTAGTCACTCTTCCTACCAATTGCCAAATGGAGTAGTATGTGTTGTTACCTGTATCTATGGTATGGATGTGAGCATGCAAGGGAATCGGGTGGCTGAATGGGATGCCAGAAGATAGTAGACACCTATAGTGGCAGCATGAGATCTGTAACAAATACTGGTGTCACCATAGTAGCCAGTACTAGACAAGGTGACAAATCCCACTGTAGGAAATGTGCTGGGCCACATGTGTGTCCATATGACACACTCATGCTAGTCAGGGAGGCTCACATACCCAACAACAGTTTCATCCAGCAGGACAGGTGTAGACAAACACAAACAATGGCTGTGCTAAGGCCTCTGTATGATGGCTATGGGTAAACTCCCACTCCCAGGCCTACACAGACAGAGTACAACAAGTCAGGCAGTGGGATGTTAGTTCTGATGGGTAAGAAGTCAGAAACTGAAATATTGGTCAATCAAACCCAAGTCCTGTAGTACACTGATATGCCTCTAGTCATCATGACAGGTTAGAATACAGAATGAAATGGAGTACCTGACATACCAGTATAGTCAAAGCAAATGTGTACAAGTGTCAGGTGTGTCCCCCCAATCCTATGTAGAAATATAGTAACAGTCTGGTATGCACCCACAATCTGATGTAGAAATGTAGCAACAGTCAAGTGTGCCCCCTCCAATCCTATGTAGAAATGTAGTAACAGTCAGGTGTGCCGCCCCCCTCAATTTTATGTAGACACATAGTGACACACAGGTGTTCCCCCCAATTCTATGTAGAAATGTAGTAACATGTATGCGTAGGTATAATAACAGTGGAGCACATAGGTTCATAGGTTCATACTAGGCTATCTGCCCTCGGGCATTTATAAGCCTAGCCAGAGTGTGTTTGGCTTTCGCCACCCATTTTAAATTAATTTTGCTATGCCCTTTTTCGAGGTTAGTATACTGTGCCTCTGTCTAATAGTGACACAGAAGTGATACCCGGGGTAAACCTACGATCTCCCATCCACTCATCAAGATTCCTCTTGAAGAGAATCAATGAGGGTCTCTGCCTAACCTGGACTGGGATTTTATTCCAGAGTGAAGGGAGCCTCTGGGTTATGAATCTGTCCATCCAGCATGTCCTATTTATTTCAGTGCTGCGGTACAAGTCTCTCGAGCGTGTAGCTTGATGGGATTTGGATTTTCTGAGGTGCAGCATGTCCATTAATTCCGGGTTGGACATGGCTTTATACGTCAGGCACAGATCACCTCTGAGCAGGCGGTATACCACTGAGTAGAGCTGGAGTTTCTTTAACCGGGCAGCATATGGCATCTGTTTGAGCCCTTTGATCCTCTTGGTGAGGTACTTCTGGGGTCTTTCTAGTTGCTGCAGGTGTCTGGTAAGGTACATCCCAAAAGGGGCATTGTACTCAATTATGGGCCTGATGAGAGATGAGTAAAGAGGCATGATGACCTCCCCTGATCTAGATGTGAATCCCTTCATGATTAGGTGGGCTATATAAAATGTGTTTCTAACCACTTTGGCCACGTGGTTGTCAAATGAGAGATTGCTATCAACTTGGGTCCCCAGGTCCCTAATTACTTCTTCTGTACTTAATGGATTACCACATATGTGGTAATTTGTGGCCACTGTTTTTGCCAAAGGGATGACCATACACTTTTGGCGTTTAGCTTGAGGCCATGGCTCTGGCACCAGTTGTCTGTTTCTATGAGGCCCTTTTGGAGGATGCTTGTGTCGGCTGGAGAGTCGATTATGGCACCCAGTTTGCAGTCATCTGCGAACTTGGTCAGCCACAGTCCTTCTGTGTTGGCCTGTACCTCCAAGAAATATATACCGAACAAGAGAGGTCCCAGGACTGAGCCTTGTGGGACGCCACTTGTAACCGATTTGGAGTCTGACATGGCTCCAGCAATTCTAACCATGTGGGTTCTGTCCTTGAGCCAGTTTGCAACCCATCTAGTGACATAGGGGTTTATATTTAAGCTGGTGAGCTTATCTATAATGCCCGAGTGGGGTATTGTATCAAAGGCTTTTGCGAGGTCCAGGTAGGCTGTGTGGACCACCTTCCCCTCGTCAATGGCCTTGGTGACTGTTTCAAAGAAATCAACCAGGTTTAAGAGGCAGGATCTACCCTTAACAAAGCCAAACTGGGTAGGATCCAGTGTCTGTAGGTCCCCAATATCTTTATTTATGAGGTCCATGATGATCCTTTCCATAGCTTTGCAGACCAAGCTAGTCAGGCTTATGGGGCGATAGTTTCCAGGATCTGTTGAGACACCACCTTTGTGGGGAGGGTTCACTGTTGCTGTACGCCACTCTTTGGGTACATATCCTGTATTAAGGCTGAGACTGAACAGTAGTTTTATGTTTGGGTTTAGCTCTTCTTGGAGTTCATGTAGGACAGAGCCCGGGACACCGTCTGGTCCCATTGATGTTGTGTTTTTTGCTTTGGAGAGGGCAGCTCTTACCTGAGCATCTGAGATGTCAGGGGGGCAGCACTCTGCTGGGATAGATATTTGCCCTTTTGGTGGGGAGGGGGGGGTTTGCGCTGGACCTGTCAGCTAGGATGTTGGCAATGTCTGTGGGTTCGGTGTGTTTTTTGCCATTTTGGACTAATTCTGAGCATATCTGGGAATTCTCACCCAAGTTCCTAACATAACTAAAGAAAGCCTTGTGATTATCCTTAGTGTCCTGTGCAATTTTTCTCTTGAAGCTGGCCTTAGAAGATTTTATGAGTACCCGTAGTTTTTTGCTAATACTGATCAGAGATGCCTTCCCTTTTTGGGATTTTGCTCTATCATGTAGTAGCTTCCTCCTTCTATTGTATAGTTTGTTTATGGCTGGGGTCCACCAGACAGGACGTCTGCCATTGGAGGATTGGGTCTTGGTTTTATTTTGGATTGCATGATCAATGCATTCCTGAAGATGTTCATAGAATGCATTTATAAAGGATTCTGCGGTCTGGG
Source organism: Protopterus annectens (assembly GCF_019279795.1). NCBI lineage: Eukaryota > Metazoa > Chordata > Ceratodontiformes > Protopteridae > Protopterus > Protopterus annectens. Next base: position 322,413,860 of record NC_056733.1, read on the forward strand.
CCATATTTTCCACAGGCCCAGGGGCTTTGAAGGATTCCGCCTTGGTTTTGAGGAGTGTGAAATTTGCTTTAGAGAAGTTTTTCACTGTGGTTTTCAGGGCAGAGGGTGGAGTCGGGATGTGAATATCCAGTGAGATTAGTTTATGGTCTGATCTTACCAGTGAGGGCTACACTTCTGGTCTGGAGCATAGAGTCCCCATGTTGGTGATGATCAGGTCCAGTATGTTTTCCCCTCTTGTGGGAGTGGTAACAAGTTGTTCCATAGCATTTCAGTTTATAAATTCTAGGAACCTTTGGGCTAGGGTGTTGGAGCTAGAGTAATGCTCCCAGTCTATGTTTGGGTAGTTGAAGTCACCCAATATAATGGTGTTTGGAGAGACCTTCATATTTTCCAGTGTTCTCAGGAAGGCCGAGTGGGGTTCCTGGGTTTGGGAGGGTGGTCTGTAGCAGGTTATAAACTGGAAGGCAGTTTACCCACTGTTAGTTGCACATGGATAGTCTCTGATGCTTCCTGGTGTGCCATCAACCTGGAGGTGTGGGTATCTTTGACAAATATTGATACTCCCCCTCCTTTTGTGGTTCGGTCCAAGTTTTGGGGCCGAAAAGCATGGTATGTGGTATAACCTGGTAATGCTAGGGTGCTCTTGGGAGCCTTGAACCAGGTTTCTGTTACTGCACAGATATTGATGTTCTCCATGCTAAGGAGAATTTCGAGTGCGTGCATCTTGAGGTTTTGACTTCTGGTGTTGAGCAGCATTACTCTTAGTTTCTTATCCCTTGTGATACCTATGGAGGTAGATTTGTCATTTGAGCCTTGCCTAAGAAAGGCACTATGGGGGTAGCAAGAGCCTTTGCCAATATCCGAAAGCCCAGGGGTGACAGGTGCAAGCCGTCCCTAGCGAAGCATCGTGGCTTGTCGAGCATGTCATCCCAGGCTGACAGGCATTGGATCCCCTTTTAATGACACCAATACATAAGCCAATTGTTGAAATTGATCATCTTGTCTTCATATTGTGACATCATTCTTGGTGAGGGTAAGATGCTAATCAAGGCCAGGGTCATACCGGCCTGGGCTACATGCTCAGAGAGCTCCTCTATGTCTCTTTTTCATGTAGTCCAGGGAGGTACGTCTCAGGTCATTCACACCAGCATGGACAATGACTGAGTCATATTTGTACTTGCCTTGGAGTGACCTGAGTGCTTGTGTTATGTGGCGGATCCTAGCGCCCGACAGGCAGCTCACCATGACCTTCTCCTTGTTCAGCCTGGTGAGCGGGACGTCAGTATGCCTGACGATAGAGTCACCTATTACAAGTGTATCAGGTGTGTTGTTTAGCCTTAAGGGCTGTGACTGTTCGGCACACTGGCTTTGTGAGCTATGTGTTGCACGTGTTTTGTTTTGGGGTAGCGGTTGCTTGGGTTTTTGCTTTGGAGGTCTCTGCTGCTTAGGCAGATTTTTATTTAGAGCCACTGAGTATGTTTTTGTGTGTTCATGTGTTTGGTTTGCTGTCGTGGAAGGTCTATGTGAGACTGGAATTGTAGTGAGTGTGGTTTCCTTCTCCTCCCGACTGGTTTTGCCAGTACTGAGTTGAGAGAGCTTAGCCTCCAGTATGGCTATATGGTTGCATCTCTCACATGTGTTGGAATTTGTTGGGAGGAGGAGAGGGTTGTCTGTGTACATGAGGCAGTTGTAACATTGCCTCAAGATTCCCAGATTCACCAGCTGGACCAGAGAGGAGATTGACAACTGACCTTTGGACATGCTAGAATAGTATTGGGAATTCCTTTATAATTGAAAAAAAGGGCCACTGGGGAACAAGGTACTCAAGGGGAGTTTGTGAGGGTGTAGTGCTTTTAATATTTTAGTGCTGACATATAATTGCTTTAGTGAGCAAGTGCCAGGTAACCTAAATGCAATGTGTTACAGGTTACTTAAATGCAAAAACGACAAACAGTAGCTTTCTTTCAAGTGAAACAAGGAAATAAGTACAGTAAGCAATGCAGATGTCACTAGGGATCCACAGAACCACTGAAAAGCCACGTTTTAGGTGGAATTAGCATTTCAGGGAAATAACAAGCATACAAGCAAAGCTAGATTCAGCAGGCCTGGATCTAGTCTATGCTACAGCAAACAAGGTGTACCAATTTCAGTAAGAAGCAGTTCAAATATGCAGGCACTATAAGCCTTTAACCAGATATTCCCAGCTCAGAAGGGCAGAGTCCAGCCTCTCCTCCCACAAGAGTGCAGACCACGAACCCTTTTTATGTAAAATAACTGGCCTGAAGCCCAAGTGCTTAAACCAGAATTAATACACTTTTAGAATAACAGCAGTTCCCAACTTAGAAGGATGTAAGCTACCTGTTCTGCCACTACAGTGTAGACCACAAACCTTCTTAATGTAAAACAATTGGCCTGAAGCCCAAGTGCTTAAACCAGAATTAATACACTTTTAGAATAACAGACACTGAGCCCTCAATCAGCAGTTCCCAACGTAGAAGGATGTAAGCTACCTGTCCTGCCACCACAGTGCAGGCCACAAACCTTGCTAATGTAAAACAACTGGTCTGAAGTCCAAGTGCTTAATCCAAAAGAGTTAGAATGATAACTACACTTTAATCAAGTTACTACCAAGCAGTAATACATACAAATGAATACTTTAAAGAATGCCTGGATTAGTGCTCAAGTTATACAAACAAAGCTAGATTCAGCAGGCCTGGATCTATTCTATGCTACAGCAAACACGGTGTACCAATTTCAGTAAAAAGCAGTTTAAATATGCAGGCACTATAAGCCTTTAACCAGAAATTCCCAGCTAGAAGGGCAGAGTCCAGCCTCTCCTCCCACAAGAGTGTGGACCATGAACCCTTTTAATGTAAAATAACTGGCCTGAAGCCCAAGTGCTTAAAACAGAATTAATACACTTTTAGAATAACAGACACTGAGCCCTCAATCAGCAGTTCCTAATTTAGAAGGATGTAAGCCACCTGTCCTGCCACTACAGTGCAGACCACAAACCTTCCTAATGTAAAACAACTGGTCTGAAGCCCAAGTGCTTAAACTAAAAGGCTTAGAATGAGTTACACCAAGCAGTAATAAATACAATTGAGTACTTTTAAGATGGCCTTAAAAGCAAAATAAAGTAGGAAGAAACACAAATACAATAAAAGCAGATACATTTTTTTTTTTTGAGTGAGCAAATGAGATGGGCCCAGGAGTTACAGGACAGAAACAAGTGCAAATGCAGGCCTTCAAATCAGAAAGTTGAAAGAGATGGAAGACCGCCCAAATGGCCAATAACTACAAATTCTGGGCCAGAACTACTCCTTATGTGGTAGACAGGTTATCTAGTGCTTACCACTCCCACTGATAAGCTAGAAGGCTTCCCTCCAACACAGAAAGGCTTGGGGGCTCAGATGCTTACAAATAGTCCTGGATACAGCAAATCTGTATCTGGAACACTATTTTTTTTTCAGAAAACTAGCAAAAACAGTAGTAAAAACAATTCAAATGCAGTGCAAGCTGGCACACTTGAGTATGTAGCAATATTAGTCCACACAAAGTTTGAAAAAATGTAATTAAATTAAAAAGGACAAAAAGCAAGTGCAGAAAGGGTTTATTAGGTAGAATGCGGTAAAGAGATGAGACTGGGGGAGTGTCCTAGATCGAATCTACAGTGGGGCGGGCACTGCAAAAGCCAGCAAATTTAAACTACAACCAAGAACAGAGAGAGGGGTGGGGAAAAGTTTCAAAGAGATGTGAGGAATCAGAGTGCAAATTATAAAACCAAAAAAATATATACTGATCTCTGTATATTTGCAGAACAGTAAGACAACATATATCTAAGCAACAATTTAGCTCTATAATACAGAATAATACAGAAAAATATACTCAGCTGTATATATTTGCAGATAGTCTTGTAAGGCTATCTCTCAACACACAGGTTCCACTTTAAACCCAGACTGCTGTTATTAATAGTTCAAATTAAGGGAACCTTGAGTTAACAACACACAAGCAATAGAAACCAAAATGAGGGGTGGGGGTGGGGAAGACAGTTTCAACAGAGATGTGAGGAATCAGAGTGCAAATTATAAAACCAAAAAAATATATACTGATCTCTGTATATTTGCAGAACAGTAAGACAACAGATATCTAAGCAACAATTTAGCTCTATAATACAGAATAATACAGAAAAATATACTTAGCTCTATATATTTGCACAGATTACCTAAGCTGGCCAAGGTAGCAGGATAGATTGTAGCATGTGTACAATATGCAGGTCTGCGTGTGTTAGGTTGGTGTGTGTTGTATATTGTGTAAGACTGGTCAGTATGTATGCATGGTGAGGTTTGTCCTGGTGGCCATTGCCCAGTACTGCCGATGACAGGGCCATGTTCACACAACTGCAGTGCCAAACACAATGCTTCCCAGAATAACACATCCCAGCAGTAAGCCATAGTAAATGTTTGGAAGTAATATGTTTCACCATCTGAAAGATGAACATGGCATGACTGTCGGCCCAGATATACAAGCAGTACACAGGGGGAAGTACCCCGGACAGACAGTGTATAATATGTAACTGTCATATGGACTCACCCTTGGAATTGTACATACAGGTTTGCAGCACATTATCTGGGCCTGTAGTAGGGAATACCGATGTCATCTGGCCAAACACTCGCAGAATACAAAGGTCATAGAAATGATGTATTGAGAAACAGCTGATGTCCCTGCACAAGCCAGCATAAGTGGAATGTCCCATGCATATCTGTGAGTCAAATGCAAGTAGTGGCCATAGCACACATGCACCCAGCTCACCCCACCACCACCCACAGGTACCTCTCTGGCCTTAACCCTGCTGTTGGGAAAGAGTACAATATGACCCCCCCACCTGTGTATGGCAATAGCGAAAGAATGCAGCATGCAGAGCAGATGTCCCAATCAGGTGTGTCCCTAGCTGTAAGCAGCACCCTGCCAGCATCCACACCACTGGACCAATACTGACAGAAAGTATTGGCAAGAACATCTTGCACACCTACCCTGTCACCCCAGGGGAATATAGTGTATTGCAGTCTGGGACTGTAGGACTGACAGAATGCAATGGCCTGCTACAGCTGGCCTGCATCACTACCAAATGACCTACAGTCCACTGCCAAAGGCCTGTGTCTCACCTGTATTGCCAATGTATGTTATGTCATGGACTCCAAAATAACAACATAACACAGTCCACAGAACCCAAATGCAAGGCCATGTGGACAAATCACAGTAACATGTCTACCCTGTCCCATTACATGAACTGTGGACCAACACCAAATTACTGCTGTGATGAGATGATAACTATAGGGAAAATATCAGAGAATGTCCACACAATGTATGGAAGAGGATAGAATAATATAGGGGGGTGTGGGAGCATGGGTGGCATGGAATGCATGAAGTCCGAAACTCAGCCATGTGCACATACTATCCCTGGCTGCAAACACATGAATGGGTGGCTACAAACATGTATGTAAACTACAATGTGTAGGGGTAATGTCCAGAATTATGACCCCAGCCTCTGGGTATCCCGTGTGAATCTGTACAGCTGTGAGATATCGCCACAACAAGCTATGCCCATACTGTCACATCGGTGGGTGTACAAGCATGGATCCTCTGCCACCACTGTACCAAGGTGCTGAACCATTTACACAGACCCAGCAGCAAGTGTCTGCAGCTTCCCCCCTAGAATGGCATGAGTCTGCAAGAATATGTAGGCTACTGACCACAATACTGGACACAGCTGCAGTCACCCTGTGTTCCCCAGGACATCACTGCAAGCAAATATGTCTACATGACAGTACTTGATTGCATAAAACATCACAGTGTATAACAGTACATATCTTTGAATATCACTGCTAACACCAGGACCATGTAGCAGAAGCAGCACAGACACAATTACCTGCAGTAACCCGCTATCCATTGCCCATGTTGACCCCATATTGTCAACTGATCTACATTTATCCTGCAGAAACAGTTTGTTACCTGTAGGTGTAGAACACAAAAGTCTGCAGTGGAGAACAATCTACTTGGAATGGATTCACACATTCAGTACAGAAGGTCATACTGGGCATGCTCCCACACTTAGAGGAATGAAGACCATATCAGACAACAAACTACTGAAAGGTCATACTGGGCTTGCTCACACACTTAAGGAAATGAAGCCCATGTCTGGCAAAAACAGTAGACCATACATATCTGACAGTCGCAGAAGTTAGTGCATACACTCCTCAGTATGCAGCAGTCATGCTTTGCACACACATTGAATAGGAATACACACATATATCAAAGGACAACTCAATATAATAGGCCAAAAGTACACATACAAAGATGTGTGGAAATGAGTGACAGTGACAAAGAGCCTTCCATCATGAGGTCTGTCCCACCCAACACAAATCCAATTGGCTAAAACCACATGATGTGCACATGTCAATCAATGTAGACATATGCCTCTGGAATCCCTCAGCATATAGTGTCTGTGGTGCTAGTGCTAACTGTGCAACATAACTGCACAAGTCAGTACTCATCTAGCAGTTGTATACACGTACCTGTGGAATATAAACCTGTGTGTGCCTGTGTGTGGTGTGCCTGCCTCTAGATGAATGGGTTATGGCCCATGCACACACACGGCACTCCCCATTGTCCTACTATGTCAAGCCTGCTGATGTCTTCACCTTGAAATACACCTTTGGGAAAAAAATAGCCCAGTACTCTCCATGTAGTGTACTATATCTGTGTAATGCTGTAGTGTGATGTACTAGTTAGGTAGGGGTTCTATTTCCAGCTGCGGCCAGTGTGGATGTGTAGGGAACAATGCTTTTGAGGCCATTCACAGTCACTACAACCTCCAGTGCCCTTCTCTGGCAAACCTGCTGATGTCATTCACTTTGAAATACACCTTTGGGGTATAAATAGCCCAGTGTTCTGTGTGGTGCATCCTGTAACTATAGAATGCTATATTAGTTAGGTAGGTGTTCTATTCCCAGACATGGTAAGTGTGTCTCTGTAGGGAACAATGCTTTTGAGGCCATTCACAGTCACTACAACCTCCAGTGTCCTTCTTTGGCAAGTTTGCTGATGTCATTCACTTTGAAAGACACCTTTGGGGTCAAAGTAGCCCAGTTATGTCTGTGGTGTGTCCTATAACTGCATAATGCTTTAGTATGATAAACTAGTTGGGCCAGAGTTCTATTCCAACACATGGCAAGTATGGATGTTTGTCTATGCAGTGAAAAATGCTTTTGAGGCCATTCACAGTCACTACAACCTCCAGTATCCTTCTTTGGCAAGCTTGCTGATGTCATTCACTTTGAAATACACATTTGGTGTAGGAGGAGCCCAATAATCTTCGTGGCATGTCATATAGGAGTGTAATGCTGTAGTGTGATGTAGGAGTTCAATTCCCAGACGTGACAAGTGAGGATGTTTGTTTGTTGGTGTCGAGACCAATGCTTTTGAGGCCATTCATAGTCACTACATCCTCCAGTGCCCTTCTTTGGCAAGCTTGCTGATGTCACTCACATTAAAATACACCTTTGGGGTAGAAATAGCCCAGTAATTTTCATGGCATGCCCTATAACTGTGTAACGCTGTTGTGTAAGAAATTAGGTAGGAGATCTATCCCCAGACATGACAACGGTGGATGTGTGTCTCAGGAGAGAGCAATGCTTTTGAGGCCATTCACAGTCAATACAACCTCCTTTTCCCTACTTTGGCAAGCCTGCTGATGTCATTCACCTTGAAATATACCTTAGGGGAAGGAGTAACTCTGTAATCTTTGTGGCGCATACTATAATTGTACAATGCTGTAATGAAATGTACTAATTTGGTAAGCGTTCAAATCCCAGACATGGCAACTGTGAGAGTGTTTGTTTGTCATTTGTATCCTGTGTGGAGGTGGCTGTGACTGTGTAACAACTGCACTCATTGTGAAGAACGTTTTGCAAATTTCTTACATGGTGGGCCTATTATATGTCACAATGTCCACCTTACAAGGATAGCAGATGTCAAACAGCAGAGAGGCTGGGGATGACAATCCACACGCCTACATGTGTCTTCAAGGCCTGGTGAATAAATTATGCAGACCCTGTATTATTCAGAGAACACTTACAACCCATGTCTCATGCACAAACACACTCGGCTAGGCAACAACTGCTTTATTGGTAGTTCCCTGCATATTGCCCACAGATAGTAACCATGGTGTGATTGCAGTGGACTACAGCAGGCATGGCACCCTGTCCCATCACTACAATAGGCACATAATTGCAGTCAGTGCACCTTCACTATGTTCCCCACTGGATGCCTGCAGCAAATGTAGTGCCATCAAATGTGACCCACAAATGATATACCATGCCTTAAACACATCCCTGCATGGACAGATGCCACCAACACCAGGGAATACCTGCATCATGCTGTCAATGGGGGCACAGGGTCAACCTGGTGTCCATTGCCAGTTCCCACCATATGAGGCCAGGAATGGCACATCTGATGATAACAATCTGTGTACACAACATGGCCCAGACACCCCAGGTACAGTTCCACATGTCACAGAACATGTATGTGAGATGTGTGTACATCCCAGACACCATCCATGTCATGGACTAAAGAACACATACATGGCAAGCATTGCACAGCAGTGACCACTCACAATAGTAACCCAGATGACTGGAAGGTGAATACAATACCCACCTGTGTGGGCCAATCCAGACACTACATCCCTGAGCCACACTGCAGATCATTGTCATGTGGCCTTATGCCAAGGTATACCTTTCACCCAGCCTTGTACAGGCTTCCAGCACAGTCGACGACTACACACCCATGCATGTCAGTACTGGCAACCTGTGTCTGTGTGTGTGGAGTATAGTGATTTCTACCACATTCACACTCACTACACCTCCGACTGGCCTACTGAAGCATGCCATATGATGTCAGACACCTTCACTTACCCTTTGCCCATATATCATCCAGTTAATCTCTGTTTTGCATGTGATACCTGCGTATTACTGTATTGTGGCAAACTAACTAGTTAGAAAGTCTATTCCAGACCCTGCCAACTGTGTTAATATGTGTGAGACCCTGACAGAGTTTGGCTGTGTTGACATTGACACCTGTTCATGTGGACAGGCACTTGTACTACACCTACTTTATCACTCCTATATCACTGTTGCAGATGCCTCTCACTATCAGATATACCTTTGGACAGCTCCCCAGCATGTAAGCTCTGTGGTGCATGCAATAACTGCATAGACATATGATAGCAATACATAGTCAGTCAGGGTTTTGAAACCCTTACTGGTAAGTGAGTGACACAAAAATGCTTAGGTTTTACTCTCCCACACCCTCCCTGTCTTACATTGCCTCTGTGTGTCTCTCTCACTCCCTCTCTGGTGGATGTGGAGAAGTACACCTGCTTTGCTAAGGCAGCAGCTTGTGTTTTGTAAGTGATGCTCATGATCAGCTAATGGCCTCTGCATGAATTGCAGTCCCCCTCTAGCTCATTGCATGTGGAAAAGCTGTGGTAACATTCCCATAGCCAATTGCATGAAAACACACTCCAATATCTAGGAACATCAAGTAGGTGTTGGGCCTTTTCATTCAGTGTGAGCAGGACCTCATGTTGGTGTTTGGCAAACAGCATCACAGATGGAATTGGGATTTACCTCTAACAACATACACTGTGGAGACAGACCAACAAACAGGAGGGGGATGTGTCAGACATGACTACAG
>NC_056733.1:322428612-322441112 GCF_019279795.1 Protopterus annectens
TCAACTGGATCACTTCAGCGGCCATTTGCAGGAGGCACCCAGAGGATTGGCTGATGCATGTCACTCTCACCCTGAGGGTCACTACAGTGATGTCTGTTGATAGATTGCCTGCTGCCACATGGCAGGTGGCATGATACCATTGTACACACATCCCCTACACTTCACATCTCTCCATGGACAATAGCCAGGTACACACCTATGACCACCTGCAGTGATGCACCCCAGTACTGACAAATGTGTACATGTACATTACTGAGGATATCATTGTCTGTGTGTTAGTGCACCTGTAGTGTGGAATACCATGAGGGCCTTCACACCCACTGCAACACCAATTGCCATAGTTAGATGTGGCTGCTGCTTTACTGGATATTACATGTACCCTGTTATGCTCCTCTCCCTAACAGCTACCTGAGCCTTGCAGTACCAGCACAATAGTGTTGTACAAATGGGATGATAGGCATGGGATACCCACTGAGTTCTGTCAAGTGTGTGTATATGTGCATGTGTGTATATCTGTAGGGTACAGCATTCCAAGGCCACAGACTCCTATTACAATAAGCATTGCCACACAGTAATATGGATAATGATGTTGCTGCCCATAGGTGAGGCATGAAAATGCATCACCCTACTATGCCTGTGGCATGTGCATTAGATGCATATCCCTGTAGTACCACTGTTGGGATGGACAATGGGTTGTATCGCAGTCATGGGCAACGTGTGATGGTTGATATGTCAGAGTGTCATCATGGGTTCCAGTGTGTACAATATCCACAGTGGGGTGTGGGTGCTGTGTACAGTCATTACACCATGGTACCCCGGTGCATGTACCACTGTATGGTGACCACTGTCACTATCAACCATACAGGTAACTGATAACACAATCCAGCCCAGATATGCATGTGCTGTGTACAGCCTACCGGTAACACATTGGACACACTGACAAGTTAGTTGGCACCGATAGGCCCAAGTCTATCGGATTTATGTCTGCCTTTTATGAGTCTGTTATTGTGTATATGGTGGTATGTCACACTATGTATTGTCCATATAAAACCATTACATCCCTCATTACCATACTGTACATGTCTGGGGATGTTCTGCATGTAACATGTAACCTGGAACACACCTCATCCTAAATGCTGCGTGGTATGTGCAATGAAAGCCACACACATCAGTATCACTACATATCTAGGCAGGGGTCTAGTCCCAGTGTTGCCAGATAAGAGTGTGTGTGTATGTGGATGGATCTACATCAGGTTGCTGAGTATATATGTCCCAGGGGGGTCACCTGTCCATATGGCACTGGCATTAACTGTTATACAGACCTGTGACATGTGTTTAACTATACCAAGGATATGTCAGAGCCATGGTGTCACCACAGTGCCATACCCCTTGTGGAATATAGTAGATAGCTTTGTACATGACATTCAATTTAATAGATATCTTTTGATGGGTTACAATATGGCCAACAAGTGTCTTTTTTGGATGTTAATTTGTGTCGTACTGTTGGAAAATATGTTAGTACTAGTATCCATAGGAAATTTGAATTACCTAATGAGTTCTTAATGGGTACTAGCTGTCACCCTAAACACACTATTGAATCTCTTCCTTTTGGTGAGTTTTTGAGAACTTCAAGGTTATGTAGTGATGATAAAGTGTTTTTAACAAAAATATTGCGTACCAAAAATATGTTTGAAAATAGATTATATGACAGTAGATTAATTGAACAGGATATTCATAAAGTGTTCAATATTAGATATAAGGATGGAAGTTTATGTCAAAAGCAAAATAATAGGAATAATGTTACACAAAATAAAAATGTGGAGAGTTTTTTTGTAGTCTCCACATATAATGTTATAGTGATAAGATTAGAGACTTAATACCACATTTTTGGGACTATCTAAAGAATTTTGGTGAATTAAAAGGTTTGACTAATAAAAAAATATTATTTTCTTATATAAGAGGTAGGAATATTAAAGATATGGTTGTTCAGACTAGATTCTTTAGACCTGAATCTAGATTGCTTCATCAAGTTCCGGTTCGAGGAACACTCCCATGTGGGAGATGTAGTTGTTGCCCTATATAGTCAATGTTTTTACACATATTAATAAGATATTAATAACATTTCCTTTAGATATAATGGGACATATGACTGTAAAACTGATAGAGTTGTTTATGCCATTAAATGTGGATGCAATAAATTTTATATTGGACAAATAAAGAGAATGTTTAAATTGAGATTGCTGGAACATTTGAGAGATATTAGGACTAATAAAATTGAGAGTCCTTTGGCTCAACATTTTCATCAATGTCATGGGGGGGGGTTCTGATACTTTAAAAGCCACAATTTTAGAACAGATGCCTATGTATGAATTGGATAATAATAAAATTAAGAAGGCACTTTTAAAAAAGGAAACCATTTTTATTTTGAAATATGGTACTTTGATACCAAAGGGTCTGAATACAGACTGCTGTTGGAAATGTGTGATTTAAATGCATTGTGTTACTTTAAATGTATAGTGTTATTTAAGTTTTAATTGTTTAATTAATTGTTTAATCACGTGTTTAATTGATTGTAGCTGTTGCTATAAATATTGACTTTTACAAGCAGTATGTTACTCCTTGAAGGCTTACTGTTGCCGAGGCGCTAGAGAAATAAATTCTTTGTTTTTACTGTTCCTTGTGGTTTTGATTTGTGGTGAAGCAGTTGGTTTCTTGTTGTATGCTTTTTTCCCTTGTGGAATATGACTGCAGACCATCCTCCTGCTGACACATGTACACCTACAACACAAATGGATAACATTATGGAGACCACAATCATCCATTGTTATTAACAGCTATAATACATTATGGTTGGACAGATACATTACCTGACATGTAAGCATTAAACATTACTGCTGACAACATCTTACACAACTAGTACATTGGTACACTGTAGTATTTATTTATTTTATTTATTTTACATTTGTTGACCGGGATAGTCCGACTGGATGCATGTCCATTTTCAGCGGAGGCCCGGGGAGAAAAGCTCCACAGAGAAAAAAGTACAACATTGATTACATACAGATAAATACACAGTTACAGGAACAATATTTTTTTGGTTTAGATACATTTGCCAACAGTGTGATTTAATTACAACTCAAAATGCAATAATATTTAAATAACTTGTTACAGGATCCTTACTGTTATAGTATGCAGTTAAGCAAGGAGGAGCTTGATTGCTATAGAAACCAGAGGGGATAGAATGCTAAGTACGTTGGTTGATAATTATTTGAAACTTTGAAAAGCAAGAGTAGCATCTAGTAGGTACAGGGGAGTGGGTATAGTATGTGTCAAGGAGGGCTAATCTGGGTTAATATATGGGCAAAGCCAATGAGACTTAAAAAATTGTTTAAGATTATTTTTAAATTGACAAAGGGAGGTGGAAAGTCTTAGGTTATTAGGGAGGGAATTCCAAACCTTCCCTATAGAATTGGCAAAGAGAGCTTCACCGCCCAAGTTATTAGATTTGATGGTTTGGACCAGAAATCTATTTGAGGAGTGAAGACAGCTAAGATTGGAGTAGTACAGTTACCATGTGTATCAGAACCATATTAGCCTGTTCCTGCATAGATGTTATGGATGACAGGGATGTGGCACAGGTATCATCATATGCACAGGGTGCGTGGTGGTTTGCCAGAGACCAAGGGTGGGCCATACATTTGACACCATGTGTGTGGGTGAGGGGGGTAATTAGCTGATATGGAAGTGGTGATGTGTGTAGATATGGGGTTGCCCTAGGTGTGTGGGTATGCATGTAAACAGTTCTGCAATGTGGCTGCCCTATACAGGTGTTTCTTGGAGAGCTGCAGACCATACCTGGAAGGGTGAGCAGTTCACTGCCACTGGCCACTGACACACAGACTGTGCCTGCCAGGGGTTCCATGGTCATGTCCAGGTACAGGCCTCAATGTGCTACTCTCCCCTGATGATGACGGATGTCCGCTGGAACCAGGTCCCTCCTGGGACTGGCCAGGACCATGTGCACATGGCCTGATGTCATGTGGTGTGGACAGAGCCCCACCTGCAGTGCTGGGGCTGGTACTGCCACTACAGGAGTGCCTTGGTGTCCTTGCATGTCCACATCGACCACCAGCTGTTGGTGTTGCTGGCCTACATCCACGCAGCCATTGCCCCACTCCCACCACATTTTTGAGTATGGACAATCTACGGTTGATGAGGCCCAACATCTCACCCAACCATCGTTCTATGACCTTGGTTTAATCACGGAGGGCACCTGCAAGTTCATGGAAGTTGTCACTTACATATTAGAGAGCAGCCCTCTGCAGTCTCAGGCCCTGTCTGGTGTACAATTCCATATGTGCCTGCTACCCCATTACAGTCTGAAACATGCGCTGGTGGTACCAATTGTGGCACTTCTTCCAGGGTCATGTCGACCAGCGGCCCTCCCACGAACACCCCAGTACATCTGCCTTTGTGGCACCCTGCCAAACATCCGGCTATGCTTGCTATATCCAGACACAGCAGGCATAGATACCACACTCTCCTGTGCAATGCCACCTACTGCCAACTGTCCCTATGCTATGGCCACTGGTGATGGGGTATCTATAGGCACTGTGACTGTGTGCAGAGTTTGGGTGGCTAAGAGGGGGATGTCAAACTATGGTGCAGTTTCGGCCTCTGACAACCCTGCCTGTGTCTCAACAGTCCTATCATTATCTTTGGTATCTGTATGGACACCAACATCAGATTGTATGCAGGAGGGACCCTGACCCATCTCACCACCTGTGGGGGAAAACAAGAAACGCACTTTAAGACCTGTATGGCATTGCATAACAGTACACCCACACACACACACACACACACACACACACACACACACACACACACACACACACACTGAAATTCCACCATAATACCTACCTGTTCCTGAGTTTACAGACAGTCCCACATTTATTCACGTAAGTTCCCAATCCTGCATCACACTTGGTAACATACACTCATTAGTACCACTCATTAATGTATCATTCCTCTAAATGCCTAGACAAGTGATCACAACACAGGACCTGTTACTCCATTACCTCCTTGACTTGAGTGGAGTAGGTTTTACAAGGCCTCACTGCTGTCATCCAGTGTTCACCCTGGGTTTGTCCAGACATTGTGAGAATGGCCCCCATATGTTAGGGGCTACTACGTTCACTCCATAATGTCATGGACTGGAGTGTCATACATAACCATTGCTCAGTACATGCCAGATCTGCTGCTCAATCAGCTTATCATGTGGACAACAGTAATATATGGATACACTCCCTGGTGGTTTCTACTAATTTCCCAATGCATCTCTAGTGCTGCATTAATGGGTAGTCATTCACCTTTGTGCTGATTGCAATTTTAAGGGTATACCTGGAGGCTAGTTTCACTCCCAATTCATGTTCCATGCTACAGACCTTATTATACTATCAGCTGTCCTTTGATTACATATCAGACACGTATTCCTGGTGTCTCATGTGTCAGTCCATGTCCATGTATGGCAGGATTCCAAAGGGAAGTACTGACGTATGAGTAACCCCACAATCATACATGTGCATACATGGACACCCTCACAAATACAGACACATGCATGCACACATCCTACGTGCATCAACCCCCCCTCCACTCCACCAGATTGCACTTACAGACAAAATAACCCCCCACACACATGCACACAAACACACCTATGTGTGAGGTTGCAAAACGATAGTACACACAAACCTCCCATTACCTATCTGTCAACATGCATAACATATGGTACTCAACAGCATGCAGTGCAGCTATAGTCAATCCATGCTAGCAACAGCATACATATGTGTGATGCATAAGCTGTGTTAGTTGGTGATGCCTCTTCCACTGGTAAACACTGCACCCATGTACACAGTATTGCTGTGAACCCATTCTGCACCCTGTCATATACTGTGCTCCATACCTCACAGGTGTACAAACCATTGCTGAATGTGTATTACTGTGTCAGTTATCTCTGCTCTAATGCTCACAGCCCCTATCTGTTTGCCTGATACATACCTGAGATGATATGTAGACAGATGCCATTTGTGAATGCCTGATGTCTGATGTACAGATCTCAACATCAGCGGTGCATGTATGAGCAATACGATACTATTACACTGACAACCGTCAAACTTTACCATGGCTATGGTGAGTGTACACACCCTTATTGATATGACGCTCTCTTCCTTGATATGCCATGGGACAACATCACCTCATATGTTAACATTACATGAGCCTGATATCCGACATATGTCCTGTACATTCAGATGCAGTGTTGAACAAATGTGCTAGGTGTGCAGATGCTGACCACGATGCATACAATTTGTGGGTGCATATGTGTGCACACCCTTATCATGATAGTCTGTTGCACCAATTGTTATGTGTACTACAGCAGTCACTATTCCTGGCAGGGGTATACTAGCATGGGCCATCTGCATTTGCCAGTATATGGTCAATCTGCCTTACGCATGTCCCCCAACTGTGCATGATTGCAAGGTCAACTCATGTACACATCCCTTGGAGTTCACACACTGCTGTCAGTATTGCTGTGGAGTCAGGGTTACGTTTGCCACAGTTCCTGAACCTGACTGTGTGCAGATACAGCAATTCATAGCATCCTTAGGATCCCTGCTGCAGTGAACTGGTGCATCATGATGACACCCCCTGCCTTTTTGCAGATGCTTGACAACTATGGCCTACACATCTGTGTCAGTTTGCAGTGCCCCAAACACTGAACACCATGTGTAACAGCCTTGTCCCAGCTAACGACTGGCAAACATATAGATGTACAGTGGCACCGATGCAGTACAGATTGGGATGGTGGGCCGTTGGTTGTGCAGCACCTGTATCTTACATGATACTGTCTGTAGGTTTCCAATGTGGTCATAGTACACCAGTACACATTGCAATGCATGACTGTTGAGAACCTCTTCTGTTATGCATACATTACCTGTAGAGAGGCCTGGCTGATGTTTCCTGTGGTACAACTGTCACATCTGATTACCCTAACCCACAGGCCACACGCCTGCAGAGTCCAGGCAATTGCTGATACAGGTACTGCACAGCCAATACTTGCTGGACATTCCTGCAACACCCTCAGTGTTGTGGAATGTTACTGGGCAGCCCGCATGACTGGTTTGCTACATGTGACATCATTTGTCTTGGATGACCATCTGTTTATTTCCTATATCATTCCTGTCCCATACATCCTTGCCACATACATGAATCTATGCACTGTTTGCAATGGCATATGCAATGGTGAGGTATGGCTACATGTCCAGCTCATGGGTGCTACCTATTGGGTATGGGGCCCATACCATGTCATGTAAAATGTGTGCAAGCCATGCCTGCCTCTGTTGCAGGTAAGTGTGCACATTTGATGGCCAAATTTATTGGAAAGCAGACCAATACGTGGTGTGACATTGGTCATGTGTACTTGCTGAAAGGTACATTTCCATGACAAATGCATGCAGTCAGTACCTCGACAGCTGCCTCCACTATATTTTATCTGGAGTGTGTGCACACATATGCGTCCAGTGTTTGTGAAGGTATGTATTCCCCATATTTGCTGCCCTAACCTACGATTCTGTATTACACACTCATTGCTCATGTTGGGACCACAGTGCAGGTGTTAAGGGTTGTGGACCACAGTATTATGATATGCCGTAGAGTAGATCTGTAACAGTTGTCATTGTAATACTGGTATATACACTGTTGTAGCACTGTATAAAGGTTATGTTTCACACATGTCCCTACTGTAGGCCATGTGTCCCACCATTATGTTCATTCCTGTGGACACATTTTGCAATGACAGGATGTTATTTATTTATTTATTTATTTATTTGCATTTGTTAACCGGGTTGGTCCAGCTGGGTAAGAATTACCTTTTTCAGTGGAGACCCGAGGGGAAAATCCCCAAACAGACATACAAATACATATGAATAGAGACAAATCAACAATATTACAGAGGAAAACAATATTATGGATACAATGGATAAGAAAAACAAACAATGAAAGTTTGAGAAAATGAGTAAGGTAGGCCAGAGGCATGCATGCAAAAGATTTATGAAAAGGTGTTCTGAGCAAGATCTCTGAATTAAGTTAAAGTAGGCAAAGAAATGATGATTTAGGTATGGAGTTAGTAGTGTGGGAGTTTTAGGTGGGAGCATGTGAAGGACATTCCCAATTGGAGGAGAGATGGGAGAGAAGCATGGATTTGAAATTGTTGTGGTTAGGTATATTACGTAGTGGTGTGGGGAGATTGTTCCACAGTTTGGCTATAGTGTGGGATAGTAGTAGTTTACCAGTTGGGTGGTTGGTTTTGTGTACATGCAGGAGGTTTTGGCCTGTGGATCTCTGAGTGCGGGTAGGTGTGTAGGGTGTTAGAGATTTAGCAAGAGAGGCGCATTCTGCTGGTTTAAAGATGAGTTTGTGGGCTGTTGTAAGTTGTAGGTACTTTAGGTGGTTGTGGAGTTCTAGCCAGTTTAGGGTGTGTAGGGAGTGACAGTGATGGGAAGAGTTCTTAGAATTGGTTGCAAATTTGCAGATTTTGTTGTAACAGGCCTCAAGTTTAGCACGGAGTCTGAGTTGTAGGTTGGAGAATAGGGGAGAACCATACAAGAGAGAGGGGAGAAGGAAGGTAGATGCAAGGGTATGATGGGAAGATGGAGTAAGGTAGTAGTTGTGTCTGTAGAGGAGGCCGATTTTCTGGTGGGTTTTTTTTATTGCTGAGAGGATGTGGGAGTCGAATTTTAGGTTTTCATCAATGGTAATGCCAAGTAATTTGGTACTAGGAACGATTTCAAGAGGGTTGTTATTGTGGCTTTTGATGGAAAATTGGACTTTGTGGAACTGGGAAGTTTTAGTGGGAGTAAATATCATTAGCTTTGTTTTGTTGGCATTTAGGGCCAAGTGATGCAATTGCATCCATGATTCAATTTTGGAGAAGGCTGTTTGGGTATTAAGTAGAAGTTTGGAGGGGCAGGAGGCTGAGCAGATGATAGTGGAGTCATCTGCATATTGGATGATTGAGGCTTCAGGGATGGAGAGGTGAAAGTTGTTAATGAATAAGTTGAAGAGCAGAGGGCCAAGTACTGATCCTTGGGGAACTCCTGTGGGTGTAGGTAAGAAAGGGGAGGTTTACTCTTTCCATTGTACAGCCTGCTGGCACGTGGAAAGGTAGCTGGAGAACCAGTTTAGGGTTGAGGGAGATAGATGCAAGTGTGAGAGCTGGGACAGGAGGAGGGAATGGGAAATATTGTCGAATGCCTTTGAGAGGTCAAGAAAAAGAGAAGATACATATTTGCTGCTCTCACGTGCTAGGTTGACTGTTTTGAGGAAGGAAATGAGGGCTATCATTGTGCTGTGGCCTGGGCGGAAGCTGTGCTGGGTGGGAGAGAGGAGTTTCTGCTGGATTAGGTAGGGCATGAGCTGGGAGTGGATGGCTTTCTCTAGAATTTTAGAGAGAGGAGAGAGTATAGCTATGGGTCTGAAGTTGGTAGTGTCTGTGTTCTTACCACCTTTGTGGAGAGGAATTATGTATGCATAATGCCAGATGGTTGGTACATAGGATTCCTGAATGGATCTATTGATGAAGATGGATATGGGATAGGCTATAGATTCGGCTGATATTTGAAGAAAATTTGCTGGAAGGTTGTCAGGGGCATTGTGGCATGGTTTTAGCTTTTGCAGTAGTCTTTTTATAGTATAGGTGGAGACAGGTTTTAGTGAGAATAGCGCTGGAGTAGGGGGGTGAGAGAGAGGGTTTGGGGTGCAGGGTGAGGGGTTAGTATTGATGGATGGATTGGGGAAAGTGGAGGATAATTTAGCTATACAATCAATGAAAAATGTGTTGAAGTTAGTGGCCGTTTCAAGACTTGAGAGGTTGGGATTAGGGCAGGGGTTGGAAGTATTACCAGGGTTGAGTATTGAAGAGATGGATGTCCATAATTTCTTTGGATTGTTTGAGTGTTTGTATTGCAGACTGCTGTAGTAGTTTTTGTGATCTTTTGTTATTGGTTTTGTGGCCAGGTTACGAAGATGTTTGTATTCTTGGAGGGTGGTGTGGTTTTTCTGTTTTTGGTACAGTTTCACTATTTGTTTCTCTGAGTGATTATCAGTTTAGTTTCTTGGGATAGCCAGGGGCAGGAATTTGTTTTGATACGTTTGGTTTGTAAAGGGGCTACTTTATCAAGTAAGATAAGGTAGGTTTGGTTAAAATATGTGACGGCGTTATCTAGTGGAAGGATTTTCAGTGGGGACCAATTAGTAACCTTGAGGCATTCAGAGAAGATTTCAGGGTTGAAGGAAGATGGGTTACGGGATTGTTTGAAAATGTGTTGTTTTTCTATGTGTGAGGATAGGCGGTCAGTGAAGGCTGGTAAGTGGTCACCTATGGGGTCTGGTATTACACCAGCTTTCGGGATACGGTTAGGATGTGTTGTTAATATCCACTCTAAGATGGTACCGGAGGAACCATCTTTGTTTGGCCTAGTAGGGAGGTCTATTAGTTGGGTAAAATTGTAGAGGTTGATAGAGCGAGATGGGGTATCTATGAGGAAGGAGGTCCAGTTAATATTTACATCACCAAGAATGTAGGTTTCATATTTGATGTTTGAGTTAAACCAAGAGAGGATGTCTTCCAGAGTTTTGGTATTGTCTCCGGGTGGGATGTAGATGGAGTAGATGCAGATGGATTTATAGTTGTTAAGTTTTAGAAAGTCTACAGTCATTTCTGCATTGGCAAATGTTGGGATGGGGTTGGTCAATGGAGTAAAAGTGAGAGTGGAGGAGTAGATAATTGCTACGCCACCTCCTTTTCTATGAGTTCTATCATTGTGTATAATGTGGTAGCCTGGAGGAAGGATTTCATTATCTCTGATGGAAGGTTTGAGCCAGGTCTCAGAGACAGCGTTTATGTCTGGCTGGTTGTAAGAGAGCCAGGCATGAAGGTTGGGGATTTTGTTACGGAGGCTTTGTGCATTTAGGGTCATGAGGTGGATAGTCTTGTGTTTGTGTTGATTAGAACCTGGGTTAGGGTGGGTACAGGTAGGGGATGGGCCTGGGTTAGGGTGGATGGCACCTGACAGAGAGAGTGAGATATGAGAGAGGAGCTGATTGAAGAAAAGTAGATTATAAAGGGAAGTATGTTTTTTGGGGGGAGGGTTGTCTTAGAGAAAGTAGATAGAGTGGGGTGAAGAGATGGTGATGTAGGGAGTAAGGAGAGTTTGAAAAGATTGGATGGGCTGGAGGAGTAAAGTTCTGGAGAGATCTGTGAATATGAGTGGGATATATCTGGGGGTGTGAGGTGGTGGTGTGTGTGGTTAGAGGTAGGTATGTATTAGTGTGGAGGCTAAGTTGGGTAATGTAGGTTAGGGATATTAAAAGGGTAGATAGTAGTAGAGCTTGTTGTGGGAAGGTAGGCAATGTAGTTTTGATGTGTGAGGTGTGGTGTATGTATCAGAGAGGGTGGGGGTATGTATGAGATTGGTGTATGTATGAAGTGCTACGCTCATCATGCAAACTGTAATGTTCCAAAGGTCGCTCTTTTTCTCTTGAAAGTCCACCAGTTTCACCAGTGTAACCACCATGTCTTGTTCGCTGCTCTCGGACATTTGCATGAAAAGGTGACAATGACCTCTGCTTATACTGATAATTGTGCATCAGTCCCATATCTGAAGAATTACTGTTTTTCTTCTTCGGGTATACCGATTCTACTTTCAAAGTACAGCAAACCTTGGGAATTTCCTCTGGAAGACCCAGTCTTAGCTTTCCTGGTCCCCATCTTGGTCCCTTAAAAAGTACAGAAAGCTTGTTGCAGAAACCAGGTGTGATCCAAAATGTATTCCAGATGTGAAGCAGGAGCTGAAACAGGTCAGCTGAGATGGCAGTAGTGATGAGAGCATATGGACCATTCACCAGACCTCCACACACAATCAGCATAGCAATTGTGGTTCCAATTCCATTCTGACCGATATTGTTATACAGGAACCACATGGGAGCTGCTACAATGAGCATCACACAGCAGGTTGTCACTCTCCCTGCCATGTAGTTAGAAACTATTTCTGCAATTATCCCACCTAAAATTCCTCCAAAATCAAAGAGCGTAGATATTTCTCCAGCACATTTTGAATCCAAATGTGCTACGTTGGGAATGAACAGTGGTAGCCAGTAAAGGAAGGTGTAGCTGACAAGCTTGGCAAATAGTAAGTAGAGGGAAAACTCCAACACACCTGGAATTTTAAGGGCACTTACAAAGCTGATGGCAGTGGGCTCTTCATTGACAGTGCCCCGCTCTGTGGGTATGTTGATATTTATATTTATTTATTTGATAGTTATATTGCAGGTGTCTTACATACCTTTCAGATAAACCATCATGGTCACCACTCTGATGCAGTGCAGTTATCAGCAACAATACATAAACATGTATGGCATGCATTATGGGTAAGTGTGTTAGATGTGTG